>NC_092500.1:91781624-92381624 GCF_047511675.1 Marmota flaviventris | reverse complement strand
TAACAGAGAATGAGAGACCATGGAAGAGATATTTTTTCCTAGAGTGTTTGAAACATTGTAAGGTTTATTTGATTCATGTGTGTGTGTAAAATAAATAAATAAATAAATATATATATATATATATATATATATATATATGTATGTGTATACATAATTATCTACATATATTTATAAATATATACATGTGTAAATATCTACACACATTTATGTATATATACACCTATACATGTTCATATACATCTATATATTTATATATGTATACAAATATCTACATATGTTTATATATGTAAATATATGCATGTATTTAAATATATAGATATAGATATATGGATATATGAAATTGGTAAAAATTTATTCATGTCAATAATACAAGGCTCTTTATGTATTGTTGCAGAGTCACAATAGACACAGGACCTGTAAATGTTCATCTCTTTGATCTTAACAATATTTTGTCATTAGCATTCCAATGTGTCAAAACACCAAACTTGAGAAGCTGCTCCACAATTCTAGCTTCCTAGTCAAACTTATGTCATAATAGAAATATAACCATGTGACTTTTTTGAGAATGTTTTTGTGCTTACTGTTATTCTGTTCTTAAAATTACTATATTCATGTTTCTTAAAACACAGAGAACTCACAGAATGACAAAGAATTTATTTGCAGATTTCTTTGAACAATTAGCATGGAATAATAAATTAACAAAGTTTGTAGGTAATAGTTTTTAAAGGTAAGTTGTTTAAGTAAATCGTATCCATTTAAAACAGAATTATAAGACATGAAAAGAAAGACAAAATAATAAAATTAACTTTAATAAATACTTACATCCACTAAAAGTTAAATTAATATACATAATTTCCAATAAACCTCTGGTCAAGACATTTTTCTTTAGTGTTCATAATGATGTCATATTGCCTGTCTGTTCTTTCTGACTCTCCACAGTGCATTCTTTATATTATCAGTTTACTATGTTTGCTTATAATTCATCCTTTTCTTGTCAGGCATCAATAATGTAACTTTTACATTATTTTAAATTGATAGGTAAAATGACATGTATGTACTATATACATGATGATAATTAAGAGTATATATCTATATATCTGTATATTATATAGTAATATATAGTATATATATTAAAATATATATTGTATATATTGTAATAATATATTGTATTTATTATATAAAAATATATTGTATATATATAACAATAATATATTTTTATATATTATGTAATAATATATTGTATATATAAATAATATATATGTGGAGAATAACTAAATGTAGCCAATTAATATATGAATTAACTCATAGTTATCATTATTGTGTTGAAAACACATTGCAGCCACTTTCTTCACATGTTTCAAGAATACAATTTATTTTACTTATAGCAACCATAGTAATGATGACCTATTCCTCCTATTTAAACTGAAATGTGTATCCTATGATCAACTACCCTCCCTCCTCCAGTATACCCCAGCCCCTGATAACTATCATTCTACTTTCTCCCTCTATGACATAATATTTTGTAGATTCTACATGTATTAGTGATGTCAGGTATCCACTGAGTCTCTCTATTCATATTCTTTGTCCATTTTTCAAGCAAACAGTTTTTTTTCTTGCTATTGATTTTGTCAGCTTCCTTATGAATTTTGGATATTAACCTCTTATCAGAGGTATAAATTGAAAGTATTTTCTCCCATTCCGTAGAATGTTTTTTCTCTCTGATTGTTTCCATTCTGTGTAGAAGAGTTTTCATTTGATGTAATTGTCTTTGTCAATATTTGCTTTTTCTCTTGGATTTTGGGCTCATTCTAAATAGCCATTACCCAAACCAAAGCTGTGGAACTTTTCTTCTATGTTTTCTTCTAGTAGTTTTATAAATTTAGGACTTATAATCAAGTCTTCAACTCATATCTAGTTGACTTTTGTATATGGCTTGAGATAAAGGTCTGATTTTATTTTTATACATGTGGATATCTAGTTTCCAAATATAATTAACTGAGGATTAATTATTAATCTTTTCCCCATTGTGTGTTTCTAGCATAAAAGCTACCATTTTGAGTCTGTATTCAGCACAAGTTCAGGATAAGAAATAGAATGACAACAATAGGCTATAGTTTGGGCATTCTAATCCTTCATGATCTGTTAATTTCTCATTGAGAACCTACAAACCACTGAAAATGTGCCTATGTATCCTCTGGGCTCGTAAATCTCCAAAAAGGAATCTCTTAAAAACAATTTCCATAGGTGATGGAGTTTTCAACTGTGATAAGAATGACTTAAGTAGTAGCAATGGAGATTTAATGAAGGAAATAACATAAACAAGAGGAAAGGCATTAAACTATGGGATCAGAGCAAGGAAGGGGTAGAGATCACAACCTAGAACACTTTTCTGAGCTCCTGGGTTGTCACTAGTAAGTTCTGAAGTTGGTAAGAACAATGAATAGGAATAATACAGGACATATTCTAAGTGTCCTTGCTTTTTTATTCATCATAGAAATTATTACTTGTTGAGTTCCAAAAAATTATTTTATAAAACTTTTAACATGATTTCTATTTTCACAAAACTCCATTGAGTTTTTAATAATACAAGCCCCCATGTTTTCAAACAGAACAATCTGCAAGTTTGATTATGATAATTTTGTTAGTTTCTTGGGTAAATCAAACATTTCTCATTCACATTCAGCATATCAATACTTTCCTTTTCTAATTTATAAATGTTGCTCCTTTCATGCACAAAATTATAGCCATTGTTTTCTTTGCCTATCTTCTGGGTAAGGGTCCCTAAATTACAGATTTTCATTAGTGCAATTTTTTAAGGCACCTACATACATATCATCTGCATTTTCCATTTGTTGCTTTTCTTTTTCCTCATCTGCATCTCAACTACACTGGTATTACTTGTATCTGGCTCTTCCTTTTCAGGGAGGTCATTTGTTTTCTTACTGACAATGCAACTTGGCATTGATGGCTTCTTGTCAATAGGTCAGATTTCTTGGAGAAGGTTAATTAGAGAAAAGAAGCAGTGGTCATGGTCTTTAGAAGGAAGTTAATTTTTCAAATCAAATATATATATATATATATATATATATATATATATATATATATATATATAATTTCTAAACAATGGTTCCTTTTTGACTAAATTACAATAAATCAGATGATATAAAATCTGGGTTTTGTATTTCTTGCTTTTTATCAAAGATAAGAAGTTCTGAAGAATACACATAGGATATAGCAAGATGACAGAATTTAAACATGGGATTTCTTTCTGTACAAAACCATATTATAAACTCTTATTACAAATGAGAACTTAAACAATATAATCATGTAAGTATTTTTGATATGCTTAGGGGGATATCTTTTACTTGTATTCAATTTAGCTTAGGCTATATTTTGGGAAGATTTTTGTCCTTCTAGACACTTATTAAAAGAGAAACATGAAAAATGAGGCAGGACTCAGATATAAAGGTAGCAACTTCAAAAAGAGGGATGAATCATTGCACATTCAACAATGGATCTCATCAAAATTGTTCTTAGCATCACATACTTTACATTCAATGGTCAATCTATGAACAAACTAGTGACTGAGCTATGGGTTCCCCATCTCATTTATCACAGCAGAACTATATCTTTCACATTTCAAGAAAATTACAGAAAATAAAACTGCAATAAAACCAAAAAGCTGGAAACAGAGATGACACCCATGACAACATTAAAAAAAGGATACTGAAGATGTGCAGCCATCCGCACAACTTACAATTAATGCAGCACAAGATCGATGTCTGACTTTTTCTGGTGCAGTATCTGACAGAACCTAAAACAGGACCCAATGGGAATGCACCAAGTGCACATGAACAAATGCACATTGAAATAGGTTATGTTATTAATCTTAACTGAAATATATCATGATGTGTGTGTGCATGTGTGTATGTGTCTCCATATATTTTCCTGTGGGCTCAAACTTAAAATCATTAGACATTTGTAATTTTATGTGACTTTTTAACATCTGAACCATTGATGAAATGAGCGTATGATTTTCTTCTGAGATAATAACAATGTAGTTCTCCCAAAGTACTTATTCTTGACTGTATTCCAGATATTTCTATTAGGCAGACTGGTCCTGAAGCAGCTATTAAAACTAAAATCTTCAAATTATATTTTTGTGTGTGGGTAAGGATCAGGGGAGAAAATGAATGGGTAAAAGCAGGGTAAAGAAGATAAGAGTATCATTTAAGCTCAGCTTTAATCATGTAGAAATATCCTAGTAATATTATAAAAACTAAATTACTATACACTCTCTGTGTACATAGAATGTTTTCAAAATGTGAATACATGTACCCCAGAAACACTTGAGAAGAAAATATTTGGGATTTATATTCATAATACTTTATACTTTTCCAACTAATATTTATACTGTAGGGATTTAGTTTTAAAATTAATACTATTCTACATATTGGCAAGGTGTGCTGATTTTTTTTCAGATGGGGGATTGTTGCTAAACTTTATCAACTGCCTGTATCTGACACTGCTCACACCAGGCAGGTTGCAGAAAAATAGGTTTTCTTCCCCACAAATTTTCACAAGTTGTTTTAGAACAATGCATATGGGATAACAACCCAGTGTATATGTTCTTATCACTTTTTTGATTTCCTGTGGGTGACTTTTGAAGGCCTAACTTCTCAATTTGTAGTACAGTCCAACTGTATACAAAGAAAGAACAAATTTTAACATGTATGTAATATTTACATTTAGAAGACACATTAGTGAAAAATTTAGTTTAAAAATTACACAAGCTGTCACAGGATTTACTTTTCCTTTAAATATTAAAAATATTGCATTTTAAAAAGAACTCATAGGACTCACTTATAATGGGAAGAACATATTTAGGAAAGAAGAAAGATTGGAGCATAGTCTGCCATTAAAATATCAATCTGTTTTCATGTTTTAACTTCTTAGAAGATACAAGTGTAATTTTGTCATAAGTATACTCCAGTTTGAAGTCCATGTTCATGTTTAATAATGGCCTTTTGTAAGTTAGTTTGCATGTTTTTGAGTTTTGCTTACCACACCACCCCTTTCCAGTGTTTCTCCAGGAGTATAGGCCATACTCTTTAGTGGAACTCACCTAAATCACCTCTGAGAGTTTCCTGTGCTACCTCGGCTACCACTCATCATGTTTGGTTGAAAATATGTGCCAGAAAGAACCATATTACTGACTGCATGCATTTTTGTGAGAAAAGTTTGAAAAACCCTGCAGTGACATCATGGCCCCTTATTATTTCAATATATTCCCTGCTACTAAAACAGGATGTTACCTGAAGAAGACCCACGTCTTTAGGCACAGGAGATATGTGTTTTTTACAATGATTTGTACAAAGTGGGGTATGATTAGATACTTATTAATAAAATAACATTCCATATCCAACATATTACTATTAATATAATGGTTAAAATCTCAGACTCTGTAGCCAAACTATGAACTTATAAATTTTATCTCTACCATAGTATAGTTCTAGGACTGTGGAATAATAATGTAAGACTGTGGAATAATAATGTAATAATAATAATAATGTAATAATAACTGACATCTATGTCAGTTTCCTCAACTATAATTTGAGAAAATTAATTATATCCATTTCATAGTCTTATTGTATGGATTAAATAAAAAGCATTAGGCGAACACATGCAACATAGTATGTAGTAATTATTAGTTTATGTTATTTTTTTCCTTGTTTTTCTTTTATTTTTCCCCCAAATCCAATATAATTTCTTATGCACCTATAGTACTTAAAGAACTGTTGAATAAAAGAATGAATTAAGGTCTATAGATACTTATCTCCCCTCCATGCCTTTTTGTTGAATCATAGATTTAAGGAATGTATAAGAATAAAGGAATTATTCTGCCTTTGAAAAACCCAATTCATTCTACTTTAACTGCTTTGTACTTTGTCTTCATTCTTCAGTACATTAACTCCCAAATAGTTTTGTGAACAACCCAATAGCCTCACCAGTTTGATTTGGATTGGAAGGCTTTGTATAGCCTGAGATCACACATACCAACCAGGAGAGAAAGAATGCAAGTCACTTGTTCTTATCCTTGTTTTTAGAGACTGATGATTGTGAGGGTATGAAATAGGCAAATAATTTCCAAAATATTCTAAACTTTGTAGCTAGTATCAGATTTGCTGTGGTATTCAATGATACAAAATATTATTTCTTTCAAGGAATTGCTTCCTGGATGATTGTCCTCATGTTTGGTTTCTCACTTCTCTAATGTTCTTTTTATGTGGCAACTTGCATTTGAAGCATTCTACATTGATTCAAAAATATTTACTCAGTTGTAAATATTTCTTTCTTCTTTTTTTACACCAACACAATCTTATTTATTTCTTTAATGAATAACATAAATACAAATAAGATTAATCATCTTTAAGTATTATTTTCCTATAAGGAAATCATGTTTAAAGAAATATAAAACAGTATCTCTGCCTTTTATTCTGCATTCACTAATAAATTTTAATGCTCTTATATTTTCATATCTACTACTTCACTTTCATATTACTCTCATCTGTATTGCCTTCCATTTTTAATTCTTAGATTTTCCGTAGTTAGTGGGTTGAATAATAGTTTATAAGTCCTCACCTTAGAAATTGTTAAAGTCACATTGTTTGAAGGAAAAGAAAATAGTTTTTATCAGGGCAATTAATGATCTTGAGATGAGATCATTTAAGGTGGCCCAAAATACAATGGCAGGTATCCTAAGCAAAGGGAGATTGGAGAGAGAGAAGCACATAGAAGACAATAAAAATATAGACAGAAATTGGAATGATGTGTCTACAAGCCAAGGATCATCAAAGTATGTTCATAGCCACCAGAACTGTGAGAAAATAAATTTATATTATTCTAAGCTACCAAAATTGTGTAATATATTATGGCAACCATGATATCCTAAAATATCATTCCTCAAAAATTCCTTTATGTTTGTAATAAGTAAAAGCACAAAATTTGGAGCCATACTACCTAGATTTGATTTTTAACATACCACTTCCTAGATATTTGGTCTTTCTGTACGTCAAATTTACCATTTGAGAATGGGGATAACAGTATCAATTATACATTAGATTATTGTGAAAAGTAAGTTACTTTTTGAGGTTGGTTTAAGATTATGCTATGTTTTTCTCTTAAAAATAAATGTATAGATAAGCAAATGTATTCCATAGTGGGCTTAAACTGCCCAGTCCTCACAGGCCTCCTGGTGAACTTCTGATACATTCTCTTACTTCCCTTATTTTTGAGTGAAATTCAATATTCATGTGTAAAAGTGATTAAATCACAATGTGTCCAGCTGGATTAATTTTTCACATTAAGCCACCCAATCTCTTTTACTAATCTCACTGAGGATACTACTATTCTGATTCATAATAGTATAGGTTAATTCTACCCCTTTTAAAAATTTTCCTGGATGGAGTCATACAGTATGTACTTTATGGTTGCTCCTTTTGCTCAAGATTTTGTTTCTGAAATTCTTTCATGTTGTTCCTTCTCACTGAAGCAGATGATATAATATAGTATATAATATAATATAATATAGTATATATAAATACACTAATTGTTTTTGTTGGGCACTTGATTTTTTTCCAGCATCAGCTATAAATAATGGTGCTCTAAGTATTTTGTTTACATGGACTATGGTGGACACACATTTAAGCAGTATTTTTTAGGTGTTTACTTACTTGGAATTTCAGTGTCACAAAATGTGACATTCAGCCTTATAATATATTTTTTCAAAGTGGTTGTAAAAAATTACTCTTCACTTGCAGTTCTTCCAAACTCTCTCCAACACTTGGTTTCACTAGTACTTGTTTTTATCATCCACTTTTCATTTCGATGCAGATTAAATTTAAATTTGCATTTCCCTGATGTATAATGAAGATGTCCATATGCTCTTTTATGACTTTCATGTTTGTTTCTTTGTCCACTTTTCTCTTGGGTTATGTGAAATTTTTATTCTCTTGCTTCATTGCATTCTTCATTTATTCTGTATATTTTTTCAGATGTGAAAATTGCAATATCCTCTCTCAGAATATACTTTGCCTTTAAACTCTCTTTATAGTGTCTTATGATGAACAAATGTTCCTAATTTTAGTGTAGTCAAGTTTATCATCTTTTCCCTTAGAACAAATGCTCTGTACATTGTGAAGAATTTTTTTTTTTTTAACCTGTGTTGGGTCTTAAGGTTTTTTCTCTTGCTTTACTCTGAAAATTTAATGTTTTACAATTCACATTTAGATGTTAAATTTATCTGGAACACTTTTCATGCATGATTTAAGGTATGAGTCAAGATTCATTTTTTATGAACAGACATGTAGCAGTTATTGAAAAGATCATTCTTTTAAATCTGTAGTGCAGTGTCAATTTAGACAAAATCAAGACATTGCATTTCCACAATTAGATAGTAAGTTTGAGAAGGAAATTATAATCTTTTATTCTGTTTTTCTGAGGATATCATCAGCATCATCAATTGCTGAGACTGGACAGAATAAAGAATTGTGGTTTCTACATACTGTTTAGTATATTAGTGTCTTTTAAATTATTTATTTTGAGAATGAACTAACACTTTTCTTCTCTGAAACCATACTTCTTATTCTATTTGATTAAGTTAATACTTAGAATCATTCACATAACCCTATAACTGAAAAATAGTGTTCTTTTTCCCTTTGGCTACATAATAATTATTATTTTTTTTCTTTTTCTCTGTGTATGTGTTAATCAGTCAAGCGTTGATAATATGTCTGTATTCACAGATCTTAGCACACAGTAAGTACTTATGAAATACCTTTTGAATATACAAAGGGAATGTTTTAGTCAGCTTTTTCACTACTGTGACCTAAAGACCTGACAAGAACAATTAGAGGAGAAAAAGGTTATTTGGGGGCTTCTGGTTTCAGAGGTCTCAGTCCATAGATGGGCAACTCCATTTCTTTAGGCCCAAGGTGAGGCAGAACATAATGTTAGAAGTGTGTGGCAGAGGAAAGGAACTCAGAACTGATACCAGGAAGAAGAGACTTCACAACAGACAAAATATATGCCCAAAGGCATGCCCCCCAACCATGACCTACCTCCTCCATCCACACCCCCACTGCTGTAGTTATCACCCAGTTAATTCTCATCAGAGAATTAATGTAGTGATTAGGTTAAGGCTCTCATAACTCAATCCTTTCACATCTAAGCTTTCTTGAATTGTCTCACTCATGAGCTTTTGGGGAACACCACATATCTCAGCCATAAAAGGGAAAATCCTTTTTTCAAAATAGTGTACTCATGAAAAAGGACAAATACAATATATCAAAGTCAAAAGATGAGATGAAAAAATATTCTCAATTTTCTAAGCTACATTATATCATTGTATATTATGCATACATATAGTGTATACACCATATATATTGTGTATACAAGTATGTATGTGCATGAGCTTTCATATAGTTCTTACATATTGATCAACTATAGGGATAAATTAACTGAAAGTTAAACATCTCTGCAGGTTAGTAATATGTTTTAACATGTATATGTAGAACAACAAAATGTCATTTTTCTGAAAGGTAATTCTAAATACAATATAGCCATCCCTGTAGGATGCAGCATCCTTGCAAAACTGTTAGCCTGATAACTTCTGAGGGCATTCCTGATATATGAAAAAAACAATTTACCAAAATTGAAAGGGCTACTTTAAGTAAAAATATGTCAATCATGCTTGTATTAAAGCAACACACTGCATTCCATAAACATGCACAATTATTTTATGTTAATCACAAATTTAGAAAACAATGAAAAATTTGGTAAAAATATATTGTATTTCAAATAATTCATTCTTTCATTCATTCATTCAAGCACAGTGTTAGGAATGAAAAGCACAAAAATGATAAAAGTTTCTGAATTTCTTCCTGCTTTTATACATTACTTTCTCATGAAAACACTCATTTAGCTTTCCTAGTAAGAGGTGAAATGTAGGCCAATTGTGAGGTCAGGTAGGTTTCCACCTTCAGGACGGAGATCCTTCCTCTCTCTCTTGAACATAATTTTTCTTTTCTTTTTTTACTTCAAGTTGAGCTTATACTTATCTATGGATGCATACAAACACTAATAAAGTACATCTAGAGGTCTTTTTATTCAGCTCGTTGAATATGCATTGCTAAGACTCAGGTACCATATAGAATAAAATATAATATACTTGATATATAGCCTTTCATACTCAAGGTATCCCAAAGCACTTTACAGAGCAATGACTTAGATAATGTAGTGCAGTGATTGTGTTGGCAAACTTGACTGTCATTACTAACTCAGCAATAGATCACAGTCTAGCCTTGAACAGTATAACCTGTTTGAGTGAGAAGCAAAGTTAGGTAAAATTTTAAGAATTATACCCTGATAGATTTTTAAAATGACTTCCTATATTGTTATTTTTCCTAAGACTGATGTTTTACTTACAGATTATTTTATCACAATTTTATTAATTATATATCCCAGACATTAAGGCATTAGTTTTCATTTGATTATACATTTAAAAAAGAAAAATGTTATAATTGAAAATTAGAATTTAGTTCAAGTTTTACAAATTTAAGTCTGTTTTTATAATTTTCCTGTGTTCCACAAATAAAGCTGGGAGAAATTTGTATGTTCTTTATAAGGGTGAGGGCTATCTGAAAAATATATGCTTATTATAATTTATCTTATTGATAACGTGTGATATACAGTTCTAGAAATTTTATTTATTTTACTTACAAACATACTATTCCTGTAAGACAGGTATTATTACCTTCACATTATAGGTAAAGAATGGGTGCAGAGAGATTGGGGAACTCACTCAAGGTCACATTCTTAACAGGAAGGAAAATAGGTTTTAAGTCCTGCTCTCTTTTGCTCCAAAGGGGGTGCCCCATCCTCCACATTATAACATATGAAGTAGCAAGACAAGAATTAGACTTTATTCAATATTGAAATCAGAAAGTAGATTGAAATTAATGCACATAGGTTTAGGATAAGTTTATTCCTCAGATATAAAAACCACTAATGAACATAAAGTTACAGTAACAAATGACTCTATTTTAAAGATTCAGAAATTATTGCAGATGTTTCCAACATCCAAACATAGTCACTATGACTACTTGTGATAGAAGCAAATTTCTCCAACTGGATATTAACAAATGAGAGGCCAGAGGCAATATCTAATTATCCTCTTGCACATAGTTATCCAACTTCTATAGTATTTGATCATGAATAAACTTATAAGGTTACACATTTATTCATTGCCTATTATGTGTATACTTCTAAGCTATGGACTATGTACTTACAAATATGAACTAAATATAGATATTGTTTTCAGTAAACATAGAGACTATTTATGCATGTATTTCAAAATGCTGAAATCAATCAGTAAGATGAAAGAATAAGGGAAAAAGTACTGAGACTACAAAGTCTGAAAAACTTCCAATAGGGAGATCAGAGAAGACTAATAATTAGAAGTCATGTTAGTTACAAAATTGCCTAGGTACAGTGTTTACCAAAGACACAGTTATGCCTTCTCTCCCAAAAGTTTTTCTTTTTTCTCTTTCTTGTATTAAGAATGTCATTATATACTCAGGCATCTATCTAAGAAACACACACTTCCTTTTTGACATCTCTTTTTCATTATAGAGCCCATCTACCTTGGACTTATGTCAGTTCTAGCTGCAAAAGGATTGTTTGTTTTGTTCCCCCCACCAGTTCAAGACAATCATGCCTCAAATCATAACTGAATAAACAAAGATATAACAAAGTCAGTTGAAAGAGTCCATGGTAACAGATGACTTACCCATTGATTTGGAAATGATGGTTGGAAATAATTTTAACAAAAATTACGATAGGAACGAAAGTACCTGATGAATTGAAAGTATAGAACAGAAGCGGTATTTTCATAACTGAGCACATACTAAACACTGCTGGAGGTCCAGTCCCCACTACCAGAATTTTGATGCACTAGGTCTGGAACGAGTTTGGACAGTACATGTCTAACAGGTTCTAGATGAAGCTACTACTGCTGTTGGTTCATGGGCCACACTCTGAGAGCCATTAGGTTAGAGAAATATCTGGTATTTTTGATTCTCATTATTTTCATCATCAACTAATTTTCAAAGCTGGATATGGTAGCACACACCTCTAATCTGAGTGGCTCCAGAGACTGAGGCAGGAGGATAACTAGTTCAAAGTCAGACTCAGCAAGGTAGCAAGGCCCTAAGTAACTCAGCAATGTCCTGTCTCTGAGTAAAATATAAAAATGAGCTGAGAGGTAGCTCAGTGGTTAAGCACTCTGGGTTCAATCCCTGGTAACCCTCCCCAACCCCCCCCCCAAAAAAAAAAACAAGTACTAGTTTTCATATCTGGTCTTTATAATGTTTTTAAACATTTCCTATGTGGCATTTGCATTCTATTAATTTTCCAAGTAGTTTCAAATTTTAATTTTCAAATAAATTACTTGAAATTGGATTATGTTTCTTGATGGAATTAATTTTTAAAAGAGAGTCTTTCTGGGTTTTTTGAAATTCTGCCAAAGATCCAAAAGCCTCCAATATAATTTCTCAATGAAAAGCAAATGAATACATTTGGGTGAATTCGAAAAAAAAAATG
The DNA here is from genome assembly GCF_047511675.1 of Marmota flaviventris. Classification (NCBI taxonomy): domain Eukaryota; kingdom Metazoa; phylum Chordata; class Mammalia; order Rodentia; family Sciuridae; genus Marmota; species Marmota flaviventris. The sequence goes on along the minus strand of NC_092500.1, from coordinate 92,368,964 downwards.
AACTTAAAAAATAATGCTGAGTGGAAAAAAATATCAGAAAACATATATGGTCTATGATTCCATTTATTTTATATTAAAAAAAGATACAATGAAGTGTTTATGATGGAAGATGAGAATAATGGTTTCCCTTGGAGTTGAGGTAGGTAGTGGCTGTGAAGTAGCCATAGGGTGATTATGGGGGTGATGGTAATGTCTATTCATTGATTAATTTATATATAAATTCATCAAATTATAAATTTATGACTTATGTATATTTCAGCATGCTTTTTATAATGTGTTAAAATTTCTATTAATTAATCTGAAAGCATTGTTTTACATATGTTATATAATGCATATGTTTAATATAACAAATTCTTTTTGTACTTTTGTGAAAAGTTTCTCCACTAGAAAAGTGGTTTGAAGTAGTTAATATGACAAAACCATTTCTTAAAGTTATTATTTGGGCAAAGTGATTTTTATAAGATAAAAATTCCTGTTGTCTTTCTATATTTTCAACAGAACTTACTATATAATGTTTAACATTCTCATCAAGACCAATCTTAAAAATGGATCATAAATGTATACACAAGAAGACTGAATTTAGGTTCTTTATAGAATTAAATATTTCTGTTAGTTTATGCAAGTAAATTAGAATATAGAGTAAAAATTGAAGTAATTTTTTCTAAGTGAAAAACTTGTTTTACAATCTCATGAACTGAGAATCCTTTGTTTGTATTATTTATATATTATTTTATATTCATCACTTTGATTCTCTTGCTTATAATCTATTCCATGAGCATTGTGTCATAGTTAGCTGAATTATAAAGAGGTGAAATAATTCGTTATTCAGTCAGTGATTCTACTGGATTAAAAACAAGACAGGTTGGTAATGATCCAGCCAAAGTGAATAAAAAGAGAACAGGTAGGCACATATGGTACAACATCTGCTTTCAAACTTAGAAAATATCTTCTCTAATCCCTGAAGCTTTCTTGGCTTTTCTTCTTAATTCTCTTTCTTTGCAGAAAGCACTGTGAAAACACATCCTGACTATTTTTTACATTTATTATAATTTTTCCAAATATTAAATCACTACAATTTCCATTTCACAGTTTCTGATCCTATCACAAAAGCTTCTGAATACTGAAGCAAATAGATTTAGAATAGTTAAACATAATACTGAATCTGAATCTCAAAGAGAATCTTTCTCTTCTTTAAGTGGATTCAGTCTGTTTCATTCTTTATCTTTTATGATAGAAGGTAGTTTTGTTTTTTGAAAAGTCTGTCGATGCATTGTAGGAATGTTACACAAACAAATGTATTATATATTTTTCCTGTAGTGTTCCTCATCTTCAATGAAGATAGCTGAATGCACCCAGGTATAATTATGAACACAGTCGTGCTTTGAAAATACACTTTCATCTTTTCTTTTCTTTCCTGCCCTCTTAAAAGTCTGAATAAGAAAAATTAGTTTTTTTTAAACTGCAATTTTTGATTCCTGATAATTCAGAGTCTCTTATAACTCAGAAATTTTTGTTGGTCTATAAAAAGCATTTTCCCATTTATTCAATGAATAAATTCTACTTAGAAGGAATAACTCCATTGCATAAATACCTTCTAATAAGTTTTAAATCACCCATCAGTAATATTTATTATGGCACACCTGCACTAACACATGACCTTTTGCAAGAAGCTCAACACATTCCTGCAGAGTATCCTACTTCTTAGTGGGCATCTTCCATACCAGGAGTTTTCCTGACATCCACCTCACTGATATTCATAACTGTCCTATGGGCCATCATTCCCTCAACACAGACTAGAAATTGAGGCTTGGAACTGGTAAACCAGTGACTCTTATGTCACAGAGCTGTTAAATGAGAAGGCTAGCTGTTCATTCCACTCTCAGTCTTTCGATTCTTGACCTGTGTACCACAGATTCTGTGTTAATGTATCTAATTCTTACTTACCAATTCATGTTTATTAATTTTATTTTGTCTTTCTTCTATTTGAATTAAGCAAGGATGAATACATGAATTCTAAGTCCATATGGAGTGAAGCATAGTACAGTCATCTTTAGAATGAACGTAACAATTATGACCTTAGTAACAACACTGGGCAAATATTGCCTATTAGAAAGCTCAGAAAAACATCATATAGAAGAATTATGAAATTGCTTTAGGGAGATTTAAAATATTGTGATGATTAAGATGCATTGGGAAGATGTAACTAATTCTTTTAAATCCTTGGTTTTACCACTAGAAAATCTTCTATTTAGTATTCTAAATACAGATAATGTTTGGAAAGAAGTTGTTTATATTTTCTTGTCTCTCTGAAACAGAACAAAAATGATGTTTAACTAGTATTCTTAAATGTTTCTATGGTTTTGCCTTCTTTCATATGATAGCCTCACACAAGAGATGATATATTCATAAAAATACATTTCTAACATCTTTATGTTGATTTAGCATTTAAACTTCTGAATAGTTTTTATTTCTTTTCTACTGATCATCAGTCATTTCTTGCTGCATAATAGTTTTTATGATATCCGGCTGGCTTCCTTCTACTTGTACATCTAATTTGTTCATTGTGACCATGAGTTAAACTCAACAAGTGACCTTAGAAGTACTTACTAGGTATTCATATTATTATTAAAAACCATTGTATATTATCAGCATTTGCTTCAATATCATCCTCAGATTATTCTAATCTGACCTATTGTCTTTAGACACAGATCTTCACTCAAAGTGTAGGCACCCAGCATTGGAATAATGGGGAAGGGAAGAGTCTATTCAAAGAGAGACACAATGTAAGAGAATTTGATATTATAGCACCAGGTGACATGACGCTATTGTACTGTATTCCACACTCACAAAAAAATCAATGACTCCTCAAGTGCATTTATTAAAGAGAAAACAGAATGAAAAAGAGACAGGAGAAGGATAGAAATAATCAGCTCTATTCTCCTGAGGCAGGAGTCCTGCTAAGCACACTCTTTAAGGAGAGAGAATATCATTTCCCTGCCTGACCAGGACTAAAGCTGCTGCAGACAAGAAACCTATGGCTCTCTTAGGAACTGCCACTTTTGTGGTAGGGAAGATTTAAAGGACTTATCCAACAGCCAGGAACACTAGATAACATAAGCACCATTTTTATGTAGCAGTGGCTCCTAGGATTTTCTTCCTACATGGCCGTAAGTTTTGCCAGTGATTGCTGCATCCCTATGCCAAAAATGATTCAATAAGTGAAGAAAAAGGGTGGAGGCTCTGAGTCTTTCTGTTGCTTGAAGTGACTATTTTCTCAAGCATTTCTTCTTTGAGTGCAATTAAAAAAACTTCTCCCTCAGTAGGAATGGAATTGCTTATAAGCTGTAGAATCAAATATTATTCAACATCACAACATGTGTGTGTGTGTGTGTGTGTGTGTGTGTGTGTGTGATGCTGGTTCCAGTTGAACTGGGAATGAAATCCATTACAGAAAGTTAGCATCCCTACCTGTCTGAATAGGTGATCCACAGCCTGCCTTTTTTACTGGGCTCAGAAATTGCATCACTTGAGCACAGTAGGTCCCAAAGAACACAACCCAGCTTATATAATCTCTTCTCCTGAAAAATGATCAATCTAGCTATTAAATACAAAACTATGTTTCTAAATCTGATAGAAGCCTATAATTTGATTTTTACCTGACTGTGCATTTTAGCTAATTATTTAAATATAAATTTATTACCTACATAAATGTACCTGATTGAGAGAACATTTAAGTAGGCCTTTCCTAGTGTAGTAACATACTCTTATGCTAGCTGACAGACCCATACATCTTTTTCAAGTGTACAGATAACATGGGCCTACTTCTGTGCATCTGCTTCTATTAATGGGTGTTGAAGGTGCATAGGATGGATTAATCATTAGTACCCAGCTTTATAGTTATGATAAAAACAACTTTAAAGTTCTGTTTTGCTCGTCTTTCAGAATTAAATTTTTAGCTCTTGATATTATAAGATTAGAATCATTGTGTTTCTTTCAGCATGGTCAATGACTACTCAGAAAATTCTTCAGAACTGGCTGTAGCCATTTAGTAGGTCCCAAGTAAAGGTTTTAACTGAACCTGAGATTGCTCAAAATATTTAAATGTAAGTTAACTTACTTTATTACAGAGTTCTTATCTTTACAATGAGGATCAAAATGGAAAGAAAAGTATAGCCAGACTAGAGAAACATAAACCATTGTTATTCTTATCTATGTTAGCTTCTTACCTGTTGTTTAGCCACTGAATATCAAATTTCTAACTTTTTTTCTTCCTTCCAGGCAAGTACAGTCCATTGAGCATTGAGTGTCTCTTATGCTTGCTTGCTTCCTTCCTTGACCATAGAGTCCATCAGAGTTTTCATAGGACTGAGTTTTTGGGTATGTAAATACCTTAGCCACTCATTTTCCATTCACTACCTAGATATTTACATAAGGCTCTTGAGTTTGTATTCATGTTAATATGCTAACAGAGAAACAACTTACCTTGTAAGGTTGGGCACTATTCCTTCCAGATGGGTTTTGAATCTAGCAGAGACCATGGCATTCCAAGTAAATCTATTCTCATTTAATGCATACAATTACACTGTAATTAAAATTTAGATGATCTAAAAAATAGCTTTGGATCAAAATGTATTTGGTTAAAAATCAATGACACAAGTGTGAAAAATTTGTTTTCTAATTTTTACAGCCACTTACTTTTGTTAGGAAGTTAAATTAAAGAAAATATCTTTATAGAAAGAGTGATTGAAATCACATTTTTTGGTTTTTCTAAGGCCAATCAATTTAATTCATTTAATAAGTGTGCACATTTACTCAGGAATGAAATGAAAGTGAATAATTATGATAATAGTATTTATTGGTAAAAGTCATGCCCAATAATTTTAAGCATACATTCATGTAATATAGGCTAATAAATATGATTTTGAATACTTATTTCATTTGTATATTTTCATTATACATTAATGGCTTTACATATTTTTGTAAAATATTATTTTGCTATAAGAGATACATAAGACAGGTTAACCCTTCTTTGAATTTATATATATAATATATAAATTTTATATATTTTATATACAAAGATTATATATGAAGATTATATATGTATATTTGTATATATGTATATATTACACAGATATATGTATATATATGCATATATGTGCATATATGTATATATGTGTGTGTGTGTGTGTGTGTGTGTGTGTATATATATATATATATATATATATATATATATATATATATATAAAATCATGCCTGCACTAAGAAATTACATTTTAATTTACATTTTCTTTCTGTAATCTGATCTGAATAATTATATCATTTACAGAGATGTATCTACTTTTAAGGAACTGTAGCAATTTTCTACATTTATTTATTTATTTTTGTGTAGCCTGAGAAGGGATTTTTTTAGGATGAGAAGAGATGGATAATAGCAGCCTTAGAGTACAAAGCTACTATGCATTGTTAGTTTTTTTTTTTTTTTTTAATCAATGTGGTGTGTCTGCATTTGTTATTTTTAATACAACTGGATTTTTATTCTTCCATTTCTTTTGCAATAAATGAAACTTTTATAGTACATTGGTAGGAATAGAAAGGCAAAACTGGGTCTTTGAAGACCTCTGTCGTCACCTCCATCATTATTCCTGCTCTGATGACAAAACAGAGCATGCCGTCAAAGTCCTCCAGGTACTACCCTTATTACATGTGTCATTGGAGAATGTTTGCCATATCTGCTTTAACACCACAGACATTTTAAGTAGGTTATTCCATCACTTTGCCATTTTGATTATGACAACAAAATGACACCATATTGAAATGGATTTTGGAAAGAAAGGCTAACTGTCCAAAGAGGTCCATGCTCACTCTAATTAAAATTGGCTTAGGTGGCACAACCTTCATAACTCAGAGTATGACTATGAAGGATATACGTGTTGAAAACCTCCTTTGCTCATTAGTGCTATTTCTGTCAGACACTACTACCTGCTCTTTTCTTAATGAATGCTAAGCCATCTCTTTAGAAGATTGTGCTGCTTCCCTGAACTGAAGGAACTGTCTTATTTCCTCCCAAGTTCGTCAGGAGTAAAATCGGGGAGTCACCTCTTTGACATTTCCCAACCTCTGTACTTATTTATCTCTTTGAGACCCTGCGCTCCAGAGATATCACTGTCTTAATTAAGAAGAAGGATGTGACCATGGTAAATTGACTGATTTCATTGATTAAGGACTAGCTGTACAAGTAACATTGATTTTAACAGTGGGTCTACATAAATGTAATTGTTCGAACATGGGGCTGCATAATTATGGTGATGTACGAGAATAGTTGGTTTGTCCTTTTCAACCTTCACTAACATTCTTTTGCATGATAATGTACCTTGTGCAATTAGCAGAAATCTTAAATGTTACAAAATGTCTTTTGTGAAGACATGAAATAATAATTTTATTCTAATATAATTCAACAACATCAGTTTTTCCTTTTCTTTTTTCTCCTTTCTGCACACATAAGATGATATACATGGTAAATATGAATGTGGATTTTGACCTTTTAACACTGATAACCAACCCCTCTAAATATATACAAGTAATTTATTATTTATTTCAAAATAAATATATTATATAATCTGTTGACAAATAATACTTATTGCTAAATAAATATTTTAAATGATGTTGTCCATACCAAGGCTTAAATCTAAAGGAAGTTCCTATAATCTTTCTACATATTTATGAAAAAATATTGAAAGCTCTATAAGTTTGTGGAAGATTGATGGTAGCTAAATTCTTCCTTAATAAAGCGAACACATATAAACCACAATATAAGAAAAATAATTCAATTATTGTTTTAGGTACCTCAACTATATTTAAATGAGACACAACAAAACTGTATAACATATTACTATTGGGGCCTTACTTAGTAAGAACTGATTTTCCAAGTAGATGACATTAGGCTATAGGCAGTCAAGCGCTTGGATGCTTAATGAACTGAAGAGGAAGAAAATTCTAACATTATACAAAAGTGAATTTGAAAGGAAAAAAAAAAAACAAAACAAAACATGAGAAGAGAATCACAAACTTACCTAAGGAAAAAAAATCTTGGTTAGTGAGCCAGGAGAATTGTTTTTTTTTTTTTTTTTTTTTTTTTTTTTGTCATAAACCTGCCACTAATTAGTCCTGTGACCTTTAGTAGCTATCTACCATATATAACAAAAAGTAGCTCATAAAATAATGCAAGAGCTCATTCTTCATATGGCTCTATTCTTTTATTCACTAGTAAGTCAACTAGAGAAATAATTCTATAAACTATTTGGAAAACAGTAGGTCTCCATGTTGATTGAATTGGTATGTTTGGTTGTTTGTTTGTTTCTTTTTTTTTTTAATATTTATTTATTTTTTTAGTGGACACAACATCTTTGTTTGTATGTGGTGCTGAGGAGCGAACCCGGGCCGCACGCATGTCAGGCGAGCACGCTACCGCTTGAGCCACATCCCCAGCCCGGTTGTTTGTTTCTTTTTTTTTTTTTTTTTTTTTTATTTTTTATTGTTGGCTGTTCAAAACATTACATAGTTCTTGATATATCATATTTCACAATTTGATTCAAGTGGGTTATGAGCTCCCATTTTTACCCCATATACAGATTGCAGAATCACATCAGTTACACATCCATTGATTTACATATTGCCATACTAGTGTCTGTTGTATTCTGCTGTCTTTCCTATCCTCTACTATCCCCCCTCCCCTCCCCTCCCCTCCCCTCCCCTCCCCTCCCCTCCCCTCCCCTCTTCTCTCTCTGCCCCCTTGAGAGCCTACATCCTGGGAACAAATCTTTACTCCTCACACTTCAGATAGAGCCCTAATATCCAGAGTATACAAAGAGCTCAAAAAATTAGACAATAAGAGAACAAACAACCCAACCAACAAATGGGCCAAGGACCTGAACAGACACTTCTCAGAGGAGGACATACAGTCAATCAACAAGTACATGAAAAAATGCTCACCATCTCTAGCAGTCAGAGAAATGCAAATCAAAACCACCCTAAGATACCATCTCACTCCAGTTAGATTGGCAGCCATTATGAAGTCAAACAACAACAAGTGCTGGCGAGGATGTGGGGAAAAGGGTACACTTGTACATTGCTGGTGGGACTGCAAATTGGTGCAGCCAATTTGGAAAGCAGTATGGAGATTTCTTGGAAAGCTGGGAATGGAGCCACCATTTGACCCAGCTATTCCCCTTCTCGGTCTATTCCCTAAAGACCTAAAAAGAGCATGCTACAGGGACACTGCTACATCGATGTTCATAGCAGCACAATTCACAATTGCTAGACTGTGGAACCAACCTAGATGCCCTTCAATGGATGAATGGATAAAAAAAATGTGGCATTTATACACAATGGAGTATTACTCTGCATTAAAAAATGACAAAATCATAGAATTTACAGGGAAATGGATGGCATTAGAGCAGATTATGCTAAGTGAAGCTAGCCAATCCCTAAAAAACAAATGTCAAATGTCTTCTTTGATATAAGGAGAGTAGCTAAGAACAGAGTAGGGTCGAAGAGCATGAGAAGAAGATTAACATTAAACAGGGATGAGAGGTGGGAGGGAAAGGGAGAGAGAAGGGAAAATGCATGGAAATGGAAGGAGACCCTCAGAGGTATACAAAAGTACATACAAGAGGAAGTGAGGGGAAGGGGAAAAATAATACAAGGGGGACAAACGAATGTTTGTTTCTTAATTGCTTAGTTTTCAAAAGTTCAGCATTACAGCTTGCACTAGGACAGAAGGTTAATGATTACATTGACAGTAGTGCTATCATTCTCATAAGTCATTAGCATCTTAAGCCTTTGGACATAATCAAATTACATGGTCACTTTTGTATAAATGGATCTCTATTCCATTGTCTTACATATGGAACATATACATCAAATGAAGACAATATGTTGGAAATATCATCCAATGTGTATTCCTTTATCAATAAGATAATTTTCCTGCTTGTGTCTCTCCTTCATTGTAGGTAAGTTTAGAATTTGCCTTCTTCACTTCCACTTCAGAAAGGAAAAGACGCATTCCTACTCAATCTTACCCAATAAATTCTATCCAATATTTATAGTAAGTAGAACACTTATCACTTTGTGGAATATGGGAAGAATGTAGGAGATGGATGTATTTAAAGCAGGATGTCTAACATAAATTTTCTCATTTCCTTCAACTGGGCCAGAATCCCTAAGTAATTTGGCAGGATGTGGTAAATGCCAAACCAGAGGAAGCTTTTATTGGGATTGTCTTTGGAATGCTGAAGGAAACAATGTTCAGGGTGGCTCTCTGATAAGTCAGGATATTCGCTGTGTGGTGAAAGTGACAGAAGAGCACTTTAGAGAAGATCAGTGCTATCACACATTTCTCGGGCTTCCATGGAGTCTAGAAAAGAATATCATATGATGTGTGTAAGAGCGAAGTCCCAGGATAGCCCTCCATCTGCCTTCTGCTTCCTCTGGTTTGGCATTTACCACATCCTGTCAAATTACTTAGGGATTCTGGCTCATGGATTCTGAGAATGTGCTGAGATAAGTGTGGAATGTGCTGATAATGCAATATTCTTAGATAAAAGGGAACTATCTGGAGTAGCCAGGCTTTGTCCTTATCTGGATGTCTTACAATTAATTCTTCTTTCAAAGATTCAAGTTGCACCTGGGATATAAAACCAAGGATAAAGTGCTTTTAGCATTCTTCAGCTAAAGTAACAACTGAGGCATGTTCAGATGAGACTCCATTCATCCTAGGTAGCTTTCCTGAGCCTTGGGGAACAGGTTTACCATGAATCAAAGACTTCTGAAAATTCTCACTTCCCATCTGTGAATAATAAAGTTTCTCTTTCTGATGTGTGTGCATGTTCTTCTGTTCCACAGGGCTCATATTCTGGCAACTGGGTTTAGGTGAAACTTCTGTCAAACCTAGGAAATTGCAACATGAAAGTATCTTAGGGGAAAATGAAATAACTGACTTGAAAGCTAACACATTTAACATGGGGCCACTGTAGTAAGGGGCAAAAGATACAGGTGGTCGGCCCAGAAATGGTTAGAAGAATCTTGCAAAAACTCATAGAGTTATGAAGTTCCTATAAAAGACAATGGGAGGCTAATAAAGCAAGAAATTCCATCATACTGTGATTTAAGAGAACAAGTTTGACACACATCACCTGCATCTCAGGACCCAGAAGTGCAGTGGTCCCAGGAACTAGACCAGAGAGACACTCTGCCACAGAGAAAGTAAATGTCTAGGCAGTAGCACAGAGATAACATGGGGACTTGAGACTCAGTTACACTTTATCAAGAAGCCAGAGAAAGCCTGAAGCATTTAGTCTTCAAGTACTAGTCTTGGAATACTGACAATTGCAACATGAAGAAACAAACAAAAAAAAAAGGTAAATTTAAAGATGACATCTTTGTCCTCAAACTTCATCAACAATTAACCATAGGATGAATCAAATACAATAAATCATTCATACAAAATAAAGAAGTAGCATTTTATTTTGTGTGAGCAGAAGTATGTTCAATTTGTCCTATTTTTTTTTTTCTATTAGGAATGGTCTTTTCTACTTGGTCATGACATCATTTTTAATTATGCTTATTTTAAATTCAAATCAGTCAGGAGAATGCTCCATCTGGTTGAGTGGTTGATTTGGGAAGAAAAGCTATTTGCCAAAAAACTGGTATGCTTCAAGTACTATGCTGAGTACTTGAAATGCAGGACATTATTTTGTCTTTACCAAGACCCAATTCATACATCTTAATCCAGTGACAATAACGAGGAGATGCTTTCCAAGATGTTGGAAACACAGAAATGTAACCCAACCTAATGTTTTTATCTTTAATGCACACACACGTGCCCAGTAAAGAGACAATTCAACTATAGGGAAAAACACATAAAACATATTTAAATCTTTTTTTTTTCTTTTAAACTCTAAAGACTTATAGTCACAGTTACTATAGCTGGAGTCAGAAAAAGAGAACACTGAGTAAGTTTATTCCTGAAATATGAATAGTTTTTACTTGTCAGGCAGAAAAGGAACATAAAGCAGGCAAGAGGAATCAGACCAGAAATATCAAAGGAAATTTGTAAACCTGCAAATCATTTGGAAAAATTGGAACATCAATACAAAATGGCAATGCTGAGAAATTAAGCAACTGAGTTGTCAGAGCCAAATGACCAGTGACTCATGCTTTATTAGGAGGACTTTATATTTCATGCCAAAGACAGTAGCAGGCTACTGAAGGTTTTGAAGCAGGAATGTGGGGTAATCCAAATTGTATTTAAAAACATTCTTCTGCCATCAGTGTAGAATTTCATTTGGAGAAGACACCGAAAAACAAAAACTCTAGAGGCTTGTGCAAAAATCCTAGAGAGAAACAGTGTCTATGTGAAATAACACAGTGGCAGGTGAAAGAAGAGGTGGGATGCATTTGAGAGATAAGAGGAATTATCATCAAGCGGAAATACAACTCGATTTTTCTACCAAACCCTACAGGGAGGGGTGAGTAATTACCACATGAACAAATATAGAAACAGTTTTGGGGCCCTAATTTCCCTGATACTCCCTTGATTACTCTTGAGCTCTCCTGAGACTGTGAGTTTATGAATTTTTGATAGTCTTGGCTGTCAGTTGAGCAGTGGATCATAGCTAATAAGGTCAAATAAATCTCTAATTTTTTCATAAGATCAAAAGTGCGTAAATGTTTTACTTTCTCATTTTTATGGGTGGAAAACAGGTTCAATACATATTTTATCACCTTGGGGTATATATGACATATAAACACTATGTTTAGACACATAGATTTTTAAATGGTTTTATATTATTAGTGATTTTATAGATTAGTCAAAGCAAATATTCAGTCGAGTTTCTTCATAGATTATACTGATCAAAATATCATGTACATGTATACCTCTTTCTTTGTAGTTGGTTTTGGAATGTTCTTTCACTTCAACAAAAATAAAAGGTAACATTTGTTAGTAACTTCCTATGTGTTGGTAGAACACTGAATACTACACAAGTGTTTTCTCATCAGTGTTCAGCTATACAATAAGTTGGGTGCTATTATAAGAAAAGTGCGACTTATGAAGTTGCATTGAGGCCATCTGAATCATAAGTGGTAATTAGCACAATTTAGGTCCAAATGAATTAATTTTGCCTGACAGTTCCTGGATAGTAGCTGCTTGATAAATATTTGTCCTTTAAAAAAATGTTCAATTTATATTAAGAATTAATTATATAACTACTCTCCCTGAAAGCAATAGTAGACATCAGCAACATAATAGGAGAATTGGCATGAACAGATTTGTTTTTTAAGCAACCCAGTCTGATTCCCAAAATAAAACTGCACATGACAAGAGCAAGATTGGAGGTAGCAAAATTAGTAAGAAAGTTATTTCAATGTTCCAGTAGTGCTTTAAATAATAAAAAAGGCTGAAGAAATGCTGAAATAATGTATTTGATACAGATCATGGAAGAAGAATTAGAACTTAATGAGTAATAGGATATTATGAATTGGGAAGAGAAATAAATTGCTTTTTACAACACTATGCAAAGGTATCTGAAATTCACAATTGCTTTCCTTTAGTGATACCTACAGGAGTGTGCCTCAAAATTTTTCTGACTCAGAATTTGTTGCAACAATTTTGAAATCTACATACAACGAGAGGAAACATTGTTTTATATATAGCAACAAAAAAATGAGACAAAGGCAGAAAAAAACTATTAGAAAAGAAGATATGGCTATAACTGTGACATTTGAATACTAAGATATCCTAATATTTTTCTTTTATAATCTATTTAATCTCCACTTATTTCTGTTTTTTTTTTTTTTTCTTCAAGTCAAATAAGCAAGTATTACTTAAAAGTCTACTTGGGGATGACAAGTGCTCTACTAAATATTTCACCTATTATTTTTTTTTATTTTATAATTAAATAAGATATATTTCCATTCAACAAAACATTTATATTGGCAGAGAAAAAGTCAAGCAAACTCAACTTCTGTGTGAATTCAGAGTTAAATGAAATATTGTGTGTTAGTTCTTGAAAGACAGACCTTGAGAACAAAGCAAGGTTTGCTTTAGCTTTAGTAAGCTAGTGTGACCACTTTGCTCCAGAACATTTCTTAGTCAATGTAAGTGATTGCATCTCTCTGAAAAAATGTGTGTGCTCTTATGACATATATACCCTTATGAGAATGGTTAGAACTTGAGTTGTCAGAAAACTGGGAGAGTCTCAAAAAGGAGAATGGTATCTATTAAACCCACATACTGGGAAGGGAGAACCCATAATGGGAAATGGTAAGAGATGTTGTAGAGAAACAAAGTGAGCCCATTTCATTTGTAACCTCTTGAATAGCATATCAGCTCCTTGGGAACCCTCCTTTCTGTAACCCACCTAAAATGGAATTTCTTCTTCTTTCTTTGAGACTAGCTTTGGCATAAAGTCACAGTCAAAGAAACAAGTTCAACTTCAGAAGTCTTCAAGAATAATATGAAGCTTGACTTTAGTGTACCTCATAGGAACCTCAGAAACTTTACAGTGTATCAAATAGAAAAATCTTGTAACATCTCTTTAGATATCTCTTGCTCTTCTCTATATCCCTCTCTCTTTATAGATGCTGCCGTTACCAACATTCCACACTACAGTTGCTCATTTATTCTGGTGAATAAAAATATCTATCATATGCCATTATTTTGTGAGAACAAAGTTTTTGCCCAACTCATAATGAATAGTGAGAAAAGTTTTAAAATTTTTATTGCATTCATACATGTATTCATGGATATGTTATGATTTAGTTTCTGTTTTTGCATATTTATTTTTACTAAAAACACATTCTCTTCCTTTTTTGCTTTTTTTAACCTTTGGGTTGGCCATTTACCTCTTCTATTGCTCTTGAGAATTATAAAGCCTGTGTGAACCAGTCATAGCCTACTAACTTTTATTCTAGAACACATTGTAACTTTTCTGATAGCTAATGCCATTTCAGCGCTTTTTGGCAGCTGTTTGATTTGCCACATCCTGTCCCTTCACAGTGCAGTGGTAACAAATGTGAGCTGAGGATATTCTAAGGAATTCATCCCTTGTGAGTATATTTGCCACTATGCTGAAGCAGCAGTGGCTGAGCATCAGGACACATGAGATGCATACTTTCCCCCAGTCATATGAATGAAAGCAAAATAGAAGACAAAGTTTCCACCCAAAGTCGTGGATGGGTTTAGTGTGAAGATCATACTTGTCCTTCTGTATTAAGACCTTTCTTGTTCAATATCAACACAGGAAAGCTTGGATATATCAATTGTACATGGCAATTCATGAAAACAAAGGTGTTACCATGTTTTAAATGCTTGTTTGAAAGAATAACCTACAGTGATAGAATTCCTATCCAATGCATCACCTGACAAAAAAAAATTCATACAGAAGATTTCCCTCACAGAATTATAATTAATAAATATGGAAGGATTAAGGGAAATGCAAAAGCACCATTGGAACAACAATTGCTACAGGTGACATTGACTCATGAATATTAACATTGGTGAAGAAAGTTAGAGACAAGCATCCTCAAAGAACCCCCCCAAAAAATGTTTATTGATTACTCTGGTGATTTTAACACTGGTCCACCTATTCTTATATTCTCTTTCCATGAGGTGAAATTTATTTCCACTTCCCTCAACTGTGAGCTGGACTTGATTCATATAATGAATAGAGTACAGAAAGGGAAAAGAAATCACTTTGTAGTAAAGAAGCCTTATAGACTCCATCTTAATCAAATGCTGGCGATAACCTTTGCAATACTCAGGCATGTTGTTATCGGCACCCCCAACTTGATATAAGAAGAAATATCTCTGTGGTACTCTTCTCCATAATCCATAACATTTTTTGAATCAAGAGAAAACATTAAACCCATATTAAGAAACATTCTAGAAATACCTAAGCAGTGCTGTCTGAAAATTTAAAGGATGTGAAAAACAAGTTCTTCCATGAGAATCTGTCACAGATTGGAAAAAACTAAATTTAATGGCAATTAAATACAATATGGTATCCTGGATCAGATCCTGACAGCATTGTAAAACTTGGGCAATGGGAATAATATCTGCATTTCAATTATAGAATAGTACTGATGTTAATTTATGCTTTTTGTAATTTAAGGTATCATCTTTATTATGATAATAAAAGCTATTAACCATTAGAGGAAGCTCTGAGGTGGGTATATGGGCACTCTCTGGACTACCTTAGCAACTTTTCTAAGGGTGTTACAATATTCTACAATAAATTTATAAAGCAATATTTAATAACTGTGTATGTGAAATTACCTGTCCCTCTCAGAAAATATTTAAAAGCATGAAATCCCTGTTGAAAATTTTACATTCACATGAGCTGTAAAGAATCCTTTTTAAAGTCTTCATGTACTTTTCCTCATCCCAAGACACTATTTTCAAACTCCTTTCCCTGATGTCATTTGTTCAGAACTTACCTATAAGAAAAATAAAACAAAAGTAAACACCAGGCACCTACAAGTGACTTTCCCTACTGTGAAAAGTTCACTGGGGATATTCAAGCACTGAGTCTTGAATTAATTTGTCCCTAAATACTAATTACTAAGGTCTTTTTATGTTGGGAGAGAGCAAGATGGAGGTGAGATTAGAATTATATTCTCCTGTGAGTTTTCCTAGCTATCAGATCCTCCCTAAAGGGATTTGGATCCCTTAATAATGACAGAAGCTAGGCAATGAATCTGAAGTTTAAAAAAAGATCTCTATGTTGTAATTTCTACATTTTTAACCTCTTTAGCTTCAGTTACTTGAACTACAAAATTGGGATAATTGCCACCAGAAGCAGTTGCTTTTCTCACATGTTTGAACACCTTTCAAATCTGTGCACTTTCCTCTCTTACCACATCCACCTAGCCGTCGTGTCCTCTCCAGACCAGGGTAAGAGCCTCTCTAGTACTTACCTATACCCACACTGGCCCTTATCCAGTAGGCTTGTTACCTAGGATTTATGGCATCTTTCCAAAACACATATCCGTTACTCCGTTCCAATGCAATCCTTCTGAGGCCTTCCATGGCATGTGAAAGAAACAGAAACTTTTAAATGGCCTGAAGATACTGTGAGCTCACACTGCCTGCACTTGGGGTCTCTCTCAAGGGTCACGCCCTTTCCTTCCTTCTGTCTTCAAGTTCAGCCTTCAGTGCTCATCCTGCACCCACTGCCCCACCCCAGTGCCTCTTAACACTGCTGCCTTTGTGTGGAATATTCGTCTCTTCCTCTATATCACTCCAAGTTTCTCTTCTTCTTTCAAATCCCAGCCTGAGTCACTTCCTCAGGAAAGACCCTTAGAGTTTCTTTTTCATCACAATGCAAACATCTACTCTTTAACATGAAACTCAGTAGAAATTTTACATATATGGTAAAGCTACAGATCTAAACTTTCTGAGAAGAAAGTAATTCATATTTTGGCTTAACATAGAGTTCATTAAAGTGCTTGGCAGTTTTCAATTCATGAAAATTATTTGTTTAATCTTTGCTATGTTTGGAATATTAAATAAATGTGTCTATTATCACTAACTACATCATTACTTAAATGGTATCATGATATTTCTACAGTTTAAAAAGAACTGAAGTTTAGAAGGGAAACTCTAGGATTGTTGGAAGGTAGTTACCATGTCCTGGACAGTTTAGTAGAAGTAAAAAAAAAAAAAAAAAAAAAAAGTGACAGTCATTCTCATTATCATTGGTAACTATGATCAGTAAAACTATCACATTTAGTGAAACAGCAGTATTTTTCAAACCAGTGCCCCTAGAAGAAATACAGAGTTAGGTGCCTGTGAGACATTTTTAGGTCCCTGGTCACATGTCTGTCAACTGATCAATATATAACCTTATTTTATATGTATGTCTGTTTAAAGAAACTATTTAATATATAATGTTAGTTCATTAGCATTGAATTCATAGGCAGCAGCACTGTAGCTAATGCCTGTGCCAAGCTTGTCTAAGACAGGTATTGCCTCTGCAAGGAATATCACAACTGCACTCTTTTTGCATGTAGGAAGCACTAGATAGCAGCACTTCAGCAATAAGCCTGGTGGGCATTTTGAACAATTTTTTTTTTTATAATTTAATTATGACTTTTATTAATTTTCCTCAGTTTTTTAAGACAAAACTGTGAAATAAAAATGGCACATGTTTAAGGTGTATAGTATGATGTTTTGATACATATACATGGTGAAATAATTATCACACTCAAACTAACATTTCATCAGCTCACATAGTTACCATTTGTTTCTTTTTTGGTGAGAACATTTACTATCTATTCTCTTTGCAAATTTGAAATATCCAAAGTAGTATTAACTACCATTACCATGATGTATGTTAGATCACCAGAAATTACTAGTCCTGCATCAGTGAAACTTTGCAAGGTTTGGCTGACATCTCCCTACTCCGACTCACTAGCTTTTGGAGACCCCATTCTAGTCTTTGCTTCCATAAGAGTGACATTTTTAGATTTTACCTATAAATGATTTTGTGGACTATCCATGTGACCAGCTTGTTTCACTGAATGCAATGTCCTTCAGGTTCAACCACATCCATTTGTCAAAATGGCAAGGATTTCTTTCCTTTTTAAAGGCTGAATAGCATGTTCGTACAGATATTGCCTCAAGTTACTTATTTCATTTTCTTCGGTTATACACCCCAGAATGAGATATGTGAACCATATGATAGTTCTCTTTCTAATTTTTAAAGAAATTTCTGGAATGTTTTCCGTAAAGACTGTGCAATTTACCTTTTTGCCAAAATTGTCCACTGTTTCACATTGCTCTTCATCCTCACCAGGTTTACCTTATTTTTTTGGTAATAGCTATACTAGAGGCTGTGAAGTAATATCACATTGTGGTCTTTATCTGCATTTCCATGATAACTGTAGTGTTGTTGGACATTTGTTTGTTTTCTTTGGAACAATTTTTAATTCAGATCTTTTGTTCACTTTTAAATTGGGCTGTTGGAATTTTATTTGTTGTTGTTTGCAATTGAGTCATATGTATTGCTAAATATTTTGAATATTAACACCTTATTACATTATGGTTTGCAAATATTTTCTTAGGTTCTATAGGTGGCTTCTTTGTTTTGTTGATTGTTTCCTTTGACTTGCAAAGCTTTTAAGCTTGATGCAATCCACTTGTCTTTTATTGTTTCATGTATTTGGGCTTTGGTTGTCATTTCCAAAAAAAAAAAAAAAAATCATTGCTAAGCCCAATTTCAAGAAATTGTGCCCTGTTTTCTTCCAGTAATTTTACAACTTCTGGTTTTATGTTTATATCTTTAATCCATTTTGAGTTCATTTTTGCACATGGAGTAATATATTGATTCAATTGAATTCTTCCACATTTGGTTAAGGCAGTTTCCCCAAAATATTTATTAGAAAGACTACCCATTTCCCATTATATTCTCATGGCAACATTGTCAAAGATCAGTTAACTGTGAATGTGTAAATCTATTAATGGGCACTCCATTTCATTCACTTGATCTACTTGTCTATTTTCACACAAGTACCATCTATTGATATGCGTACATTATAACATGTTTTGAAATAGTGTCCTTCTAGCTTTGCTTTTCTTACTCCAGATTGATTTGCCTATTTGAGAATTTTAGGATTTTTCTGTTGTTGTGAATATGCAATTGGAATTTTGTTAGAGATTGTGTTAAATCTGTAGGTAATTTTGGGTGTTTAAAAAAAGTTATCAATATTAATTCTTTGAATCCATAAGCATAAAATATCTTTCCACTTGGTTTTGTTTTCAATCTCTTTCATAAATGTTTTCTAATGTTCAGTATACATATCATTCACTTTCTTAGGGCACATCAAAAAAATTGTGCACCATGATCAAGTAGGATTCATCCCTGGGATGCAAGGATGGTTCAATATATGGAAATCAATAAATGTTATTCACCACATCAATAGACTTAAAAATAAGAACCATATGATCATCTCAATAGACGCAGAAAAAGCATTTGACAAAGTACAGCATCCCTTTATGTTCAAAACATTAGAAAAACTAGGGATAACAGGAACTTACCTCGACATTGTAAAAGCTATCTATGCTAAGCCTCAGGCTAGCATCATTCTCAATGGAGAAAAATTGAAGGCATTCCCCCTAAAATCTGGAACAAGACAGGGATGCCCTCTATCACCACTTCTATTCAATATAGTTCTCAAAACACTGGCCAGAGCAATTAGACAGACGAAAGAAATTAAAGGCATAAAAATAGGAAAGGAAGAACTTAAATTATCACTATTTGCAGATGACATGATTCTATACCTAGAAGACCCAAAAGGGTCTACAAAAAAACTACTAGAATTAATAAATGAATTCAGCAAAGTGGCAGGATATAAAATCAACACGCATAAATCAAAGGCATTTCTGTATATCAGCGACAAAACTTCTGAAACGGAAATGAGGAAAAACACTCCATTCACAATATCCTCAAAAAAAAAAAATAAAATACTTGGGAATCAACCTAACAAAAGAGGTGAAAGATTTATATAATGAAAACTACAAAACCCTAAAAGGAGAAGTAGAAGAAGATCTTAGAAGATGGAAAAATATACCCTGTTCATGGATAGGCAGAACTAACATCATCAAAATGGCGATATTACCAAAAGTTCTCTATAGGTTTAATGCAATGCCATTCAAAATCCCAACAGCATTTCTTGTAGAAATGGATAAAGCAATCATGAAATTCATATGGAAAAATAAAAGACCCAGAATAGCAAAAGCAATTCTAAGCAGGAAGTGCGAATCAGGCGGTATAGCGATACCAGACTTAAAACTATATTACAGAGCAATAGTAACAAAAACAGCATGGTACTGGTACCAAAACAGGAGGGTGGACCAATGGTACAGAATAGAAGACACAGAGACTAATCCACAAAGCTACAACTATCTTATATTTGATAAAGGAGCTAAAAGCATGCAATGGAGGGAGGATAGCATCTTCAACAAATGGTGCTGGGAAAACTGGAAATCCATATGCAACAAAATGAAACTGAATCCCCTCCTCTCGCCATGCACAAAAGTTAACTCAAAGTGGATCGAGGAGCTAGATATCAAATCAGAGACTCTGCGTCTGATAGAAGAAAAAGTTGGCTCCGATCTACATATTGTAGGGTCGGGCTCCAAATTCCTTAATAGGACACCCATAGCACAAAAGTTGATAACAAAAATCAACAAATGGGACTTACTTAAACTGAAAAGTTTTCTCTCAGCAAGAGAAACAATAAAAGAGGTAAATAGGGAGCCTACATCATGGGAACAAATTTTTACTCCTCACACTTCAGATAGAGCCCTAATATCCAGAGTATACAAAGAACTCAAAAAATTAAACAATAAGAAAACAAATAACCCAATCAACAAATGGGCCAAAGACCTGAACAGACACTTCTCAGAGGAGGACATACAATCAATCAACAAGTACATGAAAAAATGCTCACCATCTCTAGCAGTCAGAGAAATGCAAATCAAAACCACCCTAAGATACCATCTCACTCCAGTAAGATTGGCAGCAATTATGAAGTCAAACAACAACAAGTGCTGGAGAGGATGTGGGGAAAAGGGTACTCTTGTACATTGCTGGTGGGACTGCAAACTGGTGCGGCCAATCTGGAAAGCAGTATGGAGATTCCTGGGAAAGCTGGGAATGGAACTACCATTTGACCCAGCTATTGCCCTTCTTGGACTTTTCCCTGAAGACCTTAAAATAGCGTACTACAGGGATACTGCTACATCGATGTTCATAGCAGCACAATTCACAATTGCTAGACTGTGGAACCAACCCAGATGCCCTTCAATAGATGAATGGATAAAAATATGTGGCATTTATACACCATGGAGTATTATGCAGCACTAAAAAATGACAAAATCATAGAATTTGCAGGGAAATGGATGGCACTAGAGCAGATTATGCTTAGTGAAGCTAGCCAATCCCTAAAAAACAAATACCAAATGTCTTCTTTGATATAATGAGAGCAACTAAGAACAGAGCAGGGAGGAAGAGCAGGAAGAAAAGATTAACATTAAACAGATACATGAGGTGGGATGGAAAGGGAGAGAAAAGGGAAATTGCATGGTAATGGAGGGAGACCCTCATTGTTATACAAAATTACATATAAGAGGTTGTGAGCGGAATGGGAAAATAAACAAGGAGAGATATGAATTACAGTGGATGGGGTAGAGAGAGAAGATGGGAGGGGAGGGAGGGGGGATGGTAGAGGATAGGAAAGGTAGCAGAATACAACAGTTACTAATAGGGCATTATGTAAAAATGTGGATGTGTAACCGATGTGATTCTGCAATCTGTATTTGGGGTAAAATTGGGAGTTCATAACCAACTTGAATCTAATGTATGAAATATGATATGTCAAGAGCTTTATAATGTTTTGAACAACCAATAAAAAAAAAAATACCAGTAGCATTTCCATCCTCTAAAAATAGTCTATCTGAAAAAGAAATACAAAAAATTTTGATTAAAGTAGCATAAAAAAGAGTACTTAGGAACACATTTTGAACAATTAAATCACCAACAGAGGCCACACAAAAAAAAGGTGACCCTAAATTGACTGTAGAAAGGACTCCTGTTTATAGTATGACAGCTGCAACTAGAACCAGAATACTACCTTTTCCACCTCAGCTGGGAACATGCTGGTCAAGGAGCCCACATTTCTCAGCAGTCTGCACATTTCCATGGATGGCTGTGCTGTGGGTATTAACTTTGGACCTACAGTTTACAGTAGATGGGTGAATCCCCAAATGTGGAACTGGAGGAAAATGAGGATCACCTGGATATATTGCTTCAAGTTGATATAAAAGTGGTTTCTCTCATATTTCTTTCTAAAAATTTGAAAGTTGCATGTAGGCTGAGAGCATTTAAGAACATTCATCTTTATCAGAACTAAATCATCTCATCCATTCTGAAAGATTGAATAATACACCATTATCACTTTTGACTTATTTTCTCTCATAACATGGAATCAAATAAAAATATCCTTAGCAAAATGTTAGTAAAGTCATTGCGTTACCACATATTCATAATTTTAAGTACATTGTATCCACATCTTCAAAATAGTTTGTTGCACCTTTAGTTTTTCCCAATAAGGAGACATTAAAGTTTGGCACACCCCATGTACACTTGCCTCTGTGAACACTGTGGTCCTTGTTAGAGACCTGGGTACAAAGGATGACTGAAGAAAAGGTGCATCCATGAGCAACTGTGAGTTTGGAAGAATGACACAAAAACCAGGACCTTTGTTCAAGGTGAAGCCATACAGATATAAAATAAAAAATAACATTTTATACTTTTATATGCATATATGTAGTTTATATGAAATGATCACTTATATGTAAATCTATATTATATATTATATAAGCAATGTATATTGTGCAATGGAATTGATAATCCACTTTACATCATTTTTATGCTACATTTTATGACATATTTGCATAGTCATTTTTAAGACCAGAGACATCAACAAAATTGTTTTATGCAATTAAAAATATTTTGATTTATCTGGGCATATCAGCACACCCCTGTAATACCAGCAGCTCAGGAGGCTGAGGCAAGAGGATCACAAGTTCAAAGCCCACTTCACATTTTCAGGCAAGTGGATAGAGTTGGAGAAGATAATGTTAAGTGAAGTTAGCCAATCACACACACCAAAAAATGCCAAATGTTTTCTCTGATATAAGGTGACTGACTCAAAGTTGAGTAGGGAGGGGAAGTATGGGAGGAATATATGAACTCTAGATAGGGGAGAGGAGTGGGAAGGGAAGGGAGGGGCAGGGGGTTAGCAATGATGGTGGAATGTGATGGACATCATTATTCAAAGTACATGTATAAAGACATGAATTGGTGTAAATATACTTTATATACAAACAGAGATATGAAAATTATGCTCAATATATGTAATATGAATTTTAATGCATTCTTCTGTCATCTATTTTTTAAATCAATTTAAAAAATTAAAAAGAAATAAAAAGCCAGCCTCAGCAATGTCAAGATGGTAAGCAATTCAGTGAGACCCTCTCTAAATGAAGTACAAAATAGGGCTGGTGATGTGGCTCAGTGGTTGAATGCTCCTGAGTTCAATCCCCAGTACAAAAAAAAAAAAATTAGTTTAACGTTTTTCTAAAATATTTCCATTTTGAATATAGATTATGCAGCAAAAGGGGAGAAAAGAGAGCAAAAGAAATGTTATTTTGTAACAGTTATATTAAGAAATAAAATTTTGCATCAAGACTATAAAATATATCAGATTGTTATTCCAGAAAACAATGATAAGATTCTTTACTGTGTATGTGAGTTAGGACATATATAGACAATACCTGAAATAAGAAGGAAGGGTGTCCTAACAGAGGTTGTATACTATGTTTGCTGATAGAGGATAAAAGCATCAGATCATAAATGCCTGACCAATAACAATTTAAAGAATGTATGCATTCCAGTGCATGCTTGTTCTTATTGCACTAATATCAGAATTAAGAATATTAGTATGAAATATGATATGTCAAGAGCTTTGTAATGTTTTGAACAACCAGTAAAAAAAGAATATTAGAAAATAGGACAGTGTCTTGTGTTTGCCCAGAGGAGTGATAATGCTTACCCATCCAAAGCAAGGTGGGATAATGTGTACTTTTTCACTTTGAGTTCTTATTCTGTTTGCACTACCTTTCCCTGACCTCTACAATTTCTCTGGATCTCAGTGACTGTGGAAAGGAATTGATTTTACCAGGACTTCTAATACCGGCAGTCTTCTATTCACTTAAATCAGTGTTTTATTTCACCTTCTCGGGGCAGGAGTGGGAGATTAGAGAAGAAATGGAGTTCAGAGAACAGGTAAAATTGTTTTGCATTTGTTTTTTGTTCTTGTAACTTCTGAGAGTGATCTGTCTCATTACATTTTCTCTGTCTTTTGACTCTGTTTATATATCTGACTACACACACACACACACACACACATGTTTAATGGAATATATGTTTTTCTTCCAATCTGACTTTCTATTTAAAATCATGACAAAGTGACAAATTTCTTATACTAGAATCCATGAGAATTCTTCTCTAGTGAACTCAAAGCTGTTGGAGAAGTGCTAAGTACTACTTTTAGCTGACTACATGTGCTGAGTAAATGTTAATAAGGTGAGTAACAATTTGAAGACAACTGGTGGAATCTGTAACTAGTTTCTTCACTGGCAGAGCAGAAACAGCAAGGTGACTTTTCACACACTTGAATCGACCTGTCTCATCTGATGTTAAAGAATCGCCATCTATCTGCAAACGTCTAAACAAGAAGCTGAGTCTGCAAATCAAGGCACTACATTTATATTGACTTTTTTGGTGTTTGTGAGTAGCTATGTTTATATGCTTACGCTGTACATTGAACCACAAGCAGACATACCAAAAGGATTTTAGTTTTTGTCAGGCAGAATATGGCTGAAACATGGATATGTAATCAGCCCAACACATGAACATACTTTAAATGATGAAAATGATGGCAAAGAATCACAGACCTGGAAAATCAGTGAAGGCAAACTCAGTGAAGTAGATAAGTGAAAGACATGAACAAAATTACTTGTATGGCAGAAAATATTTGTTAGAAAGCTGTACAATATAGTTGTTTCTAAGTGATATGACAAGTGAAGTTCAGAATTCTACACTTCAGATATTTGTGCAAGAAGTCAACAAGTAATATTTAGATGTGGTTGTATCTGGTAAAATGCCTATTGATTAAAGGTATTTCAGATCTCTAGCTGCAAATCAAATGTGATGAACATAGCAGTAATGAATATGAGGATTGAGTAGATAGGACCTTATCTGCTTACACAAGCTGAATTTTTATCCTAAATTGAATTAGTTTCTTCTATTGTGGGAGCATTAATTTATTTTTCTTAAAATTAATAAGATCCTCATGTTTTCATTTAAAATCCAACTCAGTTATTCACATTTGTTATTTTAAAATTATACAAAAACACAAAGCTATATAACATAAAAGGGCATGTACAAGGAAGAAGAAAACAGACATGAGTTAGAAAGGGTTAGATGTGTGGTATTTGTGGAAGTTATACAGAGAGATTCCTAGCTCCTTGACTTTCTGTTAACATATGACAGAGTTAGCACTTCTTGAAAAAAGCTTTGCTTTTCTAGAATATGCCAGTGCAATGACTTCCTGTCTCTAATATCACTCTATTTAAGATCTAAGAATTATCTGATTCCTCTATTGTCCTACTCACCATTCCAATAGAGAAGTTACTGAATGTTTAGGATCACAGTGTAATCAGCTGCCTAAATCTTGAATGATGCTTTCTAATTGGTAACTTGACATTTAAACTATACAGATAATTTTGTCCTATTATCAACTTACCGTTGTTTTCCTTTAAAAGAGAAAAGCCTTTTCCCAGTTTTGACAGTTACTTCACTGAATCACAAGTCACTGAAAATCATTGCAAAGCTGTCTGTTATAAATAATATCAGAGCTTGAAAAAATCTAAATTTAGTTGTAGGGCTCTATGTAACAATTACAGAATGTTTATTACAAATAAGAAAGTGTTAGATAAAATCACAATTGCTCATATTTTTTATTGCTACATAAACCTGTGATTAGTGATACTTGTCTCATTATTATAAAACATATAGCAATGAGATTTAATTATAATAATACCTTACGTAAAGAAGATTTTAAAACCTTTTAAAAATTAATAATCAGATTTTTCCAGAAAAATCTTTAGTATTTTGCTCGTAACTCACTAGGTTCATGCTGAGCACTTCATACTACACATGTAGATCTAAAACCATGCAAAATTGGTAAGCTTTAGCAAATAAAACTTTCAATTTTTAATGGTCTCTAAAATAGTCATATGTAGATTAGAAGAAGCTTGGAAATATATAATTTTTAAAGTTTTCTAATTCAAAAGCTAATACCTGTATGATTTAAAAAAAAAAAAAAACAGTATTTAACTTAATACAATAGTGACCTTTTTCTAGTAATTTGCAGTATGTATTATTCCTTTAGGGGAATATTGTGATGCATCCTGGTAAGATGAGCTTTCCTATGTAAATGCTACCCTTTTAAGGTCAAAAGCTGAACTCAGTTAATGATGGAAAATGAAAAATGGTTGGGTGCTTAGTACAAACAATATCAAAACCCCAAAGCTTTGTGAAATCCTCTAATATATTTTAAAGCAGATATAGCTATTTCAATTTATATATATATATATATATATATATATATATATATATATATACACACACACACACACATAACCTGTGCATAAATCTGTGTCTATAGCTATATATATAAACACAGGTTTATGCACACAAAAACATTAGTTTCTAGAGGACAATAAACTTATGTTATTATTTTAAATATTAACTTGAACCCAAATTTATACTAAAAAAATTGATAAAATGTTTCTAATATTGTCAGTATTATACATTCAATAACTCTTTTAAACATTGGGTATGCATCTAGTTTATTATCATAATGATTCTAAAACCCACATTGTACCACACACTCACAAAACATAAATAAGAAATTGACACTTCAGTGTCAACCTTCTAGGTACACAATTAGAAATTAATCTTTGGAAAAAAAAGATACAGAGTCTTTAAAATAATTTTTTTTTCCATTTTAGAAAAAAAAAAGAGGATCTTTCCCTTCTATAGCATTATGTTAGTTTAACAAGGTGGAGTAGTCCAAAAAACTAAATACCCACATATTATATTTACTGTGGGTAAAATCAGTTTTTCTAAATAAAAAAAAAAAAAGTAAGAATAAAAAGCACTTAAATGGAGGGGAAAATAGAACCTGTGCAGAACAAGTTTAAGAACAGCAATAACCCATAAAGCTGTCAAATGGCACTGTTAACTACAGTAATTTATTCTATAATTTAATGTAATCTTGACCCCTGTCACATGTTAATACAGCATGAAGAATAATGGGTAAAAAAAACATGCTTATTAATGAATTGTAGAGTAATGTGACATTATTTTTTGCCACATTCCTTTGAAATATCTTAATATTGGAATTAGCGGAGCCTAGACCATTTCAGTATGTAATTATGTCTGTCCATAACTTGATAGTTAATGCTGT
Source organism: Marmota flaviventris (assembly GCF_047511675.1). Taxonomy (NCBI): domain Eukaryota; kingdom Metazoa; phylum Chordata; class Mammalia; order Rodentia; family Sciuridae; genus Marmota; species Marmota flaviventris. Next base: position 92,341,805 of record NC_092500.1, on the reverse strand, counting down.
GATTAAGAGATATTTAATTTTTAATTATGCTAGAGGTAGTGGATTGATTTTTGAGTCAAGGAACACGGGGATAGCTCTAGACATGATCTCTGTTACATGGATTGTAATTTGTCTGGTGAGAGAGCTTCTGCCATCTCAAGTAGAAAGACAAACCAGAGTAAGTGGGGCAATTGCTTAACTTATAATCTCTTCTCTTTTAATATCTTATCTGGTTAAAATATTTGCGATAAGTGCAATTTGTTTTACTTTCTTGTGTTGACATTTCACAATCATGAAAATATTTCATTCTCTATCCTTCCATGAACTTCCCATTTCTTACCTCCCACAAAACACATACATAAATAATACTGACAGTAAAGTATGCTACTGATATTGTCATCTTCAGATCATTTTATAAAAGTTACCCTTAGCCATAAGCTAAGATTTTATAGATGGAAGAAAATATGTAATCTTATTTAAAGAAATAGAGTCCTTTGTTGGGAAGTACTTGCGGGGGGCAGTTTCTTCTTCCCTTTCATCATGGGTGTTCCCAGCTTCCAAAGCTTTTCCCAATTTTCAATATCTAAGTAAAGTGAAATCACTAAAATGTGTAAAAGTGTGTGAAATGTTTCCTAAATTCTCTGGAAAAGGACAGTCACTTCAGTCTATTAAATGAGCATGCAATGCCATGATAGAGGGTTATCGAGAGCATTGTATCATAACTTTTAATTTTTATTGGTTTGACAATACTGGGAAAAGTAATGAATAGTATTGGAAACACAGCCCTAGATGAAACTGTGAGAGACCACAGATTGGACAAATGTATTTCCCCTAAACCTCTCCAAACATGAGAACCTGAAACATATACAAAACACTTTAAAAATGCAACTAGGCATAATAAGTACAATATTGTTTTCATGTCATGATGGGGCCACCTTCCACCTTTGTTAAGTATCAGTAGGACAAGGTAAGAGTAAGCAGTAATCAAAAAGTTTTGTTTTGCTTCATTTTTGCTAAACCAAGATTTCTCAAACACTTCCCATGAAATGAAGTTTTCACCTGACACTACATCTTCACCTTTTAAAAAGAGTTGGCAACCTCCCAGCACTTTTGCTGCAACTCACATATATTAACTTGTTCACCTATCAGCCACTTACAGACCAGCTAGTTTAGGCCGTATTGTAAATATAGGATGCTCTAAATGAGGACTTGCCAAATTCCAACTGAACATCATAATATTACATTACAGAATAATAATAAATTTTCATGCAAATTTGAACTTTTCCTTGGGATACACAGAGGAAAATGTAGACTTTTGCAAGGATGGGTCTATAGCTTACTTGGAATCTTGCATATTTCTCCTGTAGGTCCTCCTAACTCACTGCAGTCTCTCCCAAGAGAATCAATCTGCAGATCACCCCAACTTTCCTTACACAAATGTTCTAGAATCCTCACACATTCCCTGATGTTGACTGTTTTCTGAGTTGTGAAGCTTCTGACAGTTCTTCAGCATTTGGTGAACATCATTTAGTCTTCTTCTTAGAGAATTTAACCTAAGAATAATGAAGGTGCTCTCATTCCTATTCAGTGGCTCCCACCAGTTAAGTATCTGTAAAAAGAATCCCAACTATTTTTAATAGCAAGCATAAATTTCCTTGTAGACAAACATTATAATCATCCAAGACGTGAAGAAATGGTGCCCTGTTACTTTTGGTGAGCTGTACACCATTATTAAGGAGAGAAGAATGTCTACTCTTTGACCCCTTCTAGAAGCATTTAGCCTTCTTTGTCCCTCCTGTTCTGATTGGATATTTAGGACTTGTTAAAATCTACCTTTAAAAGGCAGGATGCTAGGATGTTTTTTCAATTGTTTCCACACTTAACTGTTGAGGAGTGATAAGATTTCAGGAACTGAACTTGCTGAATTTGAACTCAGTGGTACCATTTCTTAACTTGTGGGAAATTTGCCTAATCTTTCTAGGCTCAGATTATTTTTCTATTAAAAACTTACCTAATTGATTTTACATAAAATTGGAAAGAATAATGAGTATTTATACACAGATATGCACGTATATTGTATAACATACATACTTTTAATATATGTTTGTGACATCAGAGGATCAACTTAACAATATAAAAAAGTGTTTGAAATTGAGAGAATGTGACACAGCAACAGAGACAGATGAGATAAATATTAAGCATAAGGGCATTTCAAAGAAGACTTGTTTTGATATACTCAAAGGCCAAGCTCTCTGATACAAAGTCTCCACCAAAGTTTCCATCAAAGTTTTAATGCTAAGATATTTAGGTCATATATGCTTTTGTCATTGCAATAACATTAAAGTCCTACTTAAGTAAACTTAAAAAAATTCTAATGGATTTATACCTACTGAAATATCTAGAATAGGCTTATTGGTTAAAAAAATTAAACCTTTTTTTCTAAATTTGGGGAAATACCTAATATGCTAAAAAGAACAAGTGCTTTAAAAATGTAGAAAAAGTTGTTTCATGCTCTATTTCTACCTCAAATTAAGTAATATTTGGTGTCCTTATCTATCTTGCACTTTTTAATAGTGTATGTATCAATGTCATGATTCTCTATTTCCTAAAGCTGATGTAATGTAATGTATGTAAACTCTCCATCATTTCTGAGTGAACAGAGCTCTCTGCTTTTATTTAAGTAATTATTTATTTATTTATTTTTGTTCATTCTAGTTATTTAGGTATACAGTCCCCCTTTCCAATTTCATCATGTGTAAGTTCCATGAGTTAGAACTCAGCCACAAATGTTGCTAATATATATGTCAGTAAGTAAACTACCTGTATTGAACACTGATTATAATTTAAAAATAGCATGGGATATAAAAAGATATTGTTTTGCCAGATATCTATAGAGATCCTCCTTTGTTCTAAACATCTTGCAGGAGATTGGGGTATTAAGAGTTAAACATGAAACTTCCAGAGAGATTGCAGTTCAGCAGATAAATTCTGTGTATCCATATTTATGCATAAATATATGTATGATAATATTATATATACATGTGTATACAAAATATGAGTACAATGATAAAAGCTAAATTGTACAATCACTGTGCATCAGTGAAAACTACTTGATGTTCATTACTTCATGACAGCTGCACAATAGTCCCATGAAGGGGATATATTTTAATCTACATTTTGATGTTGAGAAAATGAACATGCAGAGGCTTGGAAGCTTCATAAAGTTCACCCAGATGTGAGAGGCACAGCAAAGAACTGACAAGTTTTAACTCCACACACTTTACCTATCTATAATCATTTCGCTGAGTCAGTTAAGTTTAATTTTCAGTTTGTATGTGTGAGTGTGGTGTGAGAAAAGCAGGGGCAGCTGGGGTTAAGAGAGTAGAGAGGGTAAGGTAAGAAAAGAAAGAGTAAGATACAATATCTTCAAATGGAGATAATATCAGAGCTTTGAAGGTTAATATCTGAATAAGGTTTTCCAGGATAAAATGGAGAGTAGGAGTAGAAAAGTGTATTTTAAATAATGATGAATAAAACTGGAACATGAACAATTAAAATGGAAGGAAAAGAGGGAATGGGAGAAAAATAGGAAATCTATGCTGTGTCCAGGTTCTAAATGGCTTTGAATTTATACTTTAGATTTTATACATTACTCTGTAGAGAATAGAAAGGTCTGAAATTTTGCAAAGAGAATTCTGGCTACAATATAGAGGATGAGTTAGAAGTGAGTAACAGAGGAAGAATGACACAGATACTAGTCAAGTGTAGTATAATAAAGATATAAGTTTATGATTGTCAATAGAAATGGATAAAAAGAAGTAACAGCAAAATTTTAATGATAAAATTGTTAGGATCTTGTGGCAAATTGAATATAGGAGCTGAGTGAGACATGGATATTTCTGGTTCAGTGTAAGTAATGGTACAATCAATATGACAAAGAAAAGAATGGGGTGATTTATGGCAAGGAAATAATAAAATAATCAACATGAATATATTGTATCATGAAGAAAATAATCATAGAACAAGTAAAGATAGTATATGATCACTTACCACACTGTCATAAAATGGAACGTCTTTATACAGTCAGTGTCACTTCCTTCAGGAACTCAGGGTTTTTTCTTCATACTACAGTAGCTATTATTCTCTAGATCAAGAGAATAGTATCACAGAATTTTAAAACTTATAACCATGCTTTTCTAAATATAAATTTGGGGAATGGATTTAATTTGTTTACAGATCTAAAAGATTCACAGTGAAAAAGACCCTGGTTACCATTTGACTTTATTCTACTGACTCTGTGATCCTACTATAATTTATGTTTAATTTTGTGTCCAAAATTTCATCATGATCACTAACCCTGTATCAAATGACTTTCTTTTTTTTTTTTTTTACAAGCACTTTATTTTTTTATTTTTGTTTTTTTATTGATTAAAAAAATGACAGTGGAATGCATTACAATTCTTATTACACATATATACCACAATTTTTCATATCTCTGTATATAAAGTATGTTGATACCCAATTCGTATATGTATACGAATATATGTATACATCTTCACACATGTACTTTGGATAATGATGTCTATCACATTCCACTATCCTTGCTAATCCCCGCCCCCTCCCTTTCCCTTCCACTCCTCTTCCCTATCTAGAATTCATCTATTCCTCCCATGCTCCCCTTTCCTACCCCACTATGAGTCAGGCTCCTTATATCAGAGAAAACATTTCACATTTGTTTTTTGGGGATTGGCTCACTTCATTTAGCATTATCTTTTCCAATGCCTTCCATTTACTTGCAAATGCTATAATTTTATTCTCTTTTATTGCTGACTAAAATTCCATTGTATATATATGCCACATATTTTTAATCCATTCATTCACTGAAGGGCATCTAGGTTGGCTCCACAGTTTAGCTATTGTGAATTGTGCTGCTATAAACATTCATGTGGCTGTGTGCCTGTAGTATGCTGTTTTTAAGTCCTTTGGGTATAGACTGAATAGGAATAGCTGAGTCAAATGGTGGTTCCATTCCCAGATTTCCAAGGAATCTCCATACTGCTTTCCATATTGGCTGCACCAATTTGCAGTCCCACCAGCAATGTATGAATGTAGCAATAGTAACAAAAACAACATGCTATTGGCATCAAAACAGACTGGTAGACCAATGGTACAGAATAGAGGACACAGAGACTAACCCACAAAATTACAATTATCTAATATTAGACAAAGGTGCCAAAAATATGCACTGGAGAAAAGATAGCATCTTCAACAAATAGTGCTGGGTAAAACTGGAAATCCATATGCAACAAAATGAAATTAAACCTCTATCTCTTATCATGCACAAAGCTTAACACAAAATGGATCAAGGACCTAGGAATTAAACCAGAGACTCTGAGTCTAATAGAAGAAAAAGTAGGCCCTAATCTTCATCATGTGAAATTAGACCCCAACTTCCTTAATAAACTCCTGTAGCACAAGAATCAATAAATGGGATGGAATCAAACTAAAAAGTTTCTTCTTAGCAAAAGAAACAATCTGTGAGGTGAAAAGAGAGCCTACATCCTGGGAGCAAATTTTTACCCCTTACACATCAGATAGAGCACTAATCTCTAGGGTTTATAAAGAACACAAAAAGCTAAACACCAAATAAATAAATAAATAAATAAATAAAATAACTCAATCAACAAATGAGCCAAGGACCTGAACAGACACTTCTCAGAAGAGGATATATATAATTAATCAACAAATATATGAAAAAATGCTCAGCGACTTTCGAAAAAGATGGCCGCTGTGTACGGGGGTTGCTGAAGTGCTGAGCGTGGTGCTCAAAGCAGCGGCTTTAATAGAGATTTCTGTTAGAGCTCATTTCACCGTTAATCTGTAGCGGACCACTTTGCCAAGGAGCAGGAAGAACAAAGAAATCGAAAAAGAGACGCTTGGCTGCCCAGAGCCGTGGGCGCTTTGCTCCCATCTGCTTCCTCTTTCGCTTCGCTCCGGGTGGAGAAGCTGAATGTGTAATCAGCAGTGGATTGTAAGTACCCGAGGCAAAGAAAGCTCAGTGCGCCCCGCCTTTTTTTTTTTTTTTTTTTTGAATACTTTTTATACAGGGAGAGTTTGTGGATTGGGTTTGTTGGCAGGGCTGTGGCTTCTGTGCCGAAAATCCACTCCGCGGGCGCCGCCATTTGCTTTCTGCTTGCTGTCTTGATGGCTCTGTATACACTGTCCGGCAGCCGCACCTAGAGGTTGGAGCTGGGCTGCGTGCCGAGCCCTGTCCTCCGAAGGCTGGACTGCAGCCTCGAGCGTCTCGGTGGCCTGTTCGCCGCTGCACCTTCGGGCAGAGCCTGCTCTGGGGTCGTTCTGCACCCCCCTGCCAGGGGACCCGTGCTCCGGAGGAGGGGGACGGAGAGCCGCGGCGGCAGCCGCTTGGGCCCCTGGGGCCGGGCACAGGGCTGAAGAGCTGCGGAAGCCAGGGCGGCTCTGCTACGGTCGCAGACAAGCGTGGCCCAGAGACAGCGACAGCGGCAGGGTTTCATTTCTAGAAATCTGGACTGGAAACAGAAGCAGCAGTTTGTATAATCCCAAGAACTTGCTTATACCAGGAAGCTGTAAGGGCAACATGAATAGCATTGAGGAGATGTAACATGGTGGCAGGCGCAGAGAGATCAAGTCTCTGACATCTTCAACTGCGCGGGCATAGGGAGCCGTAAACTGTCTAAATGCTGTTTGCTCAGGATCACTAGGCAATGCTGAGCTGACGTGGATCTGGGGTGTAGAGGCTGGGCCCCTCAGAACACACACACAGAGCCCGAATCGGAAGCAATTAAGCTCCGGTTCGCCTGCTTCCTGTGACTCAGCACTAACGATCCCGCTGAAATAATTGGCCGGCCCTTAGGAACTTACAGAGGTAAAAGCCAACCGAGCCTTCATAGGCAGTGGCCACAGGACTGAAACGGGGATTGGGAGAGACAGTCAGGACCCACCCGTTGCATTGGTCACCTGGCAAAGGGAACAAACGGTCACCATTTGCATGGGATATCACCATGGCAGAGAAACGGCGTCACGGGCGGAGGAGATAACTGCATTGAAACCAGCGCGACAGGTGTGTAATCCCCTAGTCATCTCTCTCCACACAGCAGGGAAAACTTAAGGGCCACTCCCAGCTCTCCTGTGAATGCAATAACCAGACCGAGGGAATCAGGAGTAGCGCGGGACTCGCGGCGCGGAACTCCCGGCTACCGCTCCCACCAGTGCTGACAACTGAGGTCTCTTGCACCAGCTACCGGGGGCGTGGCTACAGGAGGGCAAGCAAATTCGCTGGGGGATCTCAGCCCCAAGCTCTACAAACTTAGGGTCTGAGGGAGGCAAACAGGGAGAGTGAGCCCAGGTGTTCATGAAAACAGGGCTCCCAGGAGCAGCAGACCTGGCGTGTAGCCAGTATTGTGGTGAGCGCCACAGGTGAGCACGGCCTGGCTTGAGGAAACACAAGACAAGGCCCTAGACACTCAGGATTAGAGACCCGCCCAGTCTAGGAGAAAGAGCGGCTGCACAGTGAATGGTTCCCACCTGTTGAGAGGAGAAGCTTGGCCCAGTGGGCACAGCTCCACCTACTGGAAGAGAAGTTAATAGAACTCTAGGACTGCATTTATTATTATTATTATCATTTTTTTTTTCTTTTTCTTTTTTGTTTTTTTTTTCTTTTTTTCTCTTCTTTTTCTTTCATTTTCAATTTTTATTTGTTGTTGTTCTTTAACTTTTTTTCAATGTTTCTATTTTTTTTAATTTTTTTTATTTTATTATTTTTTTTTAATTTTAATTTTAATTTTTTATTATCACTATTATTTTTCTTAAAAAAATTTTTTTTCATCTTTCCTTTCTTTCTTTATTATCTAATCTTTGTTATTCTTGTTTCTTTTGTCTTTTCATTTCTTTTCAATTTTCTTATTCCCCCTTCCTTGAATTCTACCTGCCTACTCTCATTCTCTTTAGTGACTTCTTCCCTTCCCTTCTAATATCTTTCCTCTCAAGCATCAAATAAATCTATAAGAGTAAACAGTAACTCAGCAGTCAAACAGAACAAGAAGAAACATGAGCAGCATAAAAAAGCAAGGAAGAAAAGTAGTACAAACAATGAAGGACAGCCTAAATATTCAGGAGGACCTAGAGTCAGCAGAAAAATGGTCATATAAAGAACTCAAGGAATACCTTAGACAGATGGAATGGAACCTTAAAGAAGATACGAGACAGCAAATTCAAACAGTGAAAGAACACTTTGAAAATGAATTACATAGACAGATAAAAGAAGAAGTTAAGCATCTTTATCAGGAGATTGAGATTATAAAAAAAAAACAAACAATAATTCTAGAAATGAAGGAAACGATAAACCAAATTAAAAACTCAATTGAGAGTATCACTAACAGAGTGGAGCAAGTAGAAGCCAGAACATCAGATAACGAAGACAAAATATATCATCTTGAAAAGAGCCTAGCCAACTCAGAAAGGCTGGTTAAAAACCACGAGAAAAACATCCAAGAGATATGGGATAACATAAAAAAAACAAACCTACGAGTCATCGGGATAGAAGAAGGTACAGAGATTCAAACCAAGGGAATGAGTAACCTGCTGAAAGAAATAATTACAGAAAACTTTCCAGAAATAAAAAAGGAAACGGATATACAAATTGTAGATGCATACAGGACACCGAGCACACAAAATCACAGTAGACCAACGCCAAGACACATTGTTATGAAGATATCCAATATACAGAACAAAGAGAAAATACTAAAAGCTACAAGAGAAAGGAGGCAGATTACATTCAGGGGTAAACCAATAAGGTTAACAACGGATTTTTCATCACAGACGCTGAAAGCGAGAAGATCCTGGAACAACGTATTTCAAACACTGAAAGACAATGGATGCCAACCAAGAATTCTGTATCCAGCAAAATTAAGCTTCAGGTACGATAACGAAATAAAAATCTTTCATGATAAACAAAAGCTAAAAGAATTTGCAGCCAGAAAACCAGCATTGCAAAGCATCTTGAGCAAAACACTACACAAGGAAGAAATGAAAAACAATAACCAAAACCATCAGTGGGAAGTGCCTCTATAAAGACAGAGGGTGGGGGGAAAGCTAACCATGGAGAAACAAACTAAATTAAAAAAAAAAGAAGAAGAAGATAAATAATCAAACATGGCTGGAAGTACAAACCATATATCAATAGTAACTCTAAACATTAATGGCTTAAACTCTCCAATAAAGCGACATAGGCTGGTAACATGGATTAAAAAAACAAATCCAACAATATGCTGCCTCCAGGAGACACATCTGATTGGAAAAGACATACACAGGCTGAAGGTGAAAGGTTGGGAAAAAATATACCACGCACACGGTCCTCGTAAGCAGGCAGGGGTGGCCATCCTCATATCGAATAAAATTGACTTCAAGACTAAATTAATCAAAAGGGATAAGGAAGGACATTATATACTGTTAAAAGGAACCATTCACCAACAAGACATAACAATTATCAATATTCATGCACCAAATAATGGTGCTGCGACGTTCATAAAACAAATTCTCCTCAAGTTCAAGAATCAAATAGACCACAACACAATAATTATGGGTGACTTCAACACACCTCTCTCACAATTGGACAGATCCTCCAAACAAAAGCTGAATAAAGAAACTATAGAACTCAATATCACAATCAACAACCTAGACTTAACTGACATATATAGAATATATCAACCATCATCAAGTGGATATACTTTTTACTCAGCAGCACATGGATCCTCCTCAAAAATAGACCATATATTATGCCATAGGGCAACCCTCAGTAAATATACAGGGGTGGAGATAATACCATGCATTTTATCTGATCATAATGGAATGAAACTGGAAATCAATGATAAAAGAAGGAAGGAAAAATCCTACATCACATGGAAAATGAACAATATGTTACTGAATGATCAATGGGTTACAGAAGACATAAAGGAAGAAATCAGAAAATTCTTAGAGATAAATGAAAATACAGACACAACATATCGGAATCTATGGGACACAATGAAAGCAGTTTTAAGAGGGAAATTCATCGCTTGGAGGTCATTCCTCAAAAAAAGGAAAAACCAACAAATAAATGAGCTCACACTTCACCTCAAAGACCTAGAAAAGGAAGAGCAAAACAACAGCAAATGTAGCAGAAGGCAAGAAATAATCAAAATCAGAGCGGAAATCAACGAAATTGAAACAAAAGAAACTATTGAAAAAATTAACAAAACTAAAAGTTGGTTCTTTGAAAAAATAAATAAGATCGACAGACCTTTAGCCATGCTAACGAAGAGAAGAAGAGAGAGAACTCAAATCACTAACATACGGGATGGAAAAGGCAATATCACAACAGACACTACAGAAATACAGAAGACAATTAGAAATTATTTTGAAAACCTATATTCCAATAAAATAGAAGATAGTGAAGACATCGATAAATTCCTTAAGTCATACGATTTACCCAGACTGAGTCAGGAGGATACTCACAACTTAAACAGACCAATAACAATAGATGAAATAGAAGAAGCAATCAACAGACTTCCAACCAAGAAAAGCCCGGGACCGGATGGGTATACAGCGGAGTTTTACAAAACCTTTAAGGAAGAATTAATGCCAATACTTTTCAAGTTATTTCAGGAAATAGAAAAAGAAGGAGCTCTGCCAAATTCATTCTATGAGGCCAACATCACCCTGATTCCGAAACCAGACAAAGACACCTCAAAGAAAGAAAACTACAGACCAATATCTCTGATGAACCTAGATGCAAAAATTCTCAATAAAATTCTGGCGAATCGGATACAAAGGCACATCAAAAAAATTGTGCACCATGATCAAGTAGGATTCATCCCTGGGATGCAAGGATGGTTCAATATAAGGAAATCAATAAATGTTATTCACCACATCAATAGACTTAAAAATAAGAACCATATGATCACATCAATAGACGCAGAAAAAGCATTCGACAAAGTACAGCATCCCTTTATGTTCAAAACATTAGAAAAAATAGGGATAACAGGAACTTACCTCGACATTGTAAAAGCTATCTATGCTAAGCCTCAGGCTAGCATCATTCTCAATGGAGAAAAATTGAAGGCATTCCCCCTAAAATCTGGAACAAGACAGGGATGCCCTCTATCACCACTTCTATTCAATATAGTTCTCGAAACACTGGCCAGAGCAATTAGACAGACGAAAGAAATTAAAGGCATAAAAATAGGAAAGGAAGAACTTAAATTATCACTATTTGCAGATGACATGATTCTATACCTAGAAGACCCAAAAGGGTCTACAAAAAAACTACTAGAACTAATAAATGAATTCAGCAAAGTGGCAGGATATAAAATCAACACGCATAAATCAAAGGCATTTCTGTATATCAGCGACAAAACTTCTGAAACGGAAATGAGGAAAAACACTCCATTCACAATATCCTCAAAAAAAATAAAATACTTGGGAATCAACCTAACAAAAGAGGTGAAAGATTTATATAATGAAAACTACAAAACCCTAAAAAGAGAAGTAGAAGAAGATCTTAGAAGATGGAAAAATATACCCTGTTCATGGATAGGCAGAACTAACATCATCAAAATGGCGATATTACCAAAAGTTCTCTATAGGTTTAATGCAATGCCAATCAAAATCCCAACGGCATTTCTTGTAGAAATGGATAAAGCAATCATGAAATTCATATGGAAAAATAAAAGACCCAGAATAGCAAAAGCAATTCTAAGTAGGAAGTGCGAATCAGGCGGTATAGCGATACCAGACTTAAAACTATATTACAGAGCAATAGTAACAAAAACAGCATGGTACTGGTACCAAAACAGGAGGGTGGACCAATGGTACAGAATAGAAGACACAGAGACTAATCCACAAAGCTACAACTATCTTATATTTGATAAAGGAGCTAAAAGCATGCAATGGAGGGAGGATAGCATCTTCAACAAATGGTGCTGGGAAAACTGGAAATCCATATGCAACAAAATGAAACTGAATCCCCTCCTCTCGCCATGCACAAAAGTTAACTCAAAGTGGATCGAGGAGCTAGATATCAAATCAGAGACTCTGCGTCTGATAGAAGAAAAAGTTGGCTCCGATCTACATATTGTAGGGTCGGGCTCCAAATTCCTTAATAGGACACCCATAGCACAAAAGTTGATAACAAAAATCAACAAATGGGACTTACTTAAACTGAAAAGTTTTCTCTCAGCAAGAGAAACAATAAAAGAGGTAAATAGGGAGCCTACATCATGGGAACAAATTTTTACTCCTCACACTTCAGATAGAGCCCTAATATCCAGAGTATACAAAGAACTCAAAAAATTAAACAATAAGAAAACAAATAACCCAATCAACAAATGGGCCAAAGACCTGAACAGACACTTCTCAGAGGAGGACATGCAATCAATCAACAAGTACATGAAAAAATGCTCACCATCTCTAGCAGTCAGAGAAATGCAAATCAAAACCACCCTAAGACACCATCTCACTCCAGTAAGATTGGCAGCCACTATGAAGTCAAACAACAACAAGTGCTGGAGAGGATGTGGGGAAAAGGGTACTCTTGTACATTGCTGGTGGGACTGCAAACTGGTGTGGCCAATCTGGAAAGCAGTATGGAGATTCCTGGGAAAGCTGGGAATGGAACTACCATTTGACCCAGCTATTGCCCTTCTTGGACTTTTCCCCGAAGACCTTAAAAGAGCGTACTACAGGGATACTGCTACATCGATGTTCGTAGCAGCACAATTCACAATTGCTAGACTGTGGAACCAACCCAGATGCCCTTCAATAGATGAATGGATAAAAAAAATGTGGCATTTATACACCATGGAGTATTACGCAGCACTAAAAAATGACAAAATCATAGAATTTGCAGGGAAATGGATGGCACTAGAGCAGATTATGCTTAGTGAAGCTAGCCAATCCCTAAAAAACAAATACCAAATGTCTTCTTTGATATAATGAGAGCAACTAAGAACAGAGCAGGGAGGAAGAGCAGGAAGAAAAGATTAACATTAAACAGATAGATGAGGTGGGATGGAAAGGGAGAGAAAAGGGAAATTGCATGGTAATGGAGGGAGACCCTCATTGTTATACAAAATTACATATAAGAGGTTGTGAGGGGAATGGGAAAATAAACAAGGAGAGATACGAATTACAGTGGATGGGGTAGAGAGAGAAGAAGGGAGGGGAGGGAGGGGGGATGGTAGAGGATAGGAAAGGTAGCAGAATGCAACAGTCACTAGTATGGCAATATGTAAAAACGTGGGTGTGTAACTGATGTGATTCTGCAATCTGTATTTGGGGTAAAATTGGGAGTTCATAACCAACTTGAATCTAATGTATGAAATATGATATGTCAAGAGCTTTATAATGTTTTTAACAACCAATAAAAAAAAATTAAAAAAAAAAAAGAGACTTACATATTGTTAAATTTTGTAGTTAACATATAATATTAAATGTTCATGTCATTAAAAAAAAAATGCTCAGCATCTCTAGCAATTAGAGAAATGCAAATCAAAACTACTCTAAGATTTCATCTCACTCCAGTCAGAATGGCAGCTATTATGAAAACAAACAACAATAAGTGTCAAATGACTTTCAACAGTTCTGTTTTCACCAATGTATGGCCAACAAAGTAAATAAGCACGTCTCTATAGAGAGAATTGGGGAGGTCATTACTGTATTTTTTTGAAGTTGCAAATTCTTATGTGTAGCAATGTGGCCTTTCAGTTGCTTGATGGTTCATATCCAAGAAATCACTGCCCACTCAAACATCAAGATGTCAAGATGTTTTTTCCTCATACATTTCCTTCCTGTAGTTTATTTCTTACATCTATTTCAATTTGTTTCTTAATATGATATAATACATCCAGTTTTCCCAACACCATTTATTAAAAGAACTGTCCTTCCCGTATTATATGTTCCCTATCACCCTCGTCAAAGAACTTGTCAAATAACTATTGATGGGTGAATTTATTTCTTGGACTTCTATTTATTTCCATCCTCTCATTTGTCTACTTTTATGTCCATACCATTCAGTTTTGATTACAATAGATTTGTAATAGATTTTGAAATTGAAAAGTGAGATGCGTCCAGCATTTCTGTCTGTTCATGATTGCTTTGACTATTTGAGGTCTTTAACAGATCCTATGAATTTGGGAATCATTTTTATACCTTTAAAGAATGTTTTGAAATTTTGATAGCAATTGCTTTGAACCTATATACCACTTTAGATATTGTGGACATTTTTAAATCATTAATTTTTCCTATTCAATGGATGTCTTTGCATTTTTCTGAGTCTTCCTCAATATTTTTCACTAGTGTTTTATGGTGTTCAGGGTACAAATGTTTCATATTTCCTAAGTATTTTTATTTTTTGTTGCTATTATGAATAGTATTGTTTTCTCCTTTTTTATAATCCATTGATTTTGTGTAGTAACATGATTGAATTTTATGCATTAACTTTTGCAAATAACCAAAACAATCTTGAGCAAAGAGAACAAAGCTGGAATATTTCACTTCCTGACTTTAAAATATAATACAACTTAGTTTACTTATTAACTTTAACAGGATTTACTGGTATTGATTTTGTTGAATCCTTAGGGTTTTCTATGCACTTGATCATATCATTCACAAACATTTCATTTTTATTTTGCCTTCTAATTTGAATGTATTTTAGTTAATTATTTTCTTGACTATTTTCTCAGGCTAGGACATCAAGTACTATTTTGAAAAGAAGTGGAGAAGTAAGGCATCTATGTCTTGGGTCAGACTTTTGAAGAAAAGATTTTAGATATTTATGTATTCATTATTATGATAGCTATGGATGTTTCACATAAGAACTTCATTGTGTTCCTTCTATACATTTTTTTTTTTTTGCTAGGGATTAGAACCCAGGGCCTTGTACTTGCAAGGCAAGCACTGCACCAACTGAGCCCTCTTCTCTATGTTTTGTTGAGAGTTTTAATTATGAATGGATGTTGTTCTTTTTCAAATATCTTTATCTACATCTTTTAAGATAATCATGTGCACTTTTTCTTCTACTTGGTTAATGTGGTGTATCATATCGATTGAATTTTGTGTGTTGAAACATCCTTTCAATCCATTGGTAAATGCCATTTGTTCATGATGTGTTCAATATTCTGTTGAATTTGGTTTACTAGAATTTCGTTGTAAATTTTCATACATGTATTCACTGGGAATATTAACCTGGAGTTTTCTTTTCTTGTAGGGTTTGGTCTCAATATAAGGATAATGCTGGTCTTAGAAGATGAGTTTGGAAATGTTCCCTTTTCTTCAATTTTTTTGGGAGGTGGTGATTTTTTAACAAGTATTGGTTTTAATTCTTTGAGTTTTGGGTAGAATTGGCACGTGTAGCATCTGAATCTTTATTTTTTCTTTATTTTTCTTTATTGGGAGATTTTTTAATATTAATACCATGCCTTTCATTTTTTGTTTTAATTAGTTATATGTGACAGTAGAATGCATTTATGCACTTTGATATATCATACATACACAGATATGTTATAATTTTTCATTTTTCTGATTGTACATGTTGTAGAATTATATTGCTCTTGCAGTCATATATATATACATAAAGTAATAATCTCTGTTTCATTTTATTATCCTCATTATTCTCACATACCCTCCCCTCCCCTTTTTCACTCCCCACTACTAATCTAAGGTAACTCTATTCTTTCCTAGTGCACCCCCCCTTATTAGTCAATAGAATATTACTCAGCTTTAAAGAAAAATGAAATTATGGCATTTGTCAGTAAATGGATGAAGTTGGAGAATATCATGCTAAGCAAAATAAGCTAATCCCCCCAAAAAACAAAGGCCGAGTGTTGTCTCTAATATGTGGATGCTAATCCATGTCCTTAATTTTGATTGGTCTGTTTAGGTCTTTTATTTCTTCTCTATTTAGTGTTAGTAGATATATTCAATGTCTCAGTATAATCTCTAAATAAATTATTTTATGGTATTTGAGTTTGTGAACAGAAAATATAGTTTTCCTCCATTACTTGGGAAATTTTTTAGCCATTATTTCTTTAACTATGTTTTCCACACCTTTCTGTCTTTTATCTTATTATTAAATTTCTGGGCTATGTATGGAAATTCTCTTTCTTTTTTTTCTCTGGTAAGATAATTTCAAATGTCCTCTATTTAAATGTGCTGATTCTTCCTTTAATTTTTTTGAATTGTCTGTTAAAATTTTCTATTGCAATTTTTATTTGATGCATTGTATTCTTCAGTTTGAGAATTTGCATTTGTTTCCTTTTTTAATGGATTTTTTAATATTTTTCATTATATTATTAAGTCATCTTACTGAGTTCTCTTGTCCATCCTTTAGCTTCCTTAAAACTATTATTTTTAATTGTTTGTCAAAATGTTGTGTATCTCAATTTCTTTGGTTTTAGTGACTAGAAAATTATTGTGTCCCTTTCATGGTGTCATGTCTTATTGATTTTTTTTTGTTAGTTTGTTTCTTCTATTGATGTCTGTGCATTTGAAGGAAATCTCACCTCTTCCAGACATTCCATGCAGGGTTTGGTGGAGAAAGACATTTGTATTTGGATATGAGTGCAAAAGTACAGGTTGGATGAGATATATTGATGTTGGCTCCAGCTTTGAGAAAGGCACAGTATCATATTTCCTGTGCAGGTCTGAATAATGAGATCAGCATTGGAAGTAGAAGTCAAGGCTGTTGTGTCTTTAGGATCCAAATCTGTGAGTATCTGTAATAATAGTAACGGTTGTTGAACTCCTTGCTGGCAAAGGGTTCTGGGACAATCTTAATCTTTGTCCACCATGGGAAGAAATTATGGCAAGGGAGTCTCTAAGTCCACTTTACAAACAGATCATGGAGATACTGTCTTTATTGTTTAAGGCATGGACATATGGGGAAAGGGACCCAGGTATCAGCATTTATGAAAGCAGTTGCGAACTTAAGGTCTAGAGTGCATGTGCAAAGAGAGTGACCACATCTCTATTTTCCAAGGTATAAGGCACACTCAGAACAACCATGGCTCTAGGATCCAGTGAATAAAATGTTGATGATAGCAGCTGTGAAGCTAGTATCTAAAGTGTTGGTATGTGTAGAATGGCCACAAGGTTCAAAGACACACATATGGAATATCCATGGCTCTGAGGTCTAAGGTACACATGTTGTTGAAGGTGATGGTGGCTCTATCAATAGGGAGGTACAGAAAAGACTACTTCTCTGGAGTCATAGTAGCAGCTTCTTGAAGGTATAGAGGGTATGCAGTGGTTTGGATTGTGGACAGTTCTGTGAGCTGAGCTCAACATCAGCAAAGACTACAGGTATCCTCTGTTGTTAAAGCTGTTGTTCTTCATGGTACTGGTGACAGCTGCTTATGATCTCCAGTTTTCCCTCTCTCCATCCTGGGGTAATGTTGATAAGATATACTTATTTTGCTCTTCTATGTTATTTCTATGTGATGATTCTTGGTTTTGTTTCTTTGTTTTCATTCTGTGTTGTGTCAAATGCCTACTTTCTTCTCTTATTTTTGATGGGGTTGGGGATACTGAGAATGAACCCAGTGATGCACTATCACTGAGCTGCATACCCAGCCCTTTTCTTCTTTTAAAATCGGGTCTTACTATGTTGCTGAGGCTGGGCTCAAACTTATGATCTTTTTGCCTCAACCTCCTGAGTTGCTGGGATTACAGGTATGCACCACTCTGCCCAGGCTCCTGCTAATATTTAATAACACTCTGGAGTTCTCCAACATTATTTTCATTGATGGATAGCTTCTTGTTAGTTATTTTTGTATGAGGTGTGACTATTGAGAACTTCTGATGTATATGTTGCTTATAATACTTCTTCTGTTTCTTTCATGTCCTGAATATTGTGATTACCCATGCAATGAATATGGTACTGAAAATATTTCCTCAAGATCCTAATTTAATTTCCTTTGAATATATATCTCAATATTAGACAGGTCATCTAGTAGTTCTGTTGTTAATGTTTTGAGAGCTTCTATTTTGTTTTTCATGAGGGCTCAAAAAATTTATATTCCCTTTCACAGTGATTCATTGTAAAAGAGTTCCTTTGCTTTTTTTTAATAATAACAGGCATGAGATTATACCTCATTTTGGTTATGATTTGTATTTCCTTGATTATTAGAGATGTTGAACATCTTTTCAAATTACTGTTGGCCATCTGAATGTTTACTCTTAAGCAGTGCCTATTCAGACCATTTTTCATTTCCCCTCAGGTTATATGTTTATTTTTGCTTTATTATTGAGTAATAGGACTTCCTTATTTATGTTTGATATTAACCCCCTATCAGATGTGTGATTTGCAAATATTTTCTCCCATTCTGTTGATTACCTTTTTACTCTGCTGATTATTTCCTTTACTATGCAAAAGTTTTCACTTTATTTCACCACATTATCACTGCATATTGCATGCCAACTTTTTCAAACTTGTTAGGTATAATAATTTTATGAAACTTTTTAAAAAATGTGTTATTGTTATTTAAAAATAATTTATTATTAAATTGTCTTTGGTGCAAGATTAGGATGCATGAAATACTCATGAATACATGTTAAAATGGAATAGTCCAAATCAATGCATATTATTTCTTCATGACAGTCTAGAAAACATTTTTCTAGTCTGAAAAAATATATAGTTAATAAAAATATAAAAATACAGTTGTTATTGATTTATACATTATAGGCAAAATGTTACACCTGACAAAATTAACTATGGTGTTTTGAAGTATAGGCTTACAAAATTTAATCTTCTGTGTCTGAAAATTCTGTGCTGCTATCATTGGTTTTGTTGTCTGAGGCACCATCCTCAGTACCATTTACATATTCAGTGTTAGTACTACAGATCTCTAAACAAACTCCGCAGGTCAACTTTTGGAAATATAGTGACAGTGCATCTGCACTGAAAATTCCATGCTCTCAGCTTCTAATATACAAGAATGCAAATACACATCCATAAGCCACTAGTGAGTACATTTTCCTGTTTACCTTGTAAAGCATGGGAAACTATACCTTGCAATGATTATGTGACAAAAAATGATAAACAAATTTTTCTATTGTAAACACGAAGCACAAAAATTATGCAATGGTAATTATTATGCAGTTAAATAAAGTAGTTTGAAGTAATTCCACATGAATACTTTTGATTTTGTTGCCTTTGCTTTTGATGTCATATCTAGTCAGTCATTGCCAGTTCAAGGTTAAGAAGATTTAGTTTTTTTCTAAGGCTTTTATTGCTTTGGTTCTTTTGTCTGAGTTTTTAATTGTTTTGAATTGATATTTCTATATAGTTTGTTGTAAGGATCCAATTCACTCTTCTGAGTGTGGATATTCAACTTTCCAACATCATTAATCAAAGAGAGTATTCAATGACCATTTCATGTTATTGGCATCTTAGTTGAAAATCACTTGACCATAGGTGCAAAAATTTATTTCTGGCTTCTCTGTTCTATTCCATTATATATATATATATATATATATATATATATATATATATATATATATATATATATATATATAATAGTTGTACCAGTTTTGGTTACTTTACTTTGTAAGCTATTTTGAATTTCAGGAATGTGGTACCTGTAGCTTTGTTCTTCTTGCTCAAAATTGCTTAGGCTACTTAGGGTCTTTTGTTGGTCCATATGAATTTTAGGATTATTTTTCTATTTTTGTAAGACAATGTCATGGGAATTTTGATAGGCATTGTGTGGACTACATGTAGATTATTTTAGGAAGCTTGAACATATTAATAATAATTCTCAAATCCATAATGATAAGTGTCCTTTAATTTATTTGTATCTCTAAAATTATTTGCTTCATTTATAATGTTCAGTATACAAATCTTTCACATATTGTTGATTTATCTCTCAATATTTTATTCTGTTTAAGTCTTTCAAAAATAGAAGAGAGAACATTACAATACTCAATTCCTGAAATCAGTGTCATTCTGATACCAATACAAGACAAAACACTACAGATAAAAAAAAAAAAACCTAAAAGTCAATATTCACAATGAACATAGATGCAAAATTCTCAATAAAATACTAGCAAACTAAATACTATAGCCCATTTAAAGAGTAATGTACCATGACTATGTAAGATTTAACCATGGCATGAAAAGATCATCCAATATATGATAATCAGTATTATATATCACATTAACTGAATAAAGGATGCAAATCACTTCATCATTTCAACAGATGCAGAAAAAGCACTGACAAAATTCAACAGTTTTTCATGGTGAAAGCTCTCAATAAATTAGGTACAGAAGAAATTTATCATCACAGAATAAAGACCTTTGTATCAATCACACAGATAACATCATACTCAATGGTAGAATGACAAAAATTTTTTGTTCCTGAGAGCCACAATATGGCAAAGATGGCCATCCTTGTTTATTTTATTTCTTCTATTCAATATGAGATATTCAAGCTAGAGCAATTATGCAAGAAAAAGAAATATAATCCAAATTGGAAAAGAAGAAATAAAACTATCTCAGTTTGAAGATGACAGGGTATTTTATGTAGAAACTCCTAAGACTACACACACACACACACACACACACACACACACACTAATGTTTGAAATAATGAACTCAAAGAGTTGTAGTGTAGAAAATCAATATATAAAAATTAGTTGCATTACCTTGTATATATGTCCACATTTTCTTTACCATTCATCAGTTGATGAATATTTACATTCTTCCCTTTTGTGATTCTTGTAAACTGTAAAAAGGATGAAATCTTGTCATTTTCAACAATATTGATGTAACTGGATATCATTGTTTTAACTATAGTAAGCATGACACAGAAAAATAAATTTCACATTAACTTACACATGTTTGAAATCTACAGAAGTTAACCCTATAGAAGTTAAGAGTAGAATGATGGTTATCAGAGACTGCAAAAAGTAGAAAGTAAGGAAGGTTGAAGAAAAGTCTGTCAATGAATATTAAAATACAGTTAGCTAAGAATAGAAAGTTCTGACGTGCTATTTTACAGTATGGCAACTATAGATACCAATAATGTTCTATACATTTCTAAAAGCTACCAGAAAGGAATTTGAAAGTTTTCATCATAAACAAATCTTGAATGTTTAAGGAGATATATGTATTTAACCTGGTTTAAACATAACATAATGTATACATGCATTAAACCATCTCATGGTACCAAATTAATATTTATATTTTTATGCTTACATGTCAGTTAAATATAGTAAAATAGGTAATTAAAATTAAACCAGTTGTGTTTTTATATACTAAGAACAACCTATCTGAAAAGGAAATTAAGAAAACAATTCCATTTACAATAGAATACCCACTTTTATAAATATTCTGTTATAAGATGGGCATAATAATCCTGGTAATGCTTTTTCCAGGCTCCCAAACTGTATACCACACCATATCCAAGAACCCATTTCAGTACATTGAATTCTGTGACACTGAAGAATGCCTACTTATCCAGCTTTATACTTAGCATTTATTTGTTTCTATTGGTACCTATTAGGCAGAGTTTATGACTTGATTGACATATTTATTTTTATTCAGCAGGAACTGAGTATTTAGTCCGAATTTGATTATATTTGATGATAGCAGTAATTACAGTTGGAATTACCAAAAAGGACAATGGTGGCACCTCCAGGGGAAGACAAACATTTATTTATATTCATTTCACTTGAATTCGGTGAATATTCTCATACAAAATTATTGGGTTCTCGCTACTTAAAAAGGAGGTTTAGTATACTTCAGGATGCCAAGGGTTTCCAGTGCAATCAGAAAATTCATATTTAACACTCTCAAGTGAATCAACCCAGACATGCCTTCCCAAGTCTCAGAGTTCTACTTTGTTCCTCTCAGGACCATGGCACAAATTTGTCAAAGATTAGAATCTGGTCTCCAGTGAGTCTGCTACTCTTTGATCTAAAAAATAGTTTTTTTTTATGAAAATCATAGTTTTCATTAAGTTCACCAATGTTATTGTAATATAATCAGATCTATGTATTTATGTACTACCTATCATTGCTTTTTACCACAATAGCATGGTTGAGAATTGAGACAGACCACATGACTCACATAACTAAAATATTACTATTTGGCCCCCTTAAAGAAAAGATTACCAGCTCTTCACATAGACAATTTTCTCTAGCACACCCCTTTCCAAATTCTCTCTCTGGCTTAAGAAAATAATGCTACCCTAAGGGCGTTTGAATTCAAGCCTTCTCAGGCTCTAAACAGGGAAGCAAGGTAAGCAGAGTATACTTTGAGTTGTGACCTACAAAACTGTGCAGTAATAAATTTTTGTCAACTGAAGCTGCTAAAACTGTGATAATAATTTATGGTAGATATAGAGACCAATTAGATTGATTTTATGAAGAAACAAGATATGTGTAAAATAGTAAAGTCATAACGCAAACTATAGAATGTCAAATAATTGAGTCATTGTTAATGTAAACAGAACTAGTTATGGGTCTATTAACTGTATGTGTTTGTGTGATTTCATTTTAGCTGTCATTTCTACACCTTGAAATCCTAGAACATCTCCAGTTTATAACTAAATCCATACCATATATTCTGAATTCTGCAAGGCAATGGAAAGTTAATTCCATGCTTATCATGACATCTAAGTAAGGGGGCAGTCTTTAATCAACACACTGAAGGATCCTCTTATTTCTCTGAATAAGAACATGGCTTGCCAGAAATCTAATTTCAAGATAAGTATCTATGTTTTCTCTCATTCTCTCAAATCCACCTTGATATTATGTCTATTATTTGAGCTGAGTTTCTTTTATCACTGTTGTGTCCCAATGTGTTTTTCCTAATATTGTAACTCATGGGTTTGAAATGATGATGGAGTTTTTTCCTCAGCTTTTGTCTATAACTGCTACCATATTTATTGGATTCAGGAATGCCTGGGCCTTCACATTCATCATCACTATTCCACATCAAACCACCATCTCTAGGAATCCCCAAATCAATACACATGCAGAATATTTTCCTGATGGCATATTGTGATGCATTTAACATACATTTACTCTAGTGGCTAGCTATCTACTACATTGTATATGGAACCTATTGGATGCCAGGCATTTGCTCACAGAACAAGAATATTTAGTGTGAAGAAAATAAATATTTAAGACTTTATAGGCTATCTTTTAATCTCCCACATTATTATTATTATTATTTTTTACTCTAAGATTCCTGCCCTTTGTATTTCAATAGACTGTTCTACTTACTTCAAAGAGCTCTTACCCATCCGTGGTATGATATCCTCCAAGAACTTCTCCACTTTTGTAATGGAGCATAAAGCTTCTCATAACAATTACAAAGGTGCTCACCTATTGTCTCATTGAAGCATCCCAGAAGCCAGTAATGAGGATCGCTTCTAGTAAACAAGGAAAAATTCTTGAACAAGTATACTCCTGTCTTCTAATGAACTCCTTTCCCCTTTCAGAAATTAGCACAATTCCTAGGAAATAGAAGCAAGCAAACAAATAGAGGCTTGCAATTTAATAAATCTTGTTATACTTCCTCAAGTTTGTGAATTCACAATGCTTTGTATTATAGTCTCTAAGATGATAATTCTGTAACTGAACAGTGTAAACAATTTATCTTTTAGAATATTATTTCAGTTGTAGATGGACACAATATCAGTATTTATTTTTTGTGGTGCTGAGGATTGAATCCAGTGCCTCACTGTGTGAGGCAAATACTCTACTACTGAGCCATGGCCTCAGCCCAACAATTTCTGATTTGCGATATTTTTAAAACTATTAGAGGCCATTATGTTTTTTCTAAAAACATAATCCCAAGAACTGTTTATGATGAAGTTATATTCTTAACTACTCATGTATTATCCACCAGGAGAATACTCTATGAGTTGCTCCCCAAAGTAACATGTACATGATAGTTCATCTCAATATTGTATTATGTTCCAAAGGAATACCAGGAGACAATTAAATACCATTCTAACACACATTCCCAAATAGAAATGGAAAAAATGAAATATATATTGGAATTCTCTTGACAAAAACTAAAACTGAAACAAAACAAAAATAAACCATATTCATTACTTAAATTATGTCATTCATTAAAATTTTAGGCTAGCTGCTCAAAATCTCTCTTCTATCTTCTATCTCCCACCCTCCCTTTCCTTGATTTCCTCTCTTATATACTTTGCACCACAAGTCAATTTTCTGCTGTTTTATTCTCTTTGTTACCTCTTTATTCTCACCAAAGGGAATATCATTCTGGCTCATAATAAAGATGAAAAATAAATGTACCTCAAAATAATGATAGTAAAATGTCAAACATTCTTCCTATAATTTGGTAAAAATAATCACATAACTTTTATTTTATTTTCCAATAATCACGCTTAGAACATTGATGTATATTTAAAAGCAAAATGATTTTAGAGGACTATGAAAAGGTAGAATCATGGAAGGCTAGCAAACATGATATAAGGTCCTCCTAATTACGTTGGTTGTTGAAATGGGTAAAGAATGACCAGAATCAAAAACAATCTCAACCTGTAGAGATCAGTATATTTGGCAGCTTAGTAAAGAAGATAATGAATTAATCAGTTACTACATATTGAATGCTTACAATATTTGAGCCCTTACGTTGGTAGTTTGTTTCTTTATTTTTTTTATATTTTAATTTGTTATATATGACAACAGAATGCATTACAATTCATATTACACATATAGAGCAAAATTTTTAATATCTCTGGTTCTACACAGAGACATGTAACTCATTATCAATACATATATGTGTATATGATATCACTGATTTTAAAAGCAATTTGTAATTTATAACTCAATTATATAAGAAATTAAAAATAAGAACATTAATCCCCTAATTAATAATTTAGGGGAGAACTGATGTTTGAATATATCTAAATAGTTTAATCAATAATGTTTGAACACATCTCAATATTTCAATTATAGAAGAATATGATGCATATTTTTCTTCCAATCTATAATATTTACTATATACTTACGATGCACTAAGCACTATGCTGGGTATTTAATATGGATGAAAAATTAAATACCTGCCCACATTGGAGCTTCTGGTTTATTATGTAAAATAAATGATAAAAACTTGGCAAATAAGCAAACAAATAAATGAAAAGTGTCTGGAAGGAAACATAAACAGTACCATAACAGGAAATATGAACTTAGAATGCTCACATGTTTCACTAAGCACACAATTTTGAAATGGACAGCCAACAACTTGAAAGAAACAAATCACATCAAAAAAGTCACATTTATATGTACACATATGTCTATGTAACCCAATAATAATATAATATAAAAATCTTAAATTGGTCGCAGTTTTTCTAAATTTTAATATGATACAGTTTCTTGTCGTTGAAACATAAACTATATTTTTATAGCACAAACCAACATTACTATCATTAAACATTTTCCTTGTTATGAAATTAAACTGTTTTTCATAATTTTCATTCACATAACATCTTCAGTCACCAATACTCTCATATTTCATATACAAAGTTACTTCTCTAGAAAGAACAACCTCAAAAGTTGTTTTGCTCTTGCAAGTTCTGATTTTTCTGCTCCTCTAGAAAGCTTGGGATCAATGAATATTGGTTCATAAATTATACAAGTTTAATGAGTTTCTCTTTGAGACATTTTTATTAATTACTTCAAAAACTAGCAGTCATTTATCTGTTAGCCTTAATTGTAATAAAAATTAAAGATTATTACATATAAATGTTTCTCAAGCAGAAATTTCCACACAAATAATCATTGCCTTCTTTTCAAATTAGAATGAACTTTAAAAATTTGATTTTTGTATAATATAATGTATCATTTGCTCAAAAAATTAATACTGCAGGCTTAATAATTAGGCAAATTAAGAAAGCTATAACCCACGAAGTATCTGGTTACTTACATGATAACATTTTTGTTACTGTAACCTATTTCTCCAGTTAAAAATCTACTAATTCCTCTATTACTGGACTCATCCAATTCCCAGTTAAATTTCTTTCTTCTTCATCTCTAACTGGTTGATTGAAGAGTAAAAGATGCAAATTCTTTGGATGTCAGCTGTTATAGAAATAAAACTAAATCATTAAATTCCTATGACATATATTTGACTTATTGGGAGATACCAGAAATAATTGTTACCCCATTTTCCTTTCATTGAAAAACAAGATAGGATAAACCACATGTGTATGATACAAATTCTTATATTTCTGTGAAATTGCAGCTATAGATGTCATCATGAGTAGGGACTTTTATAGTATCATAAAAATTCAGTGTCACTATAAATTTATGCTGCTGAAAATGTCGACATTTATGGCAACTTCTACAAGGACATATTTTAAAATGATGCTAAAACTTGATGCTGCAACTTTTATTTTGTTAAAAAGTAAGATTAGAGAACAAAAACATTTACTCTAATTTTTTGAAACTGTCAATATGGATGATTAATTTTCTAAATTCTCAAGTCATGTCAAGGTTTGATGGGTACTTAAAAATTGGATCAGTCAAAGTTAAAAAGCATAAAAATTTGTTCATGTATTATTCAAATATAACAATTAATTGATGCATATAATTAATATTCATTTACAATGCATTTAATTCAGACTTTTAATACCTGATAAAATTATTAATGATGCTAGCATACGATGATGCTTATTTAGAAATTATAGATAATCATAGGCTTATATAAGCCTATTTTATATAAATTTATTTTCACTCATATCTTAGGGCAAGCTCAGTTACCATTTTGATTAATAAAAAGGAAAAAACAAACTCTTAATATTGATTGTCCAAATCTGCCATTTTATACAGAAGAATTTTTCCCTTTTTTAGCAATAGAAATTCCTTGGTAATGAGGAAGAATAACCTCATTAAAAGGCCTAATTCTGGCAACTACTAAAGAACCAAAGAAATTTAACATTCAAACCCAGATTTTATGTCAAAAATTCTGCTGTGGACTTATTAGGCATATTTTGACAATGTTAGTGGTAGAAACTGGCAAAGATTTTAAAAGTTCAAACTAGAGTCTCTCTCTCTCTCTCTCTCTCTCTCTCTCTCTTTCTCTCTCTCTCTCTCTCTGTCTCCCTCTCAGTCTCCCTCTTCAGCAATGGCTGAACAAATTGAAGTCCACCAAGAGACTCAGCCTTACCCTGTGAAAAAATCCTATCATCACAATTAGACATTGCAAGAGCTCTAGTCCAACCCTCAGACACAGGCTTTCTTCCCCTTGAGCTCAGGCACTGTTTTACAGTTGCTGTACGTGTAATATTGTTCTCAGAGCTCTTCCTGAGTTCTAGGGCTTACATTTAACTAAATTATGAGACATGGATAATTTCATTGTTCTGAAGTTTCTATCTAGAAAATGTTCTGTTATTTTGTTTGATTAATGGTTTATTATAAATAGGATGCCCAGATCTCAAACTTATATAAAATAATAAATATGTTACTTATATATTTTTCCACAATTGGTTGTGTTGTTTCATTTGAAGGCATTCAGATGTGATCTCTCAATAAGTACTTTGCTTATTTGGAACAGATAACGAATTGCAAGTTGAAGGATAATTTTCATGAGCTTATTATGTTGCCCAAACTACTAGCAACATTATATGTAATAAAAACAAAACAGGGATCACCACATACAGGAAGATGGAATAGACAAACATTTCTTTTTCATGATATTAAGTATAAGCAAAATCACTGGATATTATATGTTGGGAAAACATATAACGGCAGCAGCACCCCAGAGAAAAACCCCAACATGGCGCCTAATGACCCTCTTTCTCCTCTTTTTTTCTTTCACTGGCGCGACACGTTCCCACCGGCGCCAGTGTTCAAATCCTGTTGGTGGGAAGCCAAAGCCCCAATAAGAATTAACTTCTTGGGCTCCGGAACTGACATATGGAAGAGCTTGCCAATAAACGGGCGACCCGTTATCTACTTCAGCCCTGCTACCTCTCCTTAGACCTATATAAACACACAGCCTTTAGTAATAAAGTGGAACCTCTTCGGTGATCTGTGTCGTGTGGTGTCTCCCATTCGTAGTGTGGTGCGGCGTCTTCCAGTCTTACATTATATATAAATAAAACAAGAAGACTATGAAAGCAGGAATATAGAAAGCAGAATTGCTAAGGTCTTTAGGACAGTGTATAAGTGGGTGTTAGATTTGTTTCTTAGTATTTAAAAAAAAAAAGTTACACTGATTGAAAACACTTAATTTCATTTTTGTAACCCTCATTGCTAGTTTATAGAGGTAAAATTAAATTTGAACTTTGCCTATTGATCTTTACATTGGTGAGCTGGTTTATTAGATCTAGTAGCTATTGTATATAATTTTAATATAGAATTACTTTATTGTGAAAAAGCCTAAATTAAGCTTTCCATTTTAATCTGGATATCTTTTACTTATTTCCATTGCTAGATTTCTCTGACTAAAACCTGTAGTATGGAAACAAATAGAAATGGCAGCTGTAGAGTTTTGCCTTACTCCTGATCTTAGAGTAACATATTACCATTTAGTATGATGTTAGCTTAGGTTTTTTTCCAGATAACCTTCATCAGGTTGAAGAAGTTCCCTCCTATTCATAGTTTATTGGCAGTTTTTTTTTATCATGAATAAGTGCTGCATTTATCAGATGTTTTTTCCTCATTTAATATTATAGAGAAGAGTTAAGAATATGGAAATGTTTCTGCATAGAAGATAGATTTAACTGAAAACTTCAAACATTTATATGTAAAGAGATGTAATGCCATTGAAAAAGGCAAATACAAACTAATAATTGATATTAATAACTCAGATGACAGAATATGTGCTTATGTCCATTCAATCATAGTCTGAAATAATGATTTAAAAGGAATGTGTTTTAAATATTATAAACTAAGACCACCTTTTACTGGTCATAAGATGGTAATAACTTATCAAGAAAAAACAATTTAACAGAATATAAAGAGAGAAAATAACTCAATTTTGGAAAAAGGAGGTAAGTGCAGATATATCAACCGTGAAAAAAGGGCAAAAAGTCTTAGTGCTCTTGGAAGGCGCATAATCACACTAGGTTTACAGTAAATCCAGAAAACTAAAGGGATTTAAAATTAGGTTAAAAGAGTTCTGAAAATATGTGACACTTTTGGGCAGAAACACTGAAAATTTTAAAAGTGAGAATATTAAATAAGAAAATGGAATAGAATATTAAGTAAGCAACATGAAATAGAAGAAAAGGTATAAATAGGAATAGTTTCTGCTTTATGTCTAAATGCTTGGTTCCTAAGTGACTTGGTAGGTAAGGTGGGAGGGAGGTGGGGAGGAATGAAGCAAGCCAGGACCAGGACATGTGCCTTACACTATTTCTGCCTTCTACCCAGGCTTTGGCAGTATATATCTATACTAGGGCAGGGCTAAGCATGCAGGGGGTCACCAGGGTGGGTGCAGACCTCACAGAACTGGCATTAGAAGCCCAAGCTTTACCAAGCTCCATAAATCACAAAAATTACCTAATGTTTAACTGGACTCCAAGCCTCTACCCAGAGGCTAGCTATATTAAGGAGACAGTAAAGCTGGAACTCTTGTTTCCAGTTCAGAAACTAATGAGGCAGAATATCCCAATACCTAAGACCCCAGTTTTAGACTGAAAACTGAGTACTAATACTAAATAGGGTTTATTAGCATGAGATCTGCATGAGTTACAGTGTTATTTGTTAAGCCTCAGTTTTGTTCACTCATGAAAGTTTGGTTTCTTCTTTCTTTCTCTCTTTCTTTCTTTCTTTCTTCTTTTTTAATTGCAGATGTATTCAGAAAAGAAAAATCAGCAATAAGATGACTTCTCAAAATCAAAGTCACATATTGGCATGATTTAGTTAGTTATTAATTCTGTTTCCAACCCCATTAGAGAAGATGAAAAAAATCATTTGAGGATTCTTATTACACTTATATGCACATTAGGATTTATGGGGATACTTAAAAATCAAAACTAAAAGTAGTCATATTATAGTATAATGACTTTAAAATTTTTAGTTTATCTTTATGAAATTTGAAAAATAGCAGATTATCTTATTTTCATTATATTAATTCATATTTATGGTTTTATAGCAAGTAATACTGAATTTCTATGTATAATAATGATGCATAGTTTTATTTTTAAATACATTTATTGGTATAAATGTGAATAGTTATGGACATTACACACAGGGTAAGTTGCTGATGATGGATGTAGCAGCAATTTGAAGGAAATATGCCAAATGACTTTACATTAGGAAGGAAGATGTTAATGTAAGAAAACAGTGTGTGGCAGTCTTAACAAAGAATAAATAATATAAATGATGTTGATAGAAACACTGATTTTAAACAATTTATCTGGATCTTAAAAAATAATATAGGTTTAAATATATATAAATATAAAAACTAACATACAAACGCATACACAAATGCTCTTCAATTAAAAATACAACTTTAATATTTTAATGTTTCAGCACACAGAAATCCATTTTCTTCTCTTACCACAGGTCTAGGCGACTGATATATGCACATTCCTCTGTCCGTGGCCTGATGTCTTCATGAGTTTGTCAAGCCTTCACACATTTAAGTTACTTCCCTAAATCTTAATTATTTACTAAGTCACTGCCAATCCTAATACTATACTCTATATAACCTTGATTATGAATTTGTTGTTAAATATAAGGTTGAATATATATTAATGTGAAATAGATTCATATCCAGTGTATATTTGTGCTCATTTCTGTATAATTTACCAAAAAAATATATTTTTTTTCTATTTAAATCTAACTGAACGTGAAGAGCTTTTGGTCAAGTGGAGAAACACTTTTGAATATCTCCTTGTACCAATTTCTCTTTGAATTATATTAGTTCCTAGGAAACACAGTATCTACATGCAAATTTATGTATAAGGGAAAATATTTAATACACAAAATTTTAAATGGTGCTTTAAAATGATTAAACTGATAACATAGAAACTAGTGTAAGCAATAAACTTTCATTTTTTCTTATAATTAATATTCTTAATATATACATGTTCAATGTCCATTCCTTATTTAACAATTTGGCATAGAGAGACTTTGGAATTTTATACTATAACATAAACAAGAGTTTTATTAACATCATTATTTCATATAAGAAAATTATTAAGTGAGTTAGTAAGATATAGTATGTAAATACTTTTTCTTAATAAGCCACTGGTTCTAGGATTTAGACACTTCAGCATAGTTGGCAAACTTTGGCCTATTGCAATTTGGTACAGTAATTTAATTGTTCCTTATCCAATTTTCAAACTGGAAAAAAATTAGTATCTCAGTGTGCTATTGTATTGTCCAAAACTTAGGAGGAGCAATAATACTTTTTGCTGAAGTGCAAAGATGTTATAATAATGTATAAAATGATATGAACACAGAAATTAATTCAATGTTAATAATTGCTAAAATTATGGAATACATGTACATATACTTACAATGGGCAATTACTGTGTTTATTATTTTTGTATATTTAGTGGTAGAGAATACAGTCAATAAAATGTTGAATCCTTTCTTAGTTTTCTGTCAGCCTTGCACACATCTATATGCTCTCCATTCATCTAATTCCTCTTTAATCATCTTTTAATCATTTAAGGATATTTAGT
Source organism: Marmota flaviventris (assembly GCF_047511675.1). NCBI lineage: Eukaryota > Metazoa > Chordata > Mammalia > Rodentia > Sciuridae > Marmota > Marmota flaviventris. Next base: position 92,310,129 of record NC_092500.1, on the reverse strand, counting down.
TTTAAAGTTCATGTATATTAACCTCTTTCCATTATTTTTAAGTTATAAGTTATTTTCCCAGAATAAATCTAAGAAAAATTATAACTTGAAAATGTCCCAGAGAAATAACAATTATTTGAATATCTACTATTATAATTGTCACTTGTGCCTTACATTACAAATCCTATTTTTCATTAGTATCTAATCCTTTATTTGAAAACTGCATGTTATTTTGAAAGACAATTTTCCTAGGGTTTACAAGGAATAAATATTTTTAAATAAGATATGCCAAAGAACAAAGTTCACTAATTTGTGTCTACAACATCATATTATAAAGGCATAAAATACACAATCTCTTCTGCTACTATTACACTCAGGAGTAACTGTATGTGTATGTGTGAATAAGTAGGATTGCAACAGAAATAGTCCCTGACATCAACATAAATGAAAGTTTGCAATATTTGTCACAGAGGTGCTATTCCCTGAGAGATGGTGTTTTCCTTACTAGAAGGTGGTAGCTGCATATAATAAAAGTCTTCAACCATAAATTTTAAAACTGTCAAAGTGCTTCATCAAAATATTTGTATTATTAAACACATATTTAAACAAAACCATCATTACTATGTACTAGATAATGCATATTTCGTGTATATAACTTAAATAAAAATATGGAAAGCATATGAAAAATAAAATAACTTAAATTGATAACTCAATATATGGATTTTACAATCATTAAAAAAACTAAATAGAGGGCTTGGGATATAGCTCAGTTGGTAAAGTGCTTGCCTCACATGTGCAAGGCCCTGGGTTCAATGCCGAGCACCACAAAAGAAAAAAGAAAAAAAAATTAAATAGAGAAATTGTGATTAGAATTAACTATCCATATTGAAATATAAAATGCAAGGAAATGTACAGTACAAAGTGCACAAGTTATATCATATATTAGGGAGAGATATAAAATTATAGGTAATTTATATCCCATAAAAATAGATATAGAGAAAATGGAATCAATATTTAAAATAAATATTTCAAAATTAAGGGCCAAAGCTGATAAAATATGGCAAATACAGATTTTAGGAACTCTTAAAAGCTAAAAAAACCCACAAAGTATTATCATATAACAAAATTGATAGGAGGGTTCAAAGTAGATCAATAAACGTGATACACCTCATTAACAGAATGACAGCCAAAAGGCATATGATCATTTCAAAAGATGAAGAAAAGGCAGTTAACTAAAATTCAAAATTCTTTCATGATTAAAAATTCTCACCCCAAATTAGGTACAAAAGGAACATCAACAGAATAAATTCCATATATGACAAGCTCAATGCTAACATCATACACAATGATGTAAAGTTGAAAGCCTTTCTTCCAAGGTCAAGAACAAGACAAGGATATCCACTCTTCCCACTTTTATTCAGCATAGTACTAGAGATTCTAGCCAGAGCAATTAAGCAAGAGAAAGAAATAACAGGCACTCAAATTTGAAGGGAAGAAATTACATTTTCTCAGTGTATAAATAGCACAATCTTCAGTATAGAAAAACATAAAGCTTCCACCAAAATTCAGCAAAGCTGTGGGATACAAAGTACCCCCCCCCAAAAAAAAATACCAGTGTCATTTATGTATGTTAATAATGGACTAACTGAAAAAGAAAAAAAAAGAACACAAAAATGCTGATTATAACTCTACAAAATTAAAAAAGAATAAATTTAACCAAGGTGGTAATAGATCTGTAGAACTACAAAGCATGAATGAAATAAATGTACATGACACAAATAAATGGAAAGATATCTGATGCCCAAGACTTGAAAAATCCATTGGGGATTTGACCCCCAAATCACTGGAAACAAAAGTAATGATAGATAACGGGGTTCCATTAATTGGAACAACTTCTACACAGAAGGAAGCAAAGCATGAACAGACAAATTATGAAATGGGACAAAATATTTGTAAGCCATATGTCTGCAAAGAGGTTAATATTCAAAATAAATAATGAACACAAGCAATTCAATAGCTAGAAAAAAAATTAATATGTACAAAGGTCCTCAACTAGATATTTTTTCCAAAGAACACAGGCACATGGCCAACACTCACATGAAAAGATGTCCAACAACACTAATCATCAGGAAAATGCAAATTGAAACCATGATAGATTGCCACTTCATACTTGTTAGAATGCGTATTCTCCAAAAGACATAATAACAAATATTGGGAAAAAATATGAAAGAAAAAGATTACCCGTGCATGCTGTTGATGGGATTAAAATTAGAACAGTGACTATATAAGCAATAGGGAGTTTCCTAAAAAAATTAAACTAGAACTATCCCATGATCCAGCAATCCCACTACAGGGTACATATCCAAATAAAATCAATCAGCATGTTGAAGGACATCTGCACTCAGATGCATGGCAGCATTATTCCATAATAGCCAATGCCTGGGAGTAGGGAGATGAGGGCAAAAATTTTTGAAAGATATAAAATTTAACTAGACAGGGGAATAATATCAAGAGATCTATTGTACAAAAGGGTGACTATAGTCAATGATAACATTTTATGTGTTTGAAAATTATTAAGAGACTAAAGCTTAATAAAGTGTTCTTACCACAAAAAGAGGATATACATATTTTAGTTAGCTTGTTTAGCCACTCCACAATGTGCATGCATTAAAATTTACAATGCACACCATATGGGCAATTTCTACTTTTTACTTTAAAGTAAATAAAATAATTATTCAAGGTATTAAAAACACATAGACCAAACAACAACAAAAACAGATTGTTCTGATAATACATTAGCTCCATATTAACAACAACAACAAAATAACTGACTTCTCAAAAAGGAGTAGAATTACATTTGAAAAACGCTGAATAAAAAAATACCCATCTATAATTCTATACCCAGCAAAAATATTCTTAATAATGACGATGAAAATAAAACTATTTCCAGAAAAACAACATATTGATTATTTGTCCCCTTTTTTCTAGTCCAGTTAAAGTTTGCTAGGTATTAATCTTTACAGATAAAAAACAGGGTATATATTTTTGCTGATTAAAATATGTAAAAATAGTAATTTATTGGAAAATGGAAATAACAAATGCTCTAAGTTTTGTCTTCACAGAATAGAGCTGGTGGTCAGCAAGGGCATATGTACCATGGTAGAGTCTTCTTTCTTTAAGACTTTCATTCAGAAATAAATGTTTTTCTTTCTCTATTTTAGTAGGTCATAACAACCTCTGACCGGATGCTGTTACAGAAAATACTAAAAGATATTTGTTTTTGTTTTCTTCCCCAGTTCTCTACCCTGCGTGCTTTTAACACCTTAACCTCCACCCCCATGCACTGTTTTACTAGCTATCTTAAACTATGGGAAGATTCAGAGTAAAAACATAAGGAAAAATAATAAAGGTAAACGTCAAAGTCTCTTTGGGCTATATCTGTGTTCTCTGAACCTGGCAGAAGTTCTAGTCTGAATCTTCCTTCTCTTGGGCTCTTTCATGAATTCTCTAGAGATTCTCTGATCTTGTTTCTTGAAGATTCCTTCTCATTCCCTAGAATTTCTATTCCAGTTCCTCTTCTAGTTCCTCTATATAGTCATTTTATATAGGAATCAAAAACACTTAAAACTCTTGCTCTTCTCACGTGGACCAAGTGGTAATGCTTGTATTTCGTGTTCCAACAAATTTAGAGAACACAGTTCTTTCAGCTAGAGTGGCAGTCTTCTATCCCACAACTATAAGATTTAATCTCTTGTTTCTGGGTTTCTTAGCAGAATTCAGACCCTAGTCTCTTTCCCATAAATTCAGGGTAGGATAGTTCCTGGAAACACCACATCCCAATCCCTGGGTGAGAGTTTCTCACAAACCATCTCACTTAAAAGCCATCCTCCTCACAAAAGTGTTCTCTTTCCTTATACTCTGACACATTTTCAGTCCATATCCTTCAGGTTTCAAGGGTTCTAAACTTCCTGTGAAAATCACTATGAATATTTCTTTTCTACTTAGTTTGGAATTTAACTCTCTTTTGTCTTGGCACCTATCAATATTATACACTTTTCCAATGGTTCTCTATATTTTTTAATAACTAGATGAATAATTATTTTAATTTTGATGCAAAAATTTCTAAACACCTTCTATTTTAAACATAGATCATTTAGTATTTTTAACTTTTGACAGCATGCTATTGTAATTGAATTTAACTATAAGAAGACATTCATCTGAAATTTCAGAAACAAGAGAATTATGGCTTTTATTTTTACTTAACATCCAAAAAAGTAATACTCTCTGTTAAGAATAAGAGTCTAGGAAGAGTCAGAAAGTCCTGAAATATAATAAATCCATGTCCCATCAGCAATAATGGAAAATTTTTCAGAGAATATATACTTGAGGAAACAAAGAAAAAAGGAGTTTGGCAAAGTTGGATAGTCAAGATATATATCCCAACTTGTGATGCTCATCCAAAATGAAGCTATTTTGAGTTTTGTCGATCATTATAGTCAAGTAATTGTGACACAGTCTTTCCAGTAAAGTGCAACTTTTAGTAAACCCATTTTATACATCAGTGCATTAAAGACCATACCTCTATAAAATATGATTGTCATGGTTGTCATCATATCAGAGAAAAAATGGGAAGAAGCAATAAAGGAAAGTTTACTGAGCATATCACAAGGGTGGAGGAAGGGGTAGATGTTTCTTAACACTGAAGGTAATACATATCCAGGCCCTACCTTGTGACCATATCATGAACTTGCTTTACACAGTCCTCTTAACACCCACTAATTTAAAGGAAATATTTTAAATTTATCAATATAGATTTTTATTTGGGAAACAAATGAAGCTCACAAGAAGTCCTTGCAATTCTGATGTGTCTATACTCACTGACATTCATCACTTTTAAGAAAGATTTCTAATATTTCTTACAATATGGGGATTCTTGAATGACTGATGAAATAACGGTTTATACATTTACTGCTGCTCTTAAAAGCTAGAAATTGAATGTCCCTACAGTATATGCTCACTGAAGTTTGTGTTTTTAGATTACAATTCCCATTTCTTCTAAATCCCCCAACCTTTATCCAACATTTATCTGGAGAAATGAGAGGTATATAAAACCTTTGACATTCAGGATATTCTTCTGCAGTTTTCAGGTTGCATGTGTTGTTTTCGGTATGCATTATGAACTTTCCTCAAATGAGAAAGGATAGCTTGCATAATGAGGCAAAGCTTTTAAACAAGATTGTCTTGTGTACAGGCATTCTATTTGTTTTTTTTTTTTTTTTTTTCCCGAAAGCTTAGCTCTGCTCTTAGTTACACGAAAAGGAAGATTTAGAACAACGTAAACCAATAATAGTTATTCAATCTAAGCTGTAAGGGTAACTTACTATGGGCACTCGAGGTTGAGATGGGATATTGTATTTGCATATATACAGTATGTGGAAAACTATTCTACCATTTTATGGAGCAGCAATCATATTTAGTTTAATGTCTTTTAAGTCTCATAAAATGATATTAGGAAATTTTGCTATTTGGATGGTAAGCAATCAAAGCTGTGGTGTTAACTCATCATAACACTACTAGTTTGACTCTTCAGGCCTCATTAAATTAGGGATATAAATATGCCAGATCAACCAAATGAAATTGGAATGCTCCTATTTCGGGGTTTAGAGTAGGCTGAGTGAGTTTGGAACCTTTTATATTTGTGGTTAGGTACTGCGATCACCTACCTTGTGATTACATGGCCATTTCAACAGGAATCAAGATTAATGAACATCATTAATTCTCAACTTTAGACCATGACTCTCCTAAGGCTTCTGTCAAACAGGTCCCAAATCATTTACTTCCCCTATTTTCTCATCTTTATTTTCTTGTGTACCTAACTCAATTCCAAGAGTAAGTGTCTTGCTGTTGTTCCATCTGTTAGCACTTCAGGGCTAACCTATGACAGCATTTTGGGGAGCTTCAGAATAATACAGGGGTCATAACAGGTGAAATCATCCAAGTCTTACATTGCCAATTGAATATCAGGAGTTTAATAGCCCTGTATCAGCTACCTTTCTTGGAACTTGCTAATTGATCCTCCAAATGAGAAATAGTGATCTACAATAGAGTTCAGAATATTTAAATCATATAGAGACTAGAAACAAAGTAAATTCCCTTTTATAATTTTTAACAGACAAAAAATACTTAAACATTATGGAGAATAATCATAAAAATCGGCAATATTTCTACTGTATTCTGAGATTTACATATTATTTTCCTTTTTAATTTTCTGGGTCTACCCATAACAAGGGAAAATAAAAATTACATTAAAATTAGACTTCTTTTTAAAAAAAAATTCTACATATCTGATGAATTGAGATTTTGACCTTATTTTCTTCTCATAAAGCAGTATCTCAGAGGTGACTACATAGCTTACACATGAGTCTCACATATGTAAAACTGTAAGCATTACAACTCCCTAGGCATCTAAGGAAAAATTTGAAGGAGAGAGCTGATCAATGAAAAGCAAATTCTTATTCATTGTTGAGAAAGTGGTAGGGTTCCTTGCAATCTTAGAATCAAAAATTGAAATATAGACAACATAAAAACATAAATACTAGTAAATTTATAGTTTTAATGTCATGTATAATAACTCTATTTTAAAGAAAATATAAACTTGCTTAGTTTAAAGTTAAAAATATGTTAACTATTTTAAAGTCCTGAAATAAAGTATATATTTGTAAAAGTATTTAAATAATATAATGCATTCTGAGTTCTAAATAGTAAACTCATAAATGACCAATATAGATTATTGACCTACTATAATCCATTCAACAAATTGGTATGATAATCCTGATTGATCTAAGTTGAACCATAAAACATTTCAATCATCTGTTAGTCCATTATCAAGCTACATGAAAAAGATATTGACTAATAACATAGAACAATTGTTATTAATATAATTAATTTTTATATTTCTGATTTTTTACAAATATTTTAGCTCGTTTCAAAGTAGCCATAATTTAAAAAGACAGATAATGAATGAAAAAAAATTGTTCTGTAGAAAACAAGCAATCATTATGATTTATGAATAAAAAGACCAACTTAATTCAGTAAAAATCTTAGTAATTCTTGAGTAGTTTTAAATTATGATATAAGTTTCTCAGAGTCAAAAATATATCTTTTAGCTTGTATGATTCTGGTTGATATTATCTGTCAAGTTGCTGCTTTATATTTTAAACTAAAATTCATCTCAATGTAAGTGGTTCAAAGTTACATGCAATTATTGAGAAGTAAAACAGACAATTATGCCACTTTAACTTAATATCAGAGTGGACTTTTTGCTGAATTATTCCTTTACAGCTAAGAATAACACATACTAAAGAATATGGTCACCTCATTCTTCAGGGTATAGAGAGTTCAAAATCATACATTGGTAGAAAATAAATCTCACCCTTATTTGCTTACCAGGAACATTGTAAGAAGACTCTTTTCACAGCTCAGAGCCATTATGTCCTGGAATGTCAATTGAAAGTTGTTTGCTTGGTTTCCAGTAGAGAGTTAGTTATTGTGTATCTGTCTGCACTATTCTCATTGTGAGTGACAATCACAGACTCTTCTGCTGAATGCACCCCTGTCATTGTTGGCGTTTGCTATTTGACGATTTTGTCTTTTTTCACTTCACTCTTACAAGTGGATAGAAAAATCAGGTAATTCATCAGAAGAAATACAAAGTTAACTCAGCTTTCAAAACCCTGCCTGCTGTCATTTTCTATAGTTAAGATTTTTACCTGAAGCACTGAATGTCTCACCCTGACATCAGACTGCAGTAATTAATCATTAAATAGCAATTGAGGCAGTGGGCCCCAGAAAATATCTCCATACACTACCATATGCTGGAGCCAGCTGCAAGTGAGTACTTAGAGAGAAGCAGCACAGAGAAGAACAGAGCCTGACAGTTCCCTGCTGTGAAGTCCAAGTACAGCCTGCTTCTCACTAAGGGCCAAAAACAGAATGCTTGCTTGTGTTGACCTTCATTACCTGACACTGTTTAAAAGACAAAATGTCAGTGTTAATGTACTGGAAGTTTAAACATTTAATCACATTTTAATGAGGATACCAGCATTTTTTTTTCATGCTTTACATGAGAAAATAAAAACAAATCACTTTAGCAACATATCTGTTCACAATAAAGGGAATTTAAAACAGGACTATACACAGGCACACACACACACACACACACACAAATACCAAGTAAAACAAATTTATATATTCCTATTTTTTAAAAAAATTAAGGAATAGATAGAGGAAAATATGGATGCCAAATATTTAAAGGACTATTGTGTACAAGAGAAAGGGAATATATGGAGTCATCTCCACAGGGAGTTAATGGATTTTATGAGTGAAAGCTACTAACAGACATATTTGAACTCAATTAAAGACAGAATTTATAAACAATTAGGATGGTCTAATAATACAACTGCCTTCATCATGAGCAGTGAGCTTCCCACATATAGGGACTCAAATTTTGTAGAAATGTGGTAAGATCATAAGAGGAATTCTTTGAGCGGGTGGGATGTTAGGTGACACAATTCTATCAAGAGTTTTAAATTTGAATTTAAGACAATCTTTACCAATTACTAAACAAAACCTGCCATTGCATTCCATATTTTATTGAATTATTCAATTTAAAACTGTATACAATATAAAAATACCAACCATTCCTTTTTATTGAATATAGAAGATAGCTCATGCTAGCAACAGAGATTTTATTTTTACTGGAATGAGAATTAAAAGTTTGCTTGGCTTGCATCTGATGTGTTTTATACATTTTCTCTTCGAACATGTATATAATATATTCACCAATTTTCTTTTGAACACAATCCATCAGAGTTCATTGCCAAATTTACAGTTACTTGAGAAGACTTTCTAATTAGGGTTTTTAATGTGATTTTCAATCATTTTAAAACATAATGACTAATCTTCAGTTGGAGTTTTACAATAAAACATATGATTCAAAATTCTGGTCTTTGTTGTTATTTTATAAGGATAAAAAATGTATTTGCAATATGTAGCAAATAATTAAACATACTAAAGGACTTTAATACATTAAATCATAAATATTCTAGGTTTACTTTAGTAGTTTTGACAAGAAGCTCTTGTTTTGGTTTTTTATTTATTAGAAATTTCGATAGAATGACAAAATAAATTAGTATGTTTATAACTCTCTTTACATAAGTGACTATGTTTCCCTCATGGATGAAACTATGTGGCATTTAGTGGTGCTTTTCATCAGCGTGCACATAGTTGTATTTGAGGGTCTAGTTCCTTCAAGCAAGAATTGGAGGACATATATAAAAGGAATATCAGAATCTATCTTTGATTCACTGAAATTTAGTAGTTGTACTTTCTGCTATAATGGTTCACAAATAGAAATCATCTGAGGGTGAGTACAAACTTTTGCCAAATAAAGTTCTAATCATGATAACTTTTTTTTTTGTATCTTGCATGTTTAATTGCTTACATGTTTACCAAAATTACTCTTTTTTTATTTGTACATTGTACATGACAGTACAATGATCTTGACAATTCATACATTTGAATCAAATGGGGTATAATTTCTCATTTTTCTGATTGTACAGGTTGCAGAATCACATTGGTCATACAGTCACCTAAATACATACAGCAATAATAATGTCCATTTTATTCTGCTGCCCTTCCTATCCCCCCTTCCTTTCCTTTTTCTTTGTTATTCAAGTACACTAATTTCTTATGCAGAATTTTAGATCTGTTCTCTTTGAGATGCTATTGTTCTTTGCCACCTACTTTTGATTTTTAAAATAACAGCTGTTGATTTAGAGACTGCAGTTAGTGTGGCAGCTACTGATATCTACCTTTAGCTTATAGTTTCTGTGCCTTTCTTGGTGGACAGATGTCTCATTTTCCTTGTGATTTTCCTCCAAAATTCTATGTTAATGACCAACACCACAGAACAAAGGAATCTCAGGCTATTTCTCAAGTCTAGATTTCCTAGTGTATAATGGTCTTTAAATATTTCTTAGATTGATCCAGACTTGCACTTCATTTTTATGCATCTAATTTTAAGTTAATTTTTTCTCATCTACCTCTATAATATGATTTTTTTTTTTATTTACTGCATAGGTAAAAAGTCTCCCAAATTAGGGTAAAGACTTATCTGTGTTTTCATGAAGAATTAATGCTCTGCCTAGATTAAAGATACTAAAATTACCTGATTTAGGACTGACACATCTGTTTTGTTTAAATATTCTAAACAAACTTTTCTTTAAGTTAGGGTTGTCAGTAGCAACAACTCTTTTTAAAATATTATTCTTGTTTTTTTTTTATAACAGACTTAAAAGTATTCATAGATACAGAGTTTTTAAAAAAAGAAATATTTTAGTTATCTACTTTTAGAAAATGCAGTTTGCACGATCCTGGACGAATTTGGAAGATCATACATTAGTGTTATGAATGAGGCAATATAAGAAGCAAAATCACAAAATTGGCATCTTGTTCCTATGTCGGGTTTTTTTTTTTTTTTTTTTTGGAAACTATTGAAATATATACCACTTGGTAGAAAATATAGTTTTTACATACATAGAAAATGAACCTTTTATACACACTAATACGTATGGCCTAAAGTAATCTTATCATGCCATTAATGGATACTTACAAACTCAAGTCCTTTGTGTGACATAAATGCAAATAAATATCAATTATAGAACTTAAAAATTCAAACAGAAATAATTGAAACTTCTTGAGAGGTACTGTATATCTAACTTAATTTCATGTGAAGAACCATTTCTTGGAAAACATTGTACATCTTTCACAGTATAAACGTGAAGCAATCAAAATCACTTTTAATTAAAGCTCTTTCTCAGATCACTAAGGAATACTGAGAGAATGCCAAACTATATTAATGTACTCCATTATGACTTTGACTGTATTTTACAACTTGAAAAATTTTCATTTTTATGGTGCCATCAGCCTGCTACTTAATAGAAAATGTTTTATTGACATTTATGTTCTTTACCTAATGATGTGTATTTAAATGATGGCTGCCATCTTCATTAGAAGCTACTGTTGAAAGAGGAATAAGAGGGAGAATAGGAAAACCTGGTCTCATTCTTTGTGCAAACTGAGACTATTACCTTGAAACACTTCACCAATTTAGCCATAGAGTTTAATTAAAAATGTTAACAACTCCAACATTGTATAATCATTGTATTGTGATGTTTTGGGTTACTGATATAAGAAATATATATTCGTGTATATATGTGTTTGTGTTCTTTTTTATATTTGTTTGCAAAGTTAATGTACTCATTATTTAATTTAAATATTTCCAAAAATTTAATCTATTAATGCTGTCAGTGATTTTCAAATACTGTCAGACTTTGGACAGTATAAGTCATCATAAAGACAGTTTGCTGTATTTGATTTGTATTGATAAATATATGCCTGAGGAAGTCATTTACACTTAAAATGAATGCTCACAAGAATCCTATTCCTTCCAACAATTTGAATTATAGGTTAAATTCAGCTTTGATTTAGTAAATTTTTATTACCATCAAAAAAGTTAGTAAATAGTTCTTACATTCACTATTTTTTTCTTTATCAGCTTATAATTTGTGAGGTTTTGCTCTTAAATATATATTCAACACCAATGTTTGTAAATAAAAATTGGTCAATGAAGTTTTGTATAATCTAAAAACAAATAATCTAAAAAATACATATAGTAAAACTGAAGATATTACATTCAACGTTTACTTCTATAACCGGCAATATATATAGTTTAACATATTTTTCTTTTCTTTTTTTTTTCCTCTGTGTGTGCTGCGGGGGTGGGGGGAACATGTTGGGGATTGAACCCAGGGCCTTGTGCATGTGGGGCAAGCACTCTACCAACTTATACATATCCCCAGCCCCTACCATATTTTTCTAGTGAAATATTGAATAAAAAACAAATAATATTTACTTCTAACACTCAACCATTCATATACTCTGTTTTTGTTTTACTAAAGAAATCTATTTTCCCCAAATGATACCTGGTTAGAGTACAATTATAGTTTAACATTCTTTTCTGGATTTTGTATTTATCTTGTTCAAAATGCAATTATTGTTGCACTGATACACCTTTTTTTTTTCTTTTTTAGTACTGGGGACTGAACCCAACAATCCTCCACAACTGAGCTACATACCAGCTCTTTTTATATTTTATTTTCTTTTTTTTTAAATTTGTTCTAATATATTATACATGATAGTAGAATGCATTTTGACACATCATACATACATGGAGGATAACTTCTTCTTCTTTTGGTTGTACATAATATAGAATCACACCAATCCTGTAATCACATGTGCACTTAAGGTAATAATGTCCAATTCATTCTACTATTCTTCCTACACCTGTGACCCCTCTACTCCTCTCACTCTCTTCTGTCTAATACAAAATACCTCCATTCTTCCCTACCTACCCCCACCTCCTTATTGTGAATTAACATCCACATATCAGAGAAAACACTTGGCCTTTAGTTTTGGGGGATTGGCTTATTTTGCTTGTATGATATTCTCCAGTGTCATCCTATACTTGCAAAGGTCATAATTGCATTCTTCTTTAAAGCAGAATCATATTTCACTGTGTATATATGCCACATTTTCTTTACCCACTCATCTGTTGAAGGTCACCTAGGTTGGTTCCATAGTTTAGATATTGTGAGTTGAGCTGCTATAAACATTGATGTGGCTGCGTCACTGTAATATGCTGATTTTAAGTCCTGTGGGTATAAACTGAGGAGTTGGGATAGCTGGATCAAATGATCGTTTCATTCCAGGTTTTCTGAGGAATCTCCACACTGCTTTCCAATTTGTAGTCCTACCAGCAATGTATGAGTGTACCTTTCCCCCACATCCTCACGAACATTTATTGTTGCTTGTATGCTTGATAATTGCAATTGTGACTAAAGTGAGATGAAATCTTAGTGTGGTTTTTTGATTTTCATTTCTCTAATTGCTAAGGATGATGAACATTTTTTCATGTATTTGTTGATCAATTATATTTCTTCTTCTGAGAAGTGTCTGTTCAGTTTCTTATCTAATTTATTGATTATTTGGGTTTGTTGTTGTTGTTGTTGTTGTTAAGTTTTTTGAGTACTTTATATATCCTAGAAATGAATGCTTTATCTGAGGTACATGTGGTAAAGATTTTGTCCCATTCTGTAGGCTCTCTCTTCATTTTATTGATTGTTTCCTTTGCTGAAAAGAAACTTTTTAGTTTGAATTCATCCCATTTTTTGATACTTGTTTTCACTTCTTTCACTTTAGTAATCTTATTAAGGAATTTGGTCCCTAAGCCGACATGGTGAAGATTTGGGCCTACTCTTTCTTCTATTAGGTGCAGGGTCTCTGTTCTAGTTCCTAAGTCTTTGATCCACTTTGATCTAGTTTCATGCAGGGTGAGAGATGGGGGTTTAATTCATTTTGCTACATATGGATTTTCAGTTTTCCAGCACCACTTGTTGAAGAGACTATTTTTTCTCCAATGTATGTATTTGGCACCTTTTTTTCTAGTATGAGATAATTGATTCATGAGTTTATTTTTTATTTTGAGACAGAGTCTCACCAAGCTGCTTAGTGCCTTACTAAATTGTTGAGGACAGTCTTCATCCTGTGATCTTCCTGCTTCAAACTCCCAACACACTGGGCACCAAGCCTGATTTACTATTTTATATTCCTGTGGTAACCAGCCTCTAAGATGATGCCCAATAATCTTTTCCTCCTCTGTCATTTACCCCATATTGAATTATATTTGGTCTTATGGGACAAAATGAATATAAAGTAAATGATTATTTTTTACTTGCTAGGCCAGATCATGAAAGAAAATGTGAATTCTATGATACTTTCTTAAATCACTTTCTCTGGAAAAAACTAAATGCCATGACATGAAGAAGCTCAAGCAGCCCAGTGAAGAGCTGAGTTAGAGAGAACCAAATATTCCAGCCAATACTATCTCCAACATTCTGTTTGGTGAGTGGACACTGCCTGGCACTCTAGCCAGCATCTGACTGTGACTTCATGGGAGACACTAAATAAGATCAACCATGTATCACCACTCCTGGTTTTCCAAAGAAACTATGAGATAAAATAAATGAATGTTGCTATTTTTTAAAAGTCATTACATTTTGTAGTGAGTTATTAAAAAGCCATAGATAACCAATAAAATTTCCTTGTCTTAGAGTAAGGTTCTTGGATCTATGGGTTCTTATTATTTTTTTGAACTATATATTCTTCAGTGCTTGCCACAAAGTGAAAACTTAACTAATGTTTGCTAAATTTAAACGAATGAATCTGTAAATAGTCCTATAGTTTAACCAAAGAAGCTTAAAAAAGAGTGAACATCTATTACTTAAGTATGTTCAGATAGAATGACTCAATATCAACTTGGCCCCCCAAAAAAATTCATTTTAGGCACTCATAGTATTAAATAATTATGTGCATTAGAGCAATTCAACTATAAATATAAGCAAAAACCCTAGCCACAAAAAGCCTTATGCAAAACTAAATGTTTCCTAAGAAGTATCTAAAATTTTTAGATGGGCAAGGAATGTAATTTGTAAATATTAACACTTAAATCTTTCCAGATTTGTTTGTTTTTCTTATGTTCTATAGCACAACCATTTGGGATCTCAGCTCTTTAGGAACATTAACAGAAACAATCCAAACTGAGTGAATAAAAATCACAGAACAACCAAGACTTGGATTAATTCTGCCCAAATGTTCATTCTTCTTTTGAATCAGAACCTCAGGAAATTAGATTGAGTAGTTAATTTCATTTATCCTCAGTACTTGCTTTTAATTAGTAGTAGTTTTATATTTTTAAATCTTTTATTGAAAGTTGTTATAAGAATTAATCATATGTAGAATGTTTCAGTATTATAAATATTTTTGAATACAAAATTTGTTAGAATATGTTAATTTATTGTGGCTCCAAAATTAAAGAATTTTTTAAGGTTTAGATAAAAACAAGTTTTGTTTTTTTTGTTTTAAAAAAAAGGTCTGAAGCAGGACCAGGACTAGACTTATTGTCTGAAGTTTGGTATGAGAATATTTTGAAAATTTAATCAACTAATAAGAATAATTGGAATTTGATACCAGAATGCCTAACAAAGTTTATTTATACCAATTTGTTAAAACAAAAAAAAACTTTCCTCTAATATTTCTGTGCCTCCATAAATCACTTTTGAAATCTTTCTAACATATAATATTATAAAATGATTCTGATAATCTTTAAAGAGATCCCTAAACCTCAGTGAAGTCTAGTAGCATTTGTCACTGTCCTAATGCTGTAACAAGAATAAGCCCAGATTAAACATAAGTCTTGCATAATCAATGCTTTAACATGGAACAACCTATTTGAGTCAATTTCACATAAATATACCATTGATTGGAAGATTTACTAATTACAGTTCCTCATTTTGAGCATGTCTGAGGCCTTTTTTACAAATTAAATTTGGTCCATTTGGTGCTATAATGTAATTGTTTCATGATCAATATAAATAGGAGTAAGGAAATAAAGTAATGGTTTCTGTGAAGGAGCAATTTGCTTAATGCCTGCACAGAAGGAAAGACCGGTAAGGCAATAATAGAAAACCCCCAAAACTCATCAATTAATTAAACTAACTAGAAGAAGATGCAGTCATGTTATGGTGAAGAATAAAAATATAAATAAAGAGAATATTATATTGAACAAATAATTAGATTAGGGATACAAATATAAATAGACTCATGATTCATGTTGGAGATATTCCTTAACTCTCCTTTAACTTTCCCTAAAACGATTTTTTAGCTTTGCAGATTTCTAAGCAGTCCATTTCTACCTTATCTTTTCTCATTAATCACAAAGAATGACAAATTGTCTGAATTTTTTTTTGTGTGTAACTAAATAGAAATTATTTTAGTTCTCTTTATTGTTTCCATGACAATGTACAAACTCACAACTTAGCAAGTTGACCAATTAAAGAATTAACTAGCAAGTCTTTCTGAAACATTTTATCAATCAAGTTCATTTTGATTATTAAAAAAGAATAATCTTTGCATATGTACTGACTTGTTCCTTGGAAGAGCTAAATACAAATCCTTAAGATTTTTCTTTTCTAACTTGCCACTTTCATTTGTAGAAGATATTTTTCCCTATTAGTAAAGGAGATACCTCAATATAACATTTATTATTTTTGTGAGCTCTGTGAGAAAGCCACTACTTGTTATATTTAATTAGAATAATCAGTGACTTTACAACTCAATGCTATTTATCTTATAATTATTGTGCATATTCCTTTATGATTTAGTGTCTACCAATTACAATGTCTCAGGAATATGAGATGAGAAGCCTTGTCCCAAAGTGTACCACTATGCCACCCTGCAGTAATCACTAATAAATATTTGTTCAATAAATGAAATCATTAATATGTAGGAAAGATGAAAAAATTGGGGGGTACAGCGATTAATGTTGAAATACTTAGTTTCAATAATTGTTGGTTGGCATAGTGCACAATGTTTCATACTTATATCGTCGGAAAACTATTGACAAGAAATTCAACTCATCAAAATCATAAAAATGATTTCCAGACCTTGAGCCCAATTCTGGGTAGTTCTAGCCTGGAGACATGTCATTTTGTTTCTATTAACTGCCTTAACTCCTTCTATTAGAAAAGAAAGTAGAAATAACACATTAACTGTATGTATAACTGAATGAGCTGTCACTACTTCATTTTTTTGAGATTAAACCTTATCTCAATTATTACCTAATTTAATTTTTAAAATGGAGAACAGAGGACAAAAAGGTATTCAAGAAAATAAGTAGAGGAACTGGGGCTTGAAAATCATGTGTGAGTCTAATGCTCTTTACACAACTGAACAGAACTTTTTTATTCAACATGGAAGATAAAGATATTGGGAAACATGGGAACTGAAAAGGTCACACCTTCACTTGAAAGAGTACTTATCAATGAATCATGAGAAATAAAGATCAAATTAGTGATATGGCATTTTTATATATTAAGAGAAGGCAGCAAGAATCAGATGATACTAATTACATAACAATAGGCAATAAATTATTTTAATGTAATGAAGCAGAATATTTTAAAGTAAAATAAATAAAGTTAAAGTATATACATTAGATAATTTACATGAAATTTTTGTATTAGGGAAATAAATATATGTATATCTAAGGTATATGTTTAATATGCTCACATAGAGCCTGTTTAGTATAACACATAAGGTATGAATATTTTCCCACTATACACACACTTTTACAATACTGCATCATATAAGCGTTGATGAATGACATAGTTTTCCTTCAATCTGAACCTTTATATTCCTGGTTTATTTTATTTTATAGAAAAGAATGTCATAATTAATAACATATTTCAAAGTATATAATATTTAAAAATGTATTATGCATCAGTATACTACATGAACACACATATATGAATATATATTACTAAATAAACTGTGTAGATTTTGTCACAGATATGAGCTAAAAATAATATTAAAATAACTTAAGTACTTAAAGCATCTCTATTCAACATCTTGAGTGGTTCAAGAATAGAAACTTAATCTTATTTCACAATTTCAAAACTAGATTATAACACTTTTAAAGTATTTAAAATTTGAATTAAATGTAATTCATATTCATGTAACTCAAAATAATCTAAAATATTCAAGACACTTTAGGATTCATAGAATGGGTCTCTGATAATAAGTTGTAGAGAAACTGATGGATGTCGGGGAAGATACATGTGAGGAAGCAAATTGCTTTCCCATAGCTTCACTAAAATATAAATAGCAAGCTGAAGTTTTGTTGTTGTTGTTGTTTTTTTGGTTTTGATTGTGTTTTTTAATGAAACAAATGTGTACTAAAACATTTCCTATGACTTCCAAAACACATAACAGGGCAATAAACTAATAGTCACATGGAATTAATTATGTAAAATGTTTTCTAGCAGAAACTTAACATTTGCTGGTTCATTCCAGTCACTGAATTTCCAAGGACAAAATCTTAAAAGAACATACACTAGTGAGACTGGCACATGGACATTTGATGGGACAAAAAGTACTAACCTATAGGGGTCCAGAAGAGAGGATTCTTGACCTGAATGCCTAATTTTAACCCCTTTCACCTCTTTCCACCATCAGCTCTTACAGCTCCACATACCCAGGGCATGCCTGTAATCCCAGCAGCTGGGGAGGCTTGAGTCAGGAGGATCACAAATTCAAAGCCAGCCTCAGTAACCTAGTGAAACACTGTCTCAAAATAATACTAATAAAAATAATGGGCTGGGAATTTGGCTCAGTGGTTAAGTACCCCTGGATTAAATCCCTGGTGAAGGAAGGAAGGGAGGAAGGAAGGGATGAAGGAAGGAAGGAAGGAAGGAAGGAAGGAAGGAAGGAAGGAAGGGAGGGAGGGAGGGAGGGAGGGAGGGAGGGAGGGAGGGAGGATGGGAGGGGAAGAAAAGAGAGGAAGGAGGGAGGGAGGGAGGGAAAGAAGGAAGGAAGGGATGGAAGGGGGGAGGGAGAAAAGGAGGAAGGAAGTTGCCAATGTTGACATTGAAGTAAGAGACTGTCAATGGAAATTTGAAACAAAGCACTCCATCATCAGAGTGTTGGGTATGTGACTGGTTGGAGGCTTTGTTTGGACTAAGGCATACAAAACAGGGAAGAAAGGAGAAAAGACAGGAAGGACAGGATAACTTAGTTGAAAGATAATTCAACTGTAGGATAAATAAGAACCATTTAGGAGTTTCTGAAGTCTGGAGGCTGGGTACTAAAAGGTGGTTAACTATCTAGTAATTGTATACTTATCAGCATTAGTATTTGAAAGAGCTTTAAAAATCAAAATATTATAATTCCTATTTGGTTGTGGCTGTTCTGACTGTAACATTGTTCCTAAACCAGATTAATGCATTACTGCTTTTTAAGCTATGGACAAATGGCAAAATGATCACAATTATTCACTCAGAGAGGACATACTGAAAAGAAAGACGATGAAGCTAGTTTATATGTTTAAATTTCAACTTCTGAAACATCAGAGGTGAAATAAAACAAAGACTGAATATAAAGGTTTGAGTCCAGAAAAAGTTTCTAGATGGTGGACCAACTAACAGACTGATCAAGATTTGGGGTTGTACTCCATTTGTGTATAATGAATTGAAACACATTTTGCTGTCATGTACAACTAAGTAGAACAAATAATGTGTGTGTGTGTGTGTGTGTGTGTGTGTGTGAGAAGACTTGGGGCAAAGAGAATATTACCCTTGACACTCCATGAAAGAAATGGCATTGTTTTCACAAAATCGTTGTGGAGCATACAGAATATTTAATTGGTTCCTGGATTGTGTGTGTGTGTGTGTGTGTGTGTGTGTGTGTGTGTGTTGATGTCATCCTTAACATTCCACCTAAACTTCTGTTCAGGCCTTGAAAGAACTTTAGGCAAAAACAAATAAAATAAAATAATAAATTTCATAGGAAAAGTGAAAAGAAGAAAAGCCAAGAGCTCCAGAATTCAATACAGAAATACCCATTCACAATTTAGAGGCCAAATCAATTTGCAGGAGCAATAAGTATAGAAATTTAAGTTTTAAAAATGTTAGGGAAGGAGAGACTGAGGCTGGGGCTCAGTGGTAGAGTGCTTGCCTAGCATGTGTGAGGCACTGGATTCGATTCTCAGCACCATATATAAATAAATAAAATAAAGGTCCATTTTTAAAAAAAAAAAATCTTAGGGAAGATTTAACCTTGAAATTCTTATAAACTACAGGATTAGATGAATATAATTATATTAAATATAATTTTCTTATTTTGATATTAAGAAAATTATAATTCAAAAAAGATAATTCGCAGCATTTTATATACTTATTATATACATTTTATATACTTATATACTTTAAAAGAAGAAAAAGGCAATCTTTATAGGAACGAAGTACTGTACAAAGACTGAAAAAGTGTACCACGTGGAGGCCAGGGAAAAAGCTGAGTATGGTGGAAGCTTGGGGTTTGAGGTTCAAATATAGTACAAGGGCTGCAAAGGGTAACAGTAAAAGTTGCTAATCCATCAAATAAAATAATTTTTCCACTAGTGGCAAGTATAAACTGCGACTCTTTAAATTCTGGGAGAGAGCCTCAGTGCTTAGAATAGTAACAAGAGATAGTTGGCACACAGTAAATTCCTCTTTAATTAATAGGTGGAGGCATGGCTAGGTGGACAAACACACACACAGGAATGTACCAGGACAGAGACAGAAATTAAATGCTTTCACTCTTGCTCTTTATTATGGAAATACTTAAAGTATTCAAAGGGTGCTGGCAAGGGACAGGAAAAGAACATACTCTGAAAGTAAAAGTAAGGAAAAACCACACATAGTGGATCATCTTACACAGGATGATCATTTAAATATGTTTTAGTAGCCAATAATGCACTAACAATCTTCAGAGATTTGCATATTGAAAGCTATAACTAAGCTATAAACACTGACAATACTGAAAGGGTGACTGAATAAAATCCATATTCTAAAATGGCTGGTTCTGATTTGGGACTCAAGCTGCTGTCTATATTGAATAAGAATTTGATTTTTCTCTTATCATGTCTGCCCTCTGCTGAAAACATAGGGTGCCAGTGGAGAATTAATCATATATTCTGATACGTAGCATTAAAACTTTTATTTTTTAATTAAAATTCAAGTATCTATAAGTGGATACAGCAGACAGTTGGACAGCCTATTTGGCAGAAGTTGTGTTTGAGAAAAAATTAAAGAGAGAGAAACAATTTCTCTACATGACTGCTTTGGATCTCTCTTCTCTCAGCCATTCTTGGTGCATAAAGTGAAACTTTACCCCAAATGCATACTATTTGGAAACAGAAAAGGCTTTTTTTGTTAAAGGGTACAATGGAAAATGCATAAATCAACCTTCTCAATTTGGATGACTTTGGTAATTTGCATTCATCTGTTTAAAGAGAGATGTCTTTGGAGACTTCCTATTTTTACATAAAAATTACACTCAGCATCTCTTTTGTTCACTAAAATTAGATTTGCTCACTTATACAATTCACAAGGCCTAATTTGTTCAGAGGGAAGTCACACACACTATTTACATCATGCCCTCCTCTCATTCTCCTCCCTAAAAAATAAATAAATAAATAAATAATAATATGGACTGTAGTCCCCCTCCCACAGCAGAGTACACACTAGTGATTCATGGAGTGTACTGATGTGGGCAAAAGGCCACCTCTCTATTACAAACCAGAAAAGAAAAATTGGCAAAGAGTAAGGTTTAAATGTACCATGGGATTTTGTGAGAGTAATTACTCTGGCCTTCAATATTAATGAGCATTTAGAGGAACATCCATGAAGCAATCCACTGAACCTGTGACTTCAACAATCCCAGTCCTGTGACTTTGCCATTAATGGAGTCCTAATGCTAAAGTGATGCTGAAAAGCTGAAAGGCTGTTTGGCTTATCATGGCTAGAGTGAAGTGTTCTTCCTGTTGGATGTGTAACAGCACTTTAATTTGGAAAACTTTTTGGAAAAGTATATAGGAATATACTCAGGAGAAATAAAACACATGTGTCCATTGAAAAGTTTGTACAGAAATGTTCGTATAATATCATTGTTAATAACAGCAAAATGTGAAAGAACTCCTATGTTCATCAGCCAGTGAGAAGATAAACATAATGTGGTGTACCTATGCAATAGAATATTATTATTATTTTATATTTTTTTATTTATCAGTACATCAAATTATACATGATAGTAGGAATGGTTGTTACATATTCTTACATTTGTATTATAATGAATGCAAGTCTTTAATACAACATGTTAGCCAATGTTGTGTGACTGTGTCCAAGGTACTTGACAAGAACAACTTGCTGGGGGGGAGTTTATTTGGGCTCCTGGTTTCAGAGGATTAGTTCATGATCAGGTGTGTTCATTGTTCAGGGCCCAAATGAGGCCATACATCATGACAGAAGGTCATGATGGAAGGAAACTATTCCATTTATCCATCTCAGCTAGGCAGCAGAGAGAGAAAGAAGGGGCAGAAAGGGGTCACAGGAAAAATGAACTCTTCCATTATATGCTCACAGTGACTCACACACATCCTCTAGTCACATACACCTACCTAGTTACCATTCAATCCATTCAAACTAGGATGGATTAATTAAGTTGCAGATCTCACAATTCAATTCACCTCCAAATATTTCTGTTTTTACACAGGAGCTTTAGGGGGAACACCTCTTATCCAAACCATAATACAGAATATACCACTTCCAAATATTATCTACTATTCCATGGGCTGTATTTTTACTTTCTTAATTATGCTTCTCATACACAGATATTTTCATTTTCATGAATGTGTCATTTATTTTTCTTTTGTTTCTTTGCTTTTGGTGTCATGTCCAAGAAATCTCTGCCTAAATAAAGATGCATAGTTTTCATCTATGTTTTCTCCAAAAAATTATATATATAAGTTTAGGTCTTGAATACATTTTAAGTTAAATTTTATATATATGGTGTAAAGTAAGTCCAATTTCATCATTATGCATATAGAGAAGACTCCCCACCCCCAACTCCCCCAACCGCCAACTGAGAGGGCGTGACAGTAGGGGCGGAGGGAAACAGAGGACACTCCACACCCCCAACTCCTCCTACCGCCAGCGGAGTGGTCGTGATTGTAGGGGCTGAGGGAAGCAGATGGGATCCTAGACCCCCAACTCCCATTACCACCAGTGGCGACACCAATGGTCTTAGCCGCCAGACTCCGAAGGTGTGCCCACCAAAGGGGTCCGGAAAAATTAAACTATTGACTCCCAGAACACAGCTCCACAGCACTGGGGCTTAGATGAATGACAGAGAGAGTGCTCAGTCATTAGGGAAATAGAGCACCCAGAGGGGCTGAAAGTGTAACCAAATCCTTGGAGAACCTCCTCTGGTGCACAGGACCTGGCTGGCTGGCAGGAGGAAGGGGAGGAGGGGCTGTAGAAGTGAAACAGCTCTGGACCAACAGGATTGAGAGACTCCCAGGAGCCGCCTTACAGGGATTGCTGTTGACACATTGAGGGCAAATCTCAGCCCGGAGGGCACAGCTTTGCCTACGGGAAGAGAAGAAAATGGATCTCTAAGACCTAATTTTATTTCTTATTTTATTTTATTTTTTCTCTCCCTTTTTCCCTCTTTCTCTCCCCTTCCAAGTTTTATTGTTCTTTCCATTCTCCTCTATGCTATCTAACTCCCCCTCCTTCTTTCTTTTCAAGAGCACCTTCCTTCCCCTTCCCCCCAACTTTCATCCCAAGCATTACGTCCTCCATTTCGTGTAACTGTCTAAATGCAAACAGGTGAATGTTTCGAGGCCATCTATAGTGCTCCTAAATACCTAGCTACTACCAACACCCTGATCCAATTGACGGTTAGCATCCCCCTTCAGTAGAGCAATCTTCTAAAGTAGCCAAGACATACTAACCCTTATACCTTCATAGCACCTATCATAAAGTCCTAAGAACAAAAAACAAATCACTATATGCATACAAAATCCGGAAGCCCTTTATAAATTGAATGAATCAGCTCTAAAGTACAATAAAGCCCAACATCTATAGGCATAATCTCCCACCACAAAGGAGAAACAACAGATATAAACAAAGCCAAAACAAATGTATAGGAGAAAGCAGTTACAAAGCAGTCAAACAGAGCTGGAAAGTAATGTGAACAACATGAAAAAACCAGGGAAAAAAGGAGTACAGATAATGCAGGACAACTTAAATCTACAGGAGGACCTAGAAGCATCAGAAACATGGACAGGGAAAGAAATCAAGGCATACCTAACTCAGATGGAACGGAATTTTAGAGAAGACATGAGACAGCAAATCCAAGAATTGAAAGTATATTTTGAAAACCAACTAAACAAACAAATTCAAACTGCAAAGAACGAGCTTTACCAGGAGATAGAGATCTTAAAAAAAAAAACAGTGATTTTAGAAATGCAAGAAACCATAAACCAGATTAAAAATGCTAACGAGAATATTACAAATAGACTAGATCAAGTAGAAGTCAGAACATCAGATAATGAAGACAAAGTTTATCAACTTGAAAAGAATATAGTCAATACTGAAAAGATGCTTAAATCTCACGAGCAATCTATCCAAGAGATATGGGATCTCATCAAAAAACCAAATTTGAGAGTCATTGGGATAGAAGAAGGCACAGAGATTCAAGCCAAAGGAATGGACAACCTATTGAATGAAATAATCCTAGAAAACTTCCCAGAGATGAAAGATGGAATGGATTGCCAAATCCTGGAAGCCTACAGGACCCCAAACATCCAAAACTGTAATAGGCCAACTCCAAGACATATAATTATGAAGATAGCCAACATACAGAACAAGGAGAGAATATTAAAAGCTACGAGGGAAAGGAGGCAGATTACATTCAGGGGTAAACCAATTAGGTTAACGGCTGATTTTTCATCACAGACTTTGAAAGCGAGAAGATCCTGGAACAATGTATTTCAAACGCTGAAAAATAATGGATTCCAACCAAGAATACTGTATCCAGCAAAATTAAGCTTCAGATTTGACAATGAAATTAAAATCTTTCACGATAAACAAAAGCTAAAAGATTTCACAGCCAGAAAACCAGCACTGCAAAGCATTTTGGGCAAAATTCTACAAGAAGAGTAATGGAAAAACAGTGCCCAAAACCAACAGCGGGAGGTATCTCAGTAAAGGGGGAGGAAAACAACCAAAAAGTAAAAACTAGCCAAACTAAAATAAATAAATAAATAAACATGACTGGAAGTACAAATCATATTTCAATTGTAACCTTAAATGTTAATGGACTAAACTCACCAATCAAGAGACACAGGCTGGTAACCTGGATCAAAAAAAACAAATCCAACAATATGCTGCCTTCAGGAGACTCATATGATAGGAAAAGACATACACAGGCTGAAGGTGAAAGGTTGGGAAAAATCATACCACTCACATGGCCCTCGGAAGCAAGCAGGAGTGGCCATACTCATATCGAATAAAATCAACTTCAAACCTAAGTTAATCAAAAGGGATAAAGAAGGACACTATATCCTGTTAAAAGGAACTATTCACCAACAAGACATAACAATTATCAATTTATATGCACCAAATAATGGTGCAGCAACATTCATAAAACAAACTCTCCTCAAGTTCAAGAGTCAAATTGACCACAACACAATAATTATGGGTGACTTCAACACACCGCTCTCGCCATTAGACAGATCCTCCAGACAAAAGCTGAATAAAGAAACTATAGAACTCAATGACACAATCAATAAGCTAGACTTAACCGACATATATAGAATATATCAACCATCATCAAGTGGATACACATTCTTCTCAGCAGCACATGGATCGTACTCAAAGATAGATCATATATTATGCCATAGGGCAACTCTTAGTAAATATAAAGGAATGGAGATAATACCATGCACCATATCTGATCATAATGGAATGAAACTGGAAATCAATGAAAAAAGAAGGAAGGAAAAATCCTGCATCACATGGAAAATAAACAATATGTTACTGAATGATCAATGGGTTACAGAAGACATAAAGGAGGAAATCAAAAAATTCTTAGAGATAAACGACAATTCAGACACAACATACCGGAATCTATGGGACACAATGAAAGCAGTTTTAAGAGGGAAATTCATTTCCTGGAGTTCATTCCTCAAAAAAAGAAAAAACCAACAAATAAACGAACTCACACTACATCTCAAAACCCTAGAAAAGGAAGAGCAAAACAACAGCAAATATAGCAGAAGACAAGAAATAATTAAAATCAGAGCGGAAATCAACGAAATTGAAACAAAAAAAAAACCATTGAAAAAATTGATAAAACTAAAAGTTGGTTCTTTGAAAAAATAAATAAGATCTACAGACCCTTAGCCATGCTAACGAAGAGAAGAAGAGAGAAAACTCAAATCACTAACATACGGGATGAAAAAGGCAATATCACAACAGACACTACAGAAATACAGAAGATAATTAGAAAGTATTTTGAAACCCTATATTCTAATAAAATAGAAGACAGTGAAGACATCGATAAATTTCTTAAGTCATATGAGCTGCCCAGATTGAGTCAGGAAGACACACACAATTTAAACAGACCAATAACAAAGGAAGAAATAGAAGAAGCCATCAAAAGACTACCAACCAAAAAAAGCCCTGGACCAGATGGGTATACAGCGGAGTTTTACAAAACCTTCAAAGAAGAATTAATACCAATACTTTTCAAGCTATTTCAAGAAATAGAAAAAGAAGGAGCTCTTCCAAATTCATTCTATGAGGCCAACATCACCCTGATCCCGAAACCAGACAAAGACACTTCAAAGAAAGAAAACTACAGACCAATATCTCTAATGAACATAGATGCAAAAATTCTCAATAAAATCCTGGCGAATCGAATACAAAAGCATATCAAAAAAATTGTGCACCATGATCAAGTAGGATTCATCCCTGGGATGCAAGGTTGGTTCAATATACGGAAATCAATAAATATTATTCACCACATCAATAGACTTAAAGATAAGAACCATATGATCCTCTCGATAGATGCAGAAAAAGCATTCGACAAAGTACAGCATCCTTTTATGTTCAAAACACTAGAAAAACTGGGGATAACAGGAACTTACCTCAACATTGTAAAAGCTATATATGCTAAGCCTCAGGCTAGCATCATTCTAAATGGAGAAAAACTGAAGGCATTCCCGCTAAAATCTGGAACAAGACAGGGATGCCCTCTTTCACCACTTCTATTTAATTTAGTCCTTGAAATACTAGCCAGAGCAATTAGACAGACAAAAGAAATTAAAGGCATAAAAATAGGAAAAGAAGAACTTAAAATATCACTATTTGCGGACGATATGATCCTATACTTAGAAGACCCAAAAGGGTCTACAAAGAAACTACTAGAACTAATAAATGAATTCAGCAAAGTGGCAGGATATAAAATCAACACACATAAATCAAAGGCATTCCTGTATATCAGTAACAAAACTTCTGAAATGGAAATGAGGAAAACCACCCCATTCACAATATCCTCAAAAAAAAATAAAATACTTGGGAATCAACCTAACAAAAGAGGTGAAAGATTTATACAATGGAAACTACAGAACCCTAAAGAGAGAGATAGAAGAAGATCTTAGAAGATGGAAAAATGTACCCTGTTCATGGATAGGCAGAACCAACATCATCAAAATGGCGATATTACCCAAAGTTCTCTACAGGTTCAACGCAATGCCAATCAAAATCCCAACGGCATTTCTGGTAGAAATAGATAAAGCTATCATGAAATTCATATGGAAAAACAAAAGACCCAGAATAGCAAAAGCAATTCTAAGCAGGAAGCGTGAATCGGGAGGTATAGCGATACCAGATTTCAAACTGTACTACAGAGCAATAGTAACAAAAACAGCATGGTACTGGTACCAAAACAGGCAGGTGGATCAATGGTACAGAATAGAGGACACAGAGACCAATCCACAAAATTACAACTTTCTTATATTTGATAAAGGCGCTAAAAGCATGCAATGGAGAAAAGATAGCATCTTCAACAAATGGTGCTGGGAAAACTGGAAATCCATATGCAACAAAATGAAGCTGAACCCCTTTCTCTCGCCATGCACAAAAGTAAATTCAAAATGGATCAAGGACCTAGATATCAAATCAGAGACTCTGCACCTGATAGAAGAAAAAGTTGGCTCCGATCTACACATTGTGGGGTCGGGCTCCAAATTACTTAATAGGACGCCCATAGCACAAAAGTTAATAACTAGAATCAACAAATGGGACTTACTCAAACTAAAAAGTTTTTTCTCAGCAAGAGAAACAATAAGAGAGGTAAATAGGGAACCTACATCCTGGGAACAAATCTTTACTCCTCACACTTCAGATAGAGCCCTAATATCTAGAATGTACAAAGAACTCAAAAAATTAAACAACAAGATAACAAACAACCCTATCAACAAATGGGCGAAGGACCTGAACAGACACTTCTCAGAGGAGGACATACAATCTATCAATAAGTACATGAAAAAATGCTCACCATCTCTAGCAGTCAGAGAAATGCAAATCAAAACCACCCTAAGATACCATCTCACTCCAGTAAGATTGCAGCCATTATGAAGTCAAGCAACAATAAGTGCTGGCGAGGATGTGGGGAAAAGGGTACACTTGTACATTGCTGGTGGAACTGCAAACTGGTTCGGCCAATATGGAAAGCAGTATGTAGATTTCTAGGAAAGCTGGGAATGGAACCACCATTTGACCCAGCTATCGCCCTTCCTGGTCTATTCCCTGAGGACCTTAAAAGAGCATACTATAGGGATACTGCCACATCAATGATCATGGCAGCACAATTCACAATAGCCAGACTTTGGAATCAACCCAGATGCCCTTCAATAGATGAATGAATTAAAAAACTGTGGCATTTATACACAATGGAGTATTACGCAGCACTAAAAAATGACAAAATCATGGATTTTGCAGGGAAATGGATGGCATTAGAGCAGATTATGCTAAGTGAAGCCAGCCAATCCTTAAAAAACAAATGCCAAATGTCTTCTTTGATATAAAGAGAGCAACTAAGATCAGAACAGGGAAGAAGAGCATGAGGAAAAGATTAACATTAAACAGAGACGAGTGGGGGGAGAGAAAGGGAGAGAGAAGGGAAACTATGGAAATGGAAGGAGACGCTCATTGTTACACAAAATTACATATAAGAGTTTGTGAGGGGAAAGGGGGAAAAAAAAACAAGGGAGAGAATTAAACAACAGCAGATGGGGTAGAGAGGGAAGATGAGAGGGAAGGGGAGGGGGGATAGTAGGGGACAGGAAAGGTAGCAGAATACAACAGTCACTAATATGGTATTATGTAAAAAGGTGGATGTGTAACCGATGTGATTCTGCAACTTGCATTTGGGGTAAAAAATGGAAGTTCATAACCCACTTGAATCAAATGTATGGAAGATGATATGTCATGAGCTTTGTAATGTTTTGAACAATCAATTAAAAAAAAATTTAAAAAAAAAATGAACAAATGTAAATCATTAGTCTAACTTTCCACCTAAATGGACTCAGAAAATAAAGCAATATAGGCTCAAAATAAGTACAAGGAAATATATTATGAAGATTTGTGTGGAAACAATACAAATAATATATCTACATTTAATATCAATAAAATTTTAATATGTTCTTTGAAAAGAAAAAAGTTTTGACAAATCTTTACATAATTGACAAGAAAAAAGAGAAAAGACTAAAATTTGGCAAATGAGGAATAAAAGAGAAAAAAATTGCTAGCAATCTTATAGAAATATAAAAGGTAAAAAATGGAATTCTCTGGACAATTATATATATATATATACACCTGTATATACAAAATAATATATATATATATATATATATATATATATATATATATAATATATATACAATATGTATGTAACTATAACATAATATCATATATTTTATACTATATATACGATATATAACTATAATATATTACACAATTATATATTATATTATAATATATGGATGATATATACAATATATATTATGTAATTATAATATATTATATATTATACAATATTATATGTTAATATATATTATACAGTACAGTATATACTATGTAATAATTATATATTGTATATATAGTATATAATATATATAATTGTAAGGAGAGGTGGCCATCTTGTCATTTGGGTTTTTTTTGGCCAGCATATCATTTGGGTTTGCTTTTTTCCTGCCAAGGAGGGTATAAGCCACCTGAGAAATTAAAGTCTAAAATGATTAGTGAAGAAAGAAAAACAAAGTTGAAAAGATAGTTTCAAAAGGGTAGCTCCTGATAGGTCCAGCCCATACAGAAGCTGGAGCTGAAAAATTAAAAAATGGCCCACATGGTTTATTTAAGGGGGTTCTTCAAAGGCAGGGATAAGATTTCAAAGGTGGAGTCTTGCCTCATGATGTGTTGCAGTCACCAGGTTGATTGGCATCTTGGCAAGTCATAAGCATCTCAGAGGAGCTGTGTGGCTGCAGCAGGTCACCCATTTCCTGTGCAATGTGGGACATGGCAGAGTGGAATAGGAATTCACAATGTCTCTGGGCAATCAACCAGAGGAAATGTCCACCGAAGTTCCCAGACACCAGATTATCCTATTTCACTAGGCTATGATACGCAACACAGTCCACACATAGCCCATGGACAGCTCTCCACATAATTGTATATAATTACACATATTATACATTATATATAATTGTACATTATATATATATATATATATATATATATATATATATATATATATATATATATACATACATAGAGAGAGAGAGAGAGAGAGAGAGAGAGAGAAACAATATAGTTATAATATTTATTGTGCTGCTGGTGATTGAATCCAGAGCCTTGTACATGTAAGGCAAGCACTCTATCACTGAACTGCATGCTACCACTATCTCCCCTGCCCTTGACAAATCATATTATTTAGACGACATGTACAAATTCCAAGAAAACACATTATTTAAAGTGACTAAAGAAGAAATCAAATGTTTTTAAAAAATTCATAAAAAGTCAAGAAATACTTAACAATAAGAAAATCCTCCAACATGAAAATTTAAGACTTAAATGGCTTCATTGATAAATGCTGCTAAATACATATGGAAAATTGTCTTCATTAACTTTTCCAAGAAATAGAAGTGTGGGTAACTTTCTCATCTGATAGTATAAAGCTGGTACTCTGATTCTCTGATTCTATAACCTGACAAAGAAATCACAAGAAAACTATAGATCAGTATTCTTATAATTATAGACATAGAAATACTCAATGAAATATTAGGAAACTAAACACAGCAACACATATATCTGAACCTAATAGTATTGATTTTAAAAATTCAAGATTGATTTAACTTCCAAACATTAATTAATACACTTTGCTATATCAATTTAATAAAGGACAAAATTCACATAATATTCTCAGTAGAAACAGTAAAATTATTAAATAAAATTCATCATCACTTCTTAATAAAAATAATCAACAAAACTTGCATAAAAGGAAACTCAAGTTTCTTTCTGAGATCCATTTCTAATTTATGTTTTGGCCATATAATATGCTTTCTATGATTTTAATCCTTTTAAATGTTTAAGGTTTGTTTGATTGCCTAGCATAAATATTGTAGAATTTTGCATACATGTCTGAAAATAAGCATGCATTCTTCTGTTGGGTAGATTGTTCTTTAATTGTCTAGATGCCTTATAATAGCATCCTTGTTCAAGTCTTCTATTTTCTTTCTGATGATGACATAATAGTTCTATCTTTTATTGAAAGAAGTGAATAATAAATATTCAAAAATGCATATTATAATGGTTAATTTGAATTGTCAACTTGATTGGATTAAGAGAAGCCAAAAATTAAGAGGACTCTGGTTGTGTCAATAAGGGCATGCATAGGAATGATTGGCATGTGGAATAGTGAAATGAAGTGAAGACCCTTCCTAGACATGAGCAACACCTTTCAATAGCTTGGAGACCTGGAGGGAATAAAAGTTGGAGGAACAATGATGGAGCAGCAGATTCAAGCTGTATTCTTGAATGAGATCTTGATTTCTGCCATGATTGCCTAAGAATATCTGATTCTTGCCCTTTCATTATTCAAAAACAGACTCTGCCAGTGATTCTCCAGGGACTTTCCAGAAGCCTTTAATCACCGACTGGGGTAGCATCATGTGTACCTCTTGTTTGAGGCTTCAAACTGCACAGCTACTGGTTTCTCCAGCACTACAGCTTGCAGATGGCCATTATGGACTGACTATTCAGCTTCTGATTGTGTAAGCCAAGCTAATTAATCCCCTTTTTATAAAATTGTACCTCCTATTGATTCTGTCCTCTAGAGAATTCTGACTAATACATATATTATATACCACAAAATTATCTTTTAAAAATGGAAGAAAAACTCATTCCATGTTAAAAATAGAGAAATAGAAATACTTGCTAGATATTGGCTTTACAAGAAACACTAAAGAAGAAATTCAGACTTAAAATGTAACTTCAGACAATAATTTATATCCTTACAGAAAATTAAAGTACAATGGGAGAGATAAATATGTTATTATAAAAAGATATGGTACGTGCATATTTTCTTTCTCTTACCTGATTTTAAAACTATACAAATTATATATATATATATATATATATATATATATATATATATATAGAGAGAGAGAGAGAGAGAGAGAGAGAGAGAGAGAGATGTGTCACTGGGCACCTAACATATTGAAAATGTAATATTTTTGACAATAATAGAGCAAATGAGGGAGTTGGAGAAAAGCTGTCTGAAGGGAATAAATTAAACAAAATGGAAGGAAAAGGCTACAAAAACAAATGATGAAAGTAAAAAATGGTAAATAAGGAGATGAGGAAAGATGGCAGATAAATAACAGACACCGTATACTGACTTCTCCCTATTTGAATTAAATCAATATTTGTCTAGCTGGTGGGAACAGAGCTGGATTCAAATTCAGAGAAGCAGTGATCAGCAGAAGCACAAGAATACCTTTTGTTTAGAAAAATAAGAATATTTAGGTAAAAAGAATAGTATTCTATAATACCAAGCACATGGAAGCTCAGTGTGGAAAGGAAAACTCTGCTCCAGAGTGCTATTAGAAGCAAAAAGAGGAATCATAAAGATCTCAAGAACTTCAGATTTCAGCATCAGATGGCATGTGTAGTTTGAGCAAAGAGGAAATTTAAGTATAACCCAACAAACATATGTGACTCAGGGCTCAATCTGTACTCCCAATGGAGACATACTTGCAATTCCAGTTGATCATCAGCTCCCCTTAAAGTAGTATCATATACTAATCAAAAGACTAAGAAAACATCGATTTGACCTTTTCACAGAGAGATATTTCCCAGATATGGAACAACCAGTAAGTGAAAGCAGCCTGATAAGTTGTGCTCTAGACAATGATAGGAGAAAGATCCACACTAACAAATTGGAAAATATCAAGATAGAAATATAGAAAACCTGTGAAAGCAAGAAAATAGAATGCTTTCAAAAGTTTATAACTCCTAAACAACTGAAATCTCAGATATTTAAGTGAACAAAATGCCAGGCAAAGAATTCAAAAAGCTGATGGTTAAAATGGTCAAGGAATGAAAAGATCTAAGGAATAAAGTAAGAGATAAAACTACAGGAGGTGAAATATTATTTCAACAAGCTGATAGACATTCTGAGAACAGAACCAAACAGATATACTGGAAATAAAAGAATCAATAAATCAAATTAAAAACTCAATGCAAAATATTACTAATGCATGTAGATGACAAATTTGGGGCCAAAGACAAGGTGTAGAATCTTGAAAACTGAGTCAGCAATAAAGTTGAAAAAAGACCTTGACATGAATGTTCATGAAATCTGAGACCAAATTAAGAGACCAAACCTAAGGATTCCTGACATTCAGCAAGGCAGGAAAATACAAAATAAAGGCATTGTATTAGTCAATTTCATATTATTGTGACCAAAATTCTGAACAAGAACAACTTACAGGAGGAAAAGTTGATTTTGGCTCAAGGTTTTAGAGGTTTCACCCCAGAGATGGCCAAGACCACACTTCTAGGCACAAGGTGAGGTAGAACATCATGGGGGAAGAGTATGAAGGAGGTAAAATGATTCCCTCATGGCAGCAAGGAAACAAAGAGTAGGGAGTATGGGGAACGGTACATCAGGGAAGAAGAATACCCTTCTAAGGCATATATACCTAGTAACTTCCTCTCCATGCACCACCTGCCAATAGTTACTACCTAGTCAGTTCAAAATCTGTCTAGCTGGTGGGAACTTCCATAATTCAATTACTTTACCTACAAACATTCTTGAATTAACAGAAGAGACTTTGAGAGATACTGCATATTCAAACCATAACATTATTTCCTAGTCCCTAAAAGATTATGTACATCTTACAATGAAAAGTGCATGCTATTCTTAACATTTTTAACACAGCCTAAAAGTCCAAGTCCAAAGTCTCATCTGAGACTCAAGCCAAACTGTTGGCTTTGAGCTTCTCTTAGGAAATAAAAAGAAAAAAAGTGCAAGTTACATATAGAATAAATATTTCTATTTGAATAAATATAGAGTAAATATTGTATAGAGTAAATATTTCTATTGTATAGAGTAAATATTTCTATTCCCAAAGGGAGAAATAGGGGCTTAGGAAGAAGGGATGGTACCAAAACAAGACCAAAACTCAGCTAGGCAAACAGGTCCTAAAACTCCATCTATAATTCTACATACAGCATCTAGTACACATGGATATGAGATGTTATTTCCAAAGGGCTTGAGCAGCCATGTTCATTTAACCTAACTGGTAAGTAAATAGACTATATTTTGGCTGGGCTTTCTCTGCAACCAGCAATTTTACTTGGAAGATAGTCAAAGTTACTGGCATCTCTTACTTTTTATGAAGTCCATTTCAGTTTTGGCTTCATCTTCAGAGCCTTCATACATCAATCTCTCAAAGGCAGTCACCTATACCCTGAACTTGCTACTCTTTGCCTTATTTCCCAGTCTTTCCTTTGAAACCTCACTGGAAACCTCCATTATCTCCTAACCCAGCATCCGAAATTCCTGCAGAACCAGGAACAGGTAGAATATACCAAGGTCTATTGCTAGCTCATGAAATGGTTGAGCTTTCTGAATCACAACTGTTGCAGCCTCTGAGTAATTGGGTGGCTGGATATGGTGAAATGACTTCCCAGGTTCCCTGTGCAAGCATAGCACTTCCATGATCTCTTCTAAAAATTGTTTTCCCCTCTACAACCTTGAGACTCTAATGAGTATGGTCTAGAAAATTCCTGAGATGTCCTCAAGCCATTATTCTATTTTCTCTGGGCAAAGGACTTAGCATCTCCTTAGTGGTAATCATTTCTTTAACCAGTATAAGTTACTTGGCCCCAGTTTCACAGGTATTTTTTAAGTCAAACTGGAAGTTTTTAAAATCTATAAATTCCGGTTTCTGCTCCTGATTCTCAGTGTAAACTTGGTTAAATTCTGCCAACAATATTCATTCCTCAGACTGAATGCTGTGCTTCCTGGAAATTTCCTCTGCCAGATTAATTAGTCCATCACTTTTAAATTCAGCCTCACACAAAAGTCTCAGAATATGGACAAAATATAAACAAGTTCTTTGCCAGAATATAACATAAATGTCCTCCAGACCAATTGCCAACAGAGTCCTAATTTCTATATAAAATCTCATAAGCATGGTCTTTGCTGTCTGCATTTGGGTCTTCAAAAGTCCGACGAGAATTGTCCACTAAGTTTATTTACAACTTTCTAAAGCTTTTCCAGCTTGTATCTTCAAAACTTTCCAAACACCTTTAGCAAACCATCTCCAAAGTATTCTGAACATGGTCAGGTTGACCATGAAAATGATCCAACTCTTCATACCAATTTTTATGTTGTTAGCCAATTTTGTGTCACTTTACCCACCTACCCCCCACCCCCAAATGGTAAAGAAAACTTAGAGGAGAAAAAATTTATTTGGGGCTCACAGTTTTAGCATTCTCAGTTCATAGTCAGCCATGTCTATTGCTCAGGGACTAAGGAGAGAGAGAGGACAACTCCAAAAAATTCTTGCATTAACACAGGAGTTTTATGGTACACCTAATATTCAAACAATAGCAGGAATGTATAAGTTTTCCTGTGAAATAATACCAGAAATTTTCCCAAACTTTCTGAATGGTGTGAAATCCAAGGACAGAAGGCATTCAGAACCCCAAATAGATAAGATAAAAAAAGATCATCTCTAGGATTCATTATAATATAAATGCCTAATATACAGAACAAAGATAAAATTTTCAACGTTTCATCAGAAAAGCAGCAGGTCACATTTAGAGGTAAGCCAATATGAATCATCATTGATCTCTCAGCTCAAACTTTCAAAGCTATGAGGCCTTGGGCTAATACATGCTGTGCTCTGAGAGATAATGATTACCAACCAAAATTGTTTGACCAACCAAGGCATCCTTTAGAATTTAAAATTAAACAAAAATGTTCTAAGTTAAGCAAAGGCTAAAAATTTGTAACTACTAAGCCAGCACTATAGGAAATGCTTAAAGAAATATATCATTCAGATGAACTGCACAATAATCTTCAGAGCCATCAAATGAAAGAATCTCACTAGAAAAATAGCTATGAAAATAGTTAATTCTGAATAAAATATAAGAAATAATAAAAATGTCATAAAATAATAATTATTTTTTGATACCACTGAGTGTAAATAATCTCAGCAATCCAATCAATAACATGGAGAGAGACTGAATTAAAAACAGTACCTAACTATATGTTGTTTACAAAAGACACCCCTTAAAGGCAAGATAATCATAGAGTGAAAGTGAAAGAATGGAAAAGACATACTATGAGAATGGAGACCAAAGTCAAGCAAGAGTAGCTATGCTCATATCCAACAAATCTGACTTCAAATAAAATTAATCAGATGAGGCAAGGAAAGTCATTTTACATTAGTTAAGTGGACTATTCAAAAAGAAGATATAATAATTATAAATATTCATGCCCCAATGTCAGTGCACCTACTATATAAAACAAACCTATTCAGCATAAATCTCAAATTGATTCCAATAAAATTATACTGGGTGACTTTAGTACACTTCTCTCATCAATAGATAGGTCATCCATACATGAACTAAGTAAAGATTCTTCAGATCTAAAAAAAATTATCTTAATCAAATGGACCTAACAGCAATCTATGGTATATCTCCTCCATTGACTACTGAATTTATTTTCTTCTTCACTGTGTGTGGAACATTCTCCAAAACATACATTATTCTACACACAAAGCAAGTCTTAACAAATAAAAAAAAATAAGATAATTCCTTGCATCTTATCAAATTATAATGGAATAAAGCGAGAAATCAGTAACAAGATAAAAAAGAAACCATTTTAACATTTGAAGATTTAATGATACAGTTATGTCATAAAAGAAATCAAGAGAAATATAAAACTTATTAAAAATGAATTAGAATAGAGATACAACATACATAAATCTCTGGAATATAACAAAGCATAAAGGAAGTTCTAGGGAAAAAGTTTATAGTTTTGAGTACTTACATTAAAAAAAAAATCATAAGATCCCAAATATGAAATTTGTTTGAATCACTCTTTTCATCACTGTAACCAATAATAATAACTTCAAGGAACAAAATTTTATTTGGGGCTCATGGTTTCAGAGGTCTCAGTCCATAGAGAGCTGACTGCATTGCTCTGAGCCCAAGATAAGAAAATAATAAAAATGACACCACCATGGCAGGAGGTCATGGGGAAGGAAAACAGCTCAGTAAATAGAGAGCTCAGTCCACCAGGGACAAAATGTATACCCTAAGGCATGTCCCAAGTGACATATCACCTCAGTCAGATCATACCTACCTATAGTTACTACACTGTTAATTCGTATCAGTGGATTAATCCACTGATCAGATTAAGGCTGTTAGAACTCAATAATTTCACCTCTAAATTCTCTTGTTTCACACAAAAGCTTTTGGGGGGAACCTCATATCCAAACCATTACATTCTGTTCTTGGTCCCCCAAAGTTTATACAAAATACATTTAGTCAATTTTCAATAGTCCCCATAGTCTTAATAGTTCCATTACTGTCAAAAGTCCAAGTCCAACATATCCTCTGAGACTGAGATCATACTCACAGTGTGAGTACTGGCATCAGATCAATGCTGACATCAGATTTGCCATTTTAAGTAGGGAACCATTTTATCTAGAGGCTCCAAAGTTTCAATTCTGAGGGATCCTTTTTAACTTCCATAAGAACATGTGCCTGCTAAATGATCAACTCTACCCCAGCATCTGCTGCAACTCCTAAGCAGCTTATGAAATTCTTCTTGTGGGCTATAAAGCTGCTCTGTGAGTGTCAACAGGCTGCTTCTCTCCTCAGAGGGACAGCCTTGTCGGTTTGCCTCATGCTACTGACAATAAATCTCTTGCTTCAGATTCCAGTGTTTGGTGTTGTCTTTGGACTTTGCATGGACTCTGTGAATGTCCTTTCAATGAACTCCCATAAAAATCAGAAGAAATTTACATATGTTCAAAATATAAAGACAAAGAGTAATCATATCTATTTCAAAATGGACAAATAGGGGCATAGAGGGAAAGGAAGGTAGAAAGCAAGATCAAATTCCAGCTGGACAAATCAGTTCTATGACTTCATGTCCAGCATCTGGGGCAAATGGTATTGTAATGTTTTTTGCAAAGGGCTTTTATAATTCTGCCCCTATGGCCTTGCTGATTGCGGTCCACAGGACCTCTTCTTCACTTGTTTCTGCTCGATTCCTGTTGCTTTCTTTAGCAGATGTTCCATGATACATGGTATCTCTTAATTTGGGAGTTTCCACTACTGCTCAGGCTTTCTTCTCACATCTTCATGCATTGCTCTCTCAGAGGCTGCCTTTAGGGATTCTTACCCTTCTGTACTTTACCTAGAGTCCCAGGCCTTCCTTTCAAATCTTGAAGGAAGAATCCATGACCCACCAACTCCAGCATCCTGCAGTCCTAAAGAACCAGCACACTATGGTTGACACCAAGTCAGCCACATCCCAAGTAGCAGCCAAGCCTCCTGAGATTCTGGCTGCAGCAGTCCCTGGGTAGTTGAGCATGGCAAAACAAATTCCTAAAACACCCTATACAAGCCAAGTGCTCTGTGGTCTATTCTCAAAGGAATTTTTACTTTTCTACAGATGACCCTGAGGTGGGTGTGGTCTTCTCAATTCCTAAAATGCCCTCAAGCCATTTTTCCTATTGTTCCTGGGTTAAGTATTTAGCAGTATCTCTATATTGGCAATTATCTTTTTAAAACCACATCTTTCTTAGCCCCAGTTTTACTCACACTTTTCTGGCCAAACTGTAAGTTTTTTAAATCCTTCCGCTTTGCTTGCTGCTCTGGATTATTACAGTAAATTTAGCTACAAACCACCAGCAATTAACTGACACTTCCCAAATGTTGTGCTGTCTTGAAATTTCCTCTGCCAGATTAATTACCTCATCAACTTCACAGAAAGTCTTAGTACATGGGGAAAATATAGATAACTTCTTTATAAAAACATAACACAAATGACCTCTTCTAGTCCAGTTTCCAATAGAGTTCTCCTCCTCTGAGATATAATGAGCCCATTCTTTACTATCCATAGTCTTATCAACATCCTGTTTTCTGAGTTCCTATCAAATTGTACATTAAACTCTATTTACACCAATCTAAAACTTTTCCAGCTTAGACTTCTTAACTTTCCAAAATTCCTACCCCAACAAACCTGTGCCAAAAGTGCTTCTGAATCACATGGTCAGGTTAATCATATTGCCAAAATCTCAGTTCTTCTCCCTAATGCCAACCCAATAACAAGGACATGATTTTGAGAAAAATGAAAATGAAGGTTTATTGCTTTGCTAGCAAAGGAGAAACACAGGGGACTCCTATCCCAAAAGCTGTGATTCTGCCCATCAGCAGGAATACTGGGTTTTTAAAGAGGTGATTCAAAGGCTATATCCATGTGTTCTCTATTGAAGTTGTAATTTCCTTATTAATCTGGGAGATAGTCATTTCTGAGATCTTCTGGTACATCCCCAAAGTCTGGAATACTTCATTCCTGCGGTGGGTGTGTGCTCAAGGACAGATAACTCTGGCAAGGACAGGGAAGAAAAGTAATCTTGTTTCCCCTGAGATTAGGGAGTGGGAGAGATTAAGGAGGGACTGGGAGAGAGGAAGAGAAAGAAACATGTCCATTTTAAAAATAAGTTGCAGTGGCAGAACAGCAAGGGTTATAGTCAAAGCATAAAATGGACCACTGCTATAATCACGGCCAGGACCTTACTCCTTAATACTAATTTGTTTTAGTAACCATGTTTTTTTGTTTGTGTTGTGGCACCAGGGATTGAACACCGAGGTGCTTAACCACTGACCAACATCCTCAGACCTTTTTTTTTTTTTTTTTTTTGGAGACAGGTCTTAGGTCTCGCTAAGTTTCTTAGAGCCTTAAAAGTTGTTTGGCTGGCTTTGAACTTCTCATTCTCCTTGCCATTTCCCAAGCCACTGGGAGTACAGGCATGTAAAATTGTAGGTTAGCTTTTTATTGCTGTGACTAAAGACTAAACAAGAACAACTTAAAGGAGAAAAAGTTTATTTGGGACTCATTATTTCAGAGGTCTGTCCACAAATGGCCAATTCCTTGTTTTAAGACCAAGGTCAGGCAGAACATCAGAACATCCTTGAGAAGAATAGTAGTTCAGGAGATGGCAATCAGGAAGAAGAGAGAGAGCTCCAGTAGGGACATAATATGTACCACAAAGGCACATCACCAGTGACCTGACCTATCTCCTCCAGTAATGTCCTACGTAACTAAAGTTACCACCCAGTTAATCCATATAAGTGAATTAATCCACTTATCGGGTTAAGACTATCATAATTCAATTATTTCACCTCTAAACTTTCTTTCATTGCTCACACATGAGCTTCTGGGGATACTTCATACCTAAACCATTCATAACACAATTTAATATTAAATATTAAGACCCTAGAAAAGTAGAGCAAACTAATTCCAAAAATAATAGTAGACAAGAAGTATTTAAGATTAGAGCAAAAATTTAATAAAGTTAAGAATTAAAAAAGATGCAAAGGATCAATGCAATGAAGAGTTTTTTTTCTTTTAAAAAATAAACAGGATTGTTGAACACTTAGCCAAACAAATGAAAAGAAAAAAAGTGAAGACTGAAATCGACACAATTAGATATGAAAAAGGAGATACCACCATAATCTTACTGAAAATCCAGAGGATAATCAGGAACAATTATGAAACCTATACTTCAATAAATTGGAAAATCTGAAAGCTATTGACAAATTTCTAGACGAATGGAACCTACTCAAATTGAACCCAGAGAAGACAGAAGGTTTAAACAAACCAATATAAAGCAACAGAATCAAAGCAGTAAAAAGAAAAGCCCAGGTCCAAAGAGATTCTCATCTGAGTTCTATCAAACTTTCAAAAAATAACATAGGGTCAACACTCCAACAAACTGACACAAGCACCAACTTAATTAATAAGATTACCAAAACTCAAGAAATAAACTCGCAAATCAATAAGTGGGATACCATCAAATTAAAAAGCTACTTCATAGCAAAGGCAAATAAGAGCATGAAGATGGTCTCAGTCTATTGGAATGGGAGAAAAATCTTTGCCAGATACTATTCTGAGAGGGAGTAATATGCAGAATATGTAAGAATTTTTAAAAAAATTACCACCTCAAAACCAAATGACCTAATTATTAAATGAGAAAATAAATTCAACAGATGTTTTTCAAAAGAAAAAATACAGAAAGATAACAAGTATATAAGAAAGTATTCAACATTCTTAGTAATCAGGGAAATGCAAGTCAAAAGATTTCAAGATTTCATCTCACTCCAGTTAGAATGGGAATCATCAAGAATATAAATAACAATAATTGCTGGCAGGAGAAAAGGCACAATTATACACTGTTGATGGAACTTAATACAACCAGTTCAGAAAGCAATATGAAGTCCTCAAAAGTCTAGGAATGGAACCACCATATGATCCTGTGTTCTACTTCTTGGTATTTATCCAAGAAAACCTAAAATCATCTTAC
This sequence comes from Marmota flaviventris, assembly GCF_047511675.1. Classification (NCBI taxonomy): domain Eukaryota; kingdom Metazoa; phylum Chordata; class Mammalia; order Rodentia; family Sciuridae; genus Marmota; species Marmota flaviventris. Next base: position 92,268,413 of record NC_092500.1, on the reverse strand, counting down.
TATAGTGATACATGCATACCAATGTTTATAGCAGCAAAATTGACAATAGCAAATTATAGAACCACCCTAGGTGACTATTAGTAGATGAGTAAATAAGGAAAATATGGTATATAAATGTGGTGCAATGGAGTTTTACTCAGCTATGAAGAAGAATGAAATTACATCATTTGTTGATTAAATTGATGGAACTGGAGAGCATGGTAATAAGTGAAATAAGCCAGACCCAGAAAGTCAAGGCCTGCAGGATTAACCTCATTTGCAGAAGCTAATGAGAAATAAAGGGTAAAAATGGGGAGGATATTTCATGAAAATATAAAGGAGAACAGTGGAATAGAAGAGTATCTATGGGAAGTGAGGAGGGGTGAGCAAGGAGAGCAACAACAGAAAGATATCCACGAACTTATGCATGTGCATGTATGAATACAACCCAATGAATTCCACTTTACTGTATAACTATAGTGTACCAATTAAGTAATAATAAATAAGTAGAAGGAGAACCAGTAAAGTAGAGCAAGGAGGGAAGGGAAAGGGAAAGTACTGGGAATTGAGAATGAGCAAACTATATTATATGTATTTACAATTATGTCAAAAGGAGGCCCACTATTATGTGTAGCTATAATCCACTAATAAAATCATTTTTAAAAATGATAACATAATGAGGTAAATATTAATAGCATAATAAATGCACACTTATTTGCCCCTTTTCAATCAACTTCTTTCAAAGAAAAAAATTATACAGAATATAATTATAGCAGTATATTTTGGGATCTGTAACATATATGAATACATATATAGGAATAATAGTACATATAGGGAAAAGTAGAACTAGAGTTATATAAGAATATTAATCTATCACTGGAATTAAATTACATAAATTTGAAATAAACTCTAATAATATAAAAAGTATATGATAAGCCTTATAGAGAATACTAAGAAAATAGCAAAGGTGGTAAAATAGTAAATCATTAAAAGAAAATGTTGCATTACAAAACATTCATTTAATGAAAAATAAACCAGTAAAGGGAAAACTAAAATAACAAAAAGACATGACATATGTAGAAAACAAAATTACAAATATTTTAAGTGTACCAATGATACTATTAGGTTTCAAAATACGAAACAATCAAAACTTAGAGATTGTCAGAATGGATATTGAAGAGGGAAAAACATCTACAAACCAACTCTATCCTGTCTATCGGGAACACTGTTGTGCAGTGGCACAAGCCTGTAATCCCAGCAGTTTAGGAGGCTGAGGGCATGGAATCAGGAGTTCAAGGCCAGCCTCAGCAATTTAGTGAGGCCCTAAGCAACTCAGTAAGACTCTGGCTCTAAATAACATACAAAAGAGGGCTGGGGATGTGGCTCAGTGGTTGAGTGCTCCTGGGTTCATTCTTAAATACCCAAAACATAAATAAGTAAATAAATAGCAACTACGTGAAAATTGAAATTGCTATGCTAGATATTAGATTAAATAGACTTTAAAACAAACAAACAAACAAAAACTGTTATAAAGAGAGTCATCCCTTCTTTTCTGTCGTAGAATTGTTCTACAGCTACCCACATAGCTAGATCTTTGGAAAATCTTTTATTTAAAATGGCACAATATCTGCATATAACATATGCACATCCTTCCTATACTTCACATTATCTCTAAATTACTCATCGTACCTAATACAACCTAAGCGCTATGTAAATAGTTCTACTTTTTCAGGAACAGTGACAAGAAAAATGTCATGTATGTACAGATCAATGCAGTACATATGGAAATTTTTCTCATTTTTTTTTTGTCCACAGCTGGATAAATCTGAAGATATAAAACTTACAGAAACAAAGAGCCAACTGCATTTTATAATGAAAAGAGGCCCAAATAAGCCAGAAAAAATATAACAATTATGAACATACAGATCTGATATAAAAGACAAATAAAATGAGCAAAATTGATAGAATTTAAGAAGAAATACACAATTGGATAATAATGGATATAGTGATATTTCACTTAAAGAATATACCAAGCAGGCAGGAGATCAATGAGGAACAACCCACCGTCTTCTATCCTCCTTTTTTCTGGATAAGTCAGCTGTTAATCTTTTTAGTTGTCATTTTATGTGACAATTTTTTTTCCTGGTTTCAAAATGGTCTCAATTTTGGCTGGTAGCATTTTTTAACATGATGTGCTTGGGTATGAATATCTTTGTATTTATCCTAAGTGGAGTTTATTGTAAATTAAGGTTTTTCCTATTAACTTTAGTGAATTCACAACCAGGACTTCTTTGACATATTTCTGCTTTTTGTTTCTCTCTTTCCTCTCTGCATAATGCTCCAATTGCATCACCCTTCATGGTGCCCTGCATTTTCTCCATGGCTCTACTTATATTTCTTCTTCTTTTTAAAAATCTGTTCTTTAGAATAGTTAATCTCTACCAATCTATCTTCAGGTTTTCTTTCTTTCTTTCTTTCCTTTCGATCTCAAATCTACTGTGGAGTCAATTTATGAATTTTTTATTTGAGCTATTTTAATTTTTAAAAACCAAAATTTTCATTAGTTTCTGTCAGTAAAATAATTTCTAATCCATCGTGATATTTCTTCTTTAATTATATAATGTCATATTTTCTTATACTCTTATTTCCTTAAGTCATTTAAAATATAAAACATTTTAAATATCTGTTCTGAAATAATTTTTTGTTGTTAAAAAGCTGGATCCTGTCATAAGTTGTTTCTGTTGCTTACTTTCGTGTGCTTGCTTTTTTTTTTTTTCCTGTGTGGGGATCACTTTCCTCTTTCCTTGCGTGTCTTGTATCTTTCTACAGAAAACTGAGCATCTTAGGTAATATATTGTAACTGTTGGCATAACTATGGGTGATTTTAAAGTTAAGTCAGGCTGACCCCATTCTGCTCAGATGTCTCACTCTGTGCATATTGGTCCCCCTTCCTGTAAGAACCCACTAGCATAGAAGATGACATCCCTACCCACCTGCACCCTGACCACAATGTCCTTAAACACTGGAGCAGACATTAACCTACTTCCTGAGTATGTACAGAAAGTGCCAATTCTAAGAACTTGGTAACACTTTATGAAGTGTGTCTTGAGAGTGTACTTGTGCCTCCTATTCCCTTCCTTTGTAGCTGTTTGAGTTTCAAAGCCTGTTCTCCACCTGCACTTTTCACTTTCAATTGCAAGGCTAAACCTGCCCCTAATGCACAGCCAGGATTCTGGACTATTAAGAGTAATGCTCAAGAGGAATTTGCTGCTGATCTGAGTGAGGCAGCCTGTCATGTTCCTGAAAATAAACTTGCTTCTACTTCATCCTTGGTGTGTCTGTGTGATCAGTCTTGTGCCAGTTTTCTTTCAGTAATGATTCTGGAAACTTCTGAAAAGTACTGATCCCTCCCCCACCCCTTTGAAGCTTGATTTTTGTTGTTTTTGTTGTGTACACTTTTTTTTTTTTTTTTTTAGTGAGTTATTTGGACTCTTGTACTCAAGTTCACATTGCCACCTATGTCAGTCCTTGTACAGGGCTTCCCAGAAGATGCAGCCTTGGACATGTGAATAGACATGCTAGGATTACAGAACTACCTGACTCTTGTCTCTTTTTCTGATCTCTCTGTTAAACTACCGGCTCTGTTGGTATCACAACCAGCCTTTAAGTTCCACAAATTTGCCTGATGATTACTCGACTGTTTCTACAATGTCTGGAGGCATAAATGGTTTCATGGACTTATTGAAGTAAATATTAGCCTCTTTGTGGAGTAGTTGTTTGCAGCAGTTCTTTGGGGTTATTCTAATTCCAGGAGACATTTTATTAGCTCTCTATATCCATGATTATCTCTGGATAACTAGCTGGCCTTCGGTTTATCTTTTTACTTTTATGGGCATACCAGATTCCTTTTAAACGTCATAACCAAAATATCCATCTTTTGTAGAGCAACAACTGAGATAATATTACTCATACTGTGTTTCAAATTAAGCAAGACCCTTTATGTGTAACTGAAGTTCTCGTCCTTGTGGACTGCTTCTCTTCATAGGCAAAATCTCTGAGCCATTGCTCTGGAATCGGATGCACAATAATCTCTTGGAATAATACATTTGATAATGAGCAAAGTGCTCAGTGGAGACAATAGCCTTTGATTTTCTCAACCTGCCTCTACTGGAGTGGAATCTCTGTCCAGAGAGTTAGCTCATAGCACTTGATCTGTCATATGTAGGACTTAACAACTTTTCCATGGTTTGGGACTGAGTATAGCAAGTAAGACTCCAATTTCATGGTACACATTCTAGGATTTTGCCTTTGGAGCTAGGAAGTGTGTAGATAAGAAATACTGATTGTTGTCTTTCCTAGTAAAAAAAAAATCATACCACCTGACTAGAACCTGATGGGAGAGCAAGGCCTGCTCTCCAGTGCTGTCCAGTTAGATCTGAGCATCCAGGCACTGAAGGTAGGGAGCAGGTCATGACTCACATACCACAGGTTTATGCTATTCTGTGAGATTTGGTAGCTTTTGTTGCACACAGATTTCTTCATTTGCTACATGGCATTTGGACAATTTTCAGAGACTTTAAATAATTGAGATTTAAAATAATTTTCAAGAATTGTGATATGTCCTTGAGGAACAGATTTATGGAGCTCCTCATGCTGCTAGTCTAGGAGTCTCTTTGGGTATTTTTTGTTTGTTTACTTTGGGTTTTCTTCTTCTTGGTCTCCTTCATTGTCATCTTCTTCTTCTAAATGGCAAGTTTGGTCATCTTTAGCGGAAATTAAATTGCCTGCTTACTTCCCAAATTGTTTTAAAACTAAGTTCTGGGTTTTAATTATAGAACATTTGTTTGAGAGTGCAGGATCATTAGGAGAGAAATATGTAGAGGGGAAGCATAATTATTACTATTATAGCTGTAACTAAGTATTTTGAGGCAACTTAATTTATTCTTTTAATTTGATGTTATTGAATAATTACAATAGTAATGATCTGAAAAATAATCATTGATTTCAGAGACCACTTTGTGTTAGATAAGGAAAAATGTGAGATGGGATTTAGAGATGAAAAAGGAAATGAATACTTTTTATCAATAAGCACTATTATTAGATAAACTTTACCAAGTAAACTTCCCCAGTTTTGTCCAATAGTAACTCATCTTATAATAACTGTTACTGTTCCAAGCTATGAAATTATTTTAAACTACAATCTTATAAACTGACTATAAATTAGATGATTTGACATCACTTTATAGAATTATCTTTGATATTCTTCTCTCAGAAAATTGTGCTCTTTTCTTCTATAGAGTTTTCCACTTTTTCTGAAGTCAAATTTCAAACAATTGTGTAAGTCTGTTGTTTTTTAAATTCTCTTGGCTCAGAAATCATTTCTGTGCCTTTTGCCTCCCTACTTCCTGCCTGTTATATGCACTTGAGGAGTATGTGTTGTTCTGATGTTGAAACACATGTAGGCCATTCATGTCTGTAGACCTTAATTCATCACAAATACATTGTTCAACTCTCAACCAATAAAGAGTGTGTTAACCAGGTTATTCATTCTGTCTTCATTTAGCCAAATGGAAACATACATATAAACACACTATTTTTGCTTTTATCACATCCTGTGGTGATGTGATAAAAAGTGATCACACACTGATCACTTCTATGTCACCCCATCTATTTAATTAAACTATGTTTTACCTGAAAAGTGTTCAATCATGTTGTATATGTTCAGAAGGTTGAACTAATACCCAAGGGCTATAAATAGTAATTTTTGTAACTTAAATATATTATTTTTCAACTGAAACATGAAATTTCTTAAGTCAGATTATATTTTAATATAGAAAGTGTGGTACATATATACAAAGGAATACTTATCTGCCATAAAAAGACAGAATCCTGTCATTTTTGCAACTATACAAAATTATCTTAAATGATGTAATCCGATAAAGAAATAAAAATACCATACAATTTAACACATATATGAAATCTAAAAATATTGATCTCAGAAGTTGAGAGTAGAATAGTGATTACCAGAGGCTACAGAGTGAAGAAGGGAGATAGGGATGTTCCATGGGTACACAGTTACAGGTTGATAGGAGGAATAAGGTCTAGTGTTCCATTGCAGGGTAGGGCAACTACCATTAATAATAATGTATATTCCATAGTGGCTAGAAGAGAGGATTTTGAATGTTTCTTCATTAAGAAATTATAAATGTTTGAGGCAATGGATATGCTAATTACCTGATTGAATCACTATAAAAATGTGTACATGTATTGAAACATCCCACCTTTTTCCATAAATTTGTACAGTGATTAAGTCAATATTTAAAGTCCTGAATTAAAAATATAAATGGCTTATCTTTTGTTTGTTCTTATACCTTGCCAAAATGTATATGTAAAATGAAGTCCAGCTTATTACCACTCTATGATATATAAATAGTGGAGTGAGAAAGGTAAGTCAAAATACAAATCCTACAACAAATGTACATCTATTACTCCCCACACTCTGTGATTCTTTTTCAATAAAGAATGTTTGAACAACTTTCACTGGTGGCGTGCTGTTGCTCCCTGTTCAAGGATTAATTAAAACATGTTCCAATAAAAACCTCCAGCATGAACACATGGAACCAGACCATGTTCTGTGTGCTGTGCCTTCTTATGTGATAAGCCACACTTGCCTTCAGTGGATGCACATTGCTTACGTTTTTAGAACTATTAAGCTGGGATAATTATGGAACAATCTAGGCAATGTTCAATCGCCCATGCAGATGCCTGACAGGGCATGTTGTCTCTTAATTAGGAATTTGAATGCCTAATGCTTGTATATTAACTGAAATAATTGGATAGATGTTTTACATTTCGTTCACTTTTACTGACATTGAAACCAAAGTAGCTAGAATCCTCTATCTTAAAATTTAAAACAAATTAAAAAGATATGTGTGTATTATTATATAAGATGTGGTAAAGACTTAAGACACTGTTTCAATAATTTTGTTTGCATTTTTTAGCCCTATATTTGATGTGACTTTGTAGAGTCTGATACATCTTGAATCACTGCCTACTAAGAGAAATATAAGTTAAATATTTCACTTTTTTTGTAAATACCTGATCTAATTATGCTGCATAAACTATGTGTTTGCGTAAGAACTGTCATTAATATCATTGAAATATATGTATTTCTTATATTTAGACTGATACCTTAGTGCTTATTCACAACTATTAATATAAAACCTGCTTTTAAACATAACAAATTGCTCTCTATTAGTAATACACATAATGACCTATTTCCATAAACATTTTCAGTAAGAGATATCTTGATGTGCAAAACCCTGCAGACCTTTTATGGAAATTAGACAATATTGTGCTAAAATGCATCAGAGCTGTATTGTCTTAATATTTGAGAGGTGGATTATTTTTGCCCTATATATAATGCAAAATAAAGAGTCCTGTGCAAAGGTGAATATAAGCCTTTGTATGTGTCAATATATTTTCCCTTTGTTTTTCTCATGCATTGGTTTATCAAAAGGATTTTATACATAAAACAAAAAAAAGATATTATTTGGGAACTATGTGTGGGGGTACCTTTAATATGTAAAATCAAATTAATGTTGGTTAAATACAGAAGGAAGTATTGTCTTCATTGGTTCAAAGACTTACGGAATACAAGTTTTGATAAACCATATTTAACAATCAAAATTGTTCAATTTTTTGAAGCAAAATGTGGAGTTTGAAATACGCCAGAGAATTGTGGTATTTAGAAATGTTGAATATCATACCAAGATATGCATATTAAATTTTCTCTAAGCAATACAAATTATCCCACATTAGATTTTAGTATGATAGTCATGCCGAGCATAGGGAGTAGATGCTGTATGGGAAAACAAAGCTATAATTCAGAAGAAGATGAACTTTCCTTGTAGGTTCAGAATTGTAAGAAAAGAATTGAAAACCATAACCTATCCTTCTAATTTTGTGTTATAATTCAGAAATGCTGACACTTTCCCCATATTTAAGCAGTCATTCAGCTGCTACTATTTTTTGCACTTTACATTGCCATTTTGATATCAAAGGAGCCATATTACTATGTAAGATTGATTTGAATAATATACCAACTCTTCTCTTGTCATTTTTTAGAATATATATTACAAACAATGCATATATTTGCCCATATTTGATAGAATAAGATAAACATTGTAGTGAAAAATAACAGCAAAATTATTAATGGAATAGGAAATGCTTAATGCCCAGCAGCCATCCTCTCAAAACAACAACAAAAAATTGAGACATATTAATGTATTCAACAGTGCCTCGGTGACACATCAGATGCCATCTGTCATTACATGCTTATTATGTACTGAAATGGAATTATGAGGTTTTGCTGACAATTACTATAGAACATAGTATGTCACATTTTCCCTCTCTCTCTTTCTTTCTTTATTTCTTTCTTTCTCTCTCTCTATCTCTTTCTGGTGGAGGGGATGATTTTATTTCATTTCCACTTAATCTAAAGAAAGAAATTATATATATATATATATATATATATATATATATATATATATATATATATATATTTCATATTGAAATTGAACTAAACTTTCACATTCTGTGACTTGTAAGAAATATACTAGAAATGGAAACATTCTCTTTTTTGATATCTTGTTATTCCTTTCACCATCTTATTCTTTGATAGATATAATTTTATTTCATAAATTTAAAAATATATGTTTTTTATTCAAAATGTCTTTTGTTACTAAGCAATAACTCCTTTGGGAATAGAAATTTACAGAAAGAATCATTTACAGGAATCAACTGTAATTACATGTAATTCATGCTGCAGCTGCTTATAATTGTAGTTTTCCCCAGGACCTTTCCCTCCTTAAATCCACCCGAGAATTGCTTCTTTGCAAATAGTTAATCGGAATAATAATTTTCTATAACTAGACACAATGTTATTAAATGATTAGTGAGAAACTTTTTGTTTAATAATCAGATAAAGAGATAAATTTGATTTGACAGCAATGAATTGATAAAGATCTACCATGTGTAGAATCTACACAAGGTAATGCAAGTTCAAGGATACAAGATAAATGGAAAGTATAGTTTTTATCTTAGGAGAAATTAAAATATAGCTGGAGGATTAAAACTATACCCCATACATTAAAAACTATCTGATGATATTTGAAATAGACAACTTGAAAAAGTGCCAAATAGAGATTACCGTGATCTTGTTTTCCTAAGCATGAGAACAATTTCCATAACAGGAAGATGAAAGTTAAACATTTCTTTACATGAATTGGCCTATGTGATGAATGCAATGTTGTGTCTTCCTGTGTATATTTATGTTGTTGGGGTTCTAGGAGACCATGTGATACAGAGAAAATACATGAAATTTGCAATTAATCAGAATGGAGTTCAATATTCAGCATTAGCTCTTTGTGGACCAATTATTTAACACATTTGGAGCAGTAAAAATTTTTTTTTTTTACCTTTCTGAGGTTTCCCTCACTTAAAAATAACAATAAATATTTCCTTGCTTCTTGTAAAGATTCATTCAATTAGTAAATATAAAACTGGAACTTGTACCACATTGAGAACAAATAGACTATTAAAATAGCAGAATTCCATCAGTGATGCCATGGATAGAGATTTGTGGACTTGTGAGCATCAGAATCTTCTACTACAGTAATAATCATATGATAAATATTGTCTACTTATATGAAATTACTAGGGGTTTCCTGTATTTAATAATTTACAATAAATAAAAATTATTTGTGAACTGTGATTGATCCCATCAATGTATATTCTAACAATTATGCTTTTATATAACAAATATAAAATACTTCCAAAGGATTCTGGAGGAAAGTTATAGTTCTCTCTCACAGGAATATGGTGAGATCTTTCAGGATCTAGTCAAATTAGGCAATTTGTGTGTGTGTGTGTGCATTTACAGAAGTCTCACATTTTGTTTCAATTACAGATTATTTCTATTGAGTCTGTCAATAAAATATACTTCTTGGTATTCAAACCTTTATGGACTGAGTCCTGGGACTCATTCTGAACACTGGGGAAAACAATAAAGTGACTTCATGAGATTTTCAAAGGTAGGTAATAAGAAGCCTTACAGTTCCTCCTGAGTCTCTGGAAAATCCTGTTTGGTCAGTGGTAAGACACTATATAAGAGGTACAGCTACCATGAGATAAAGCAGCACACCCCCAACCTGGCAGCAGTTGTCTAGGAGAGGCTTCCATGCATCCGGGTGTCGGACTGGGCTGGTGAAAGTTGTAACTTTATAACAGGTTCCTAAAAGGCTCAGACACCTGTTTCCTATGAACAGCATGGTGAAGGCCTCATGGTCTCACATTGAACAATAGGAAGTAACAATAAGGAACCAGCAGATAAACTCCTTGTGCTTTCTTCCTCTGGAAGGGATAATCCAAGATGCAGCTCTTTCACATTACCTTCATGAATGTATTCCAAGAGACTCAAGAGCTAGCTTTGTTTATGAAGAATCTATGGTCCACACAGGAATTTGTCTTTTATATTTAACTATTTTTCTGACTTTTCCTCTCTAAAAAAATGAACAAAATTCCACATAACCCAATCAATACATGGACAAATGAACTGAACAGTTTTTTTTTTCTCAAAATGAAAAATAAAATGTTCAATTTCTTTAGACATCAGGGAAATGCAATCAAACTCATGTTGAGATTCTATCTTACCCCATTCATAATTGAAATAGTCATGTAAGTACAGATAACAATAAATGCTGGCAAGGATTCAGGGGGAAAGGAACTCATAACTGTTAATGTAAATTAGTGCAACAACTATGGAAAAGAGTATGGAATCTCCTCAAAAAAAATATAAATAGAATTGCCATATGATTCAGCTAGACCACTCCTTGGTATATACCAAAAGGAATTAAATTGAGCATGATATAGACACATGCATACACCTCTTTATCACAGCTACTATGCAAATTTTTGCCACAAGTTCTATTTTCTGGAGAATCCAATTGAGATGACCAGGAAGGGGATATTATAAAATACTTTACACTGGTGTGTATAAGCATGTGTAGTGGAACAGACTGAAATTTTAGATATTAAGTGACTTATTACTTTTTCTTTTGGAAATGGTGTACTTTATAAAATATTTGGAAGCCTGTTAGTACTAAGTTTAAATGTTTTAGCTTGGTCATATAGACTCCATCAGGCCCCTCCTCTCACCCCTAAATACTCTGGGTTTGATTTAGCGTCTAAGAGGCAAAATGCTAGATTTAAATCTTGATCTTATTGACAAGCTGATTTCAAATTTAAATGTTAGTTGTATCAAACAAGGAAAGTTCTCGTGTGGAAACAACTTGCTGTAAATACTATAATTAACCCTGACTACCTACATTAAAGGGGATGACATGTTGCATAAGAGAGGTCACTTTCTTCTATAAATGTAAACATTTCATGAGGCAGAAAAAGTGCTGCTCCAGAGTCTGTACCTCATCTTATCTAAGACCAGACAGGAAGTCAGGAGAATTAGCTGCAGGTGCTTAGGGTTTAGAAAGTGCTGAAGGGACGAAAGGCCAATGTGTTGGCTCCAGGTTAGTTCCTATGATCAACTATTCTTTTCATCTTCCCATAAGACCACCTCTCTCGTTTGTTGCAAAGCATGGGGGGATAAGAGGAGGGGGCCAAGAAGGAGTTAGAATGTTTGATTTCAAATAGGAAATAGAATTCCTTAGATGATGGCCCTGTAGCAATGAGAAAAAGCACATTAACTTAAGCAGACAGAGGAGGGCATCAGGGGTGGGGTATCAGAATTATTCATGCAATTTAAAACATTAACAGTAAATCAAGACAATGGCCTATTCAGTGTTTAGACCTGTACAATTTCTATCCCCTTTCCACACATTTTTCTTTTGTTTATCTCCTGAGAGATGCCCACATGTGTACAATACAAAGAACTGAGTCATAAAAGCAGAGGCCTGTTAGCCTCCCTGAGGACCAATTAATGGTGCTCCAAATCTTGTGGGCAGGCAGATAAAAAGGATAGAGAGCGAAGGGGAAGAGGATGAATACTCAACTAGAGTAGGGAAGGATTTTTTTTTTTTTTTCAGATGTTGGAAGGGACTTCTTTAGCTATTCTTATCTAACTTCTTTGGGGTTTGTGGGTGTTTTTTCTTTCTTATTTTTTTTCTCTCAACAGCTTCTCTAGCCGCCGTGCCTCCACCCCCAGTTCTAATGTGAACAGAGAGAAAAGTAGTACTTCAAAATATCAATTAGGCTTTTATCCAAACTGATGACAGCACGAGACTGGTTGAAAAAATAAAATAAAAAAAGCCATTTAGAATGTTTCTGTTCCTCCTTTCATATATTGGCAGTTTTATTGATAGGTGCTTGAGTTTGTATTACCATTTGTATCTCCAAGCAGGATATTACTGTGAATGCAAGGAGCTTTGTAGTTCAACCTTTAACTCCAATCTCACCCCCTACGAGTCCACAGGCCTTTGAACACGAACGGAGTGGCACTTTGAAATCAGGAGTTGAAAGTGTTTGACATGGAAAGGGGAGCTTGAAAGTCTTGCTCTTTGAACCTTTTCTTTTCAAAGTCCCACAGAAAGTACAGGCAGGACAATAATGGGCAGGCTGGGGGCTCTCTGGGTGAAGAGGGGATATGTGGTAATGAGGATTTAAGTGCTTTCCTATCTCCATCCTACTTCCTTTCCTCCATGCAAGAGAATTAAAGCTGCCTTAAGATAACACAGTCACCTTTTGGTATTAGGAGTTGGATTTCTTTTTTAACATGTGAATTCTTTGCTTAATGACATGAGAAAAATCCATACAGCCAATGAAAATCAGAGAGTACAGATCAGAATGCTTTCTTCCCCAGGCAAGTTGGAAAAAAGTCATGTGCTCCAAAGTTTGCCTCTAACTGGGCAGTGGCAATCCCTAGAGCTAATCCACTGAAGGGAGATTGTCCTATTTAATGTTACATGTAAAATGACTGGTCATTACTGGGGCAATTTCTCTGATTGACCAAAATAGTGGATTAAATTGTAAACTCAACATTTCTTTTAAAATCAAATTCAGTAAAATGATGAGCATGGTAGGATATTATGATGACTACACTTTTGGGAAACTTAGTTCTATGACAATTGAATGAAAAGGTAAAATTTCAAGGAAACATCTACACAGGCATTCTGTATCTTATTTATCACACTTTGGGAAGGAAGATTCTTTGGACCCACTATCAGGGTAGCAGTTTTCTAAATAGTTTCCAGTAGGAATGCAACCAGTCCTTCATGAAACCCATCTTTTGACCAGTGCACACATTCTTGGTACAAAGTTTATGTTATGTGATGGGAAGGCAGGACGAGAAGAAAACAGGCCACAAAGCTAAGAATTTGGTAACATTGAACTAGCTGCCTTCAATAATAATTTATAAACATTTTTTCCTGATGATTACTTACCATACTATGTGAAAACTTACCATTATCATCTTTTTGTTTAAAATCATACATCTGAATTTAATTTGGTAGAGGAAAAGAAAATCTGAATATTTATTTAACACTTTCATGTGGCAGATACAGTACAAGTTGCTTTAGAGATGTTTTCCCATTCATCTTCTCTGTAACTCAGAGATACACAGGGTTATCCGTTTTTTTTATAGATGATCTTGAGGTTTAGAGAGGTTAAGTGACTAAAGCATAATCATAATGTTTAGACGATCTGAAATTAGAATTTATATCCAATTATTATTTTTCATGATTTCTGTACTGTACTGCAAATAAGTATTACTAACATCTTAATAATAAAGGCATTTAAATTGCCAATGTATATCTAGAACATTTCCTGTAAAAATGGCCATTAATAAAATTATGATACTTGTAATCTGCCTTCTTAAAAATAAGAGAAATTAAATGCAATTTTTAGTATGGATTTAAGGATTTGGGGGATTAAGTATATATCCTAATTCAAAAGTGTCCACCCTCTCCAAACATTCTGAATAATCAATAATAACGTGTAATTGGGTTGTTGAGAATGATTAGGTATCTGAAAATAAATACCTAACTTCCTTACATAGATGCCATTTAATGATAATTTATCTCTAATTACGATGCATGTTAACCAATTTTCCATCAAAGTATGGTATTTTGTTGTATTCTAAAATCAAAACAATTTGTCCCATTTTTGTGCTTATTTCATAAAAAAATTCAGTGACCTATAGGTCACTGCAGTTTATTGATTGGATAAAGAAGCTTTTTTCCTTGAGGTTTGAAATTCTAAAACATACATTTATTTCTTATCATGAAATGGAGTTTTGTTTGCATAACTAACAGTTACTATATTGTGACTACATAATGCTGGGTTAAAAATAATGATGGTTACTCTAATAAGCACAGATCCTTGTGAAATCCCTTTTGGCAATAGAATGCCTCATTCCCTCCACAGGTTTCTTGGTTAACTAATTCTAGTACATGTTTTCTATTTTCTGACCTGTTTAAATTAAAATACTTTGTTATAGTAAAAAATATTTATAGTATTTAGTTTTAGTATAAATATTCTCAAATATGTACACAAAATACACTTCTCAGTACTCATATAGATAAATACGGATGTGATTCTAGTAAATTAGCACGAGTCCTTGGGACAGACTGCCTGGGCACTTACTAGTCAAGGCTCACACTTTTCTCAATGATGCAACTTTAAGGAAGTAACTTAATCCCTGATTGCCTCTCTTTACTCATCTGCAAAATGGTGATAACTGTTATGACAGATTCACAGGGAAGTTGTGAGGATTAAATGAGAAAACAAAACAAAACAAAAAATAATGCCCAGCACAAGGTAAGTAAACATAAAAGTTGGCTACTATTGTTAATAAAGTGAGGACTGTAGTGACCTAGTTACCATAGATACCAAAAGTTTTGTACCTATAAATAACAGGAATGCGTTGCACATGATTTTTTCTTTTTGGTCCTGAAAACCAAATAATTTTAATTATGCTTTTTAAACACATTATTGTTATTATCATTGTCCATTATCTATACATTGACTAAGAAAACTAACTTTGTCAGTCCAAAGGCAATTATGTAATTTCAATATTATCAGAACACATATTTTATTACTAAACTTATCATGCTAAAATACTTTTTAAAAAAAAGAAAGTAATAATTTGACCAACTCTTGTGTGAATATGAAACACACCAAGAAGTCTGTTGTTTATAATTCTGTTTGGGGGTGTGTGCGTGTGTATGTGTGTGTGTATGTGTGCGTGAGCATGTGTACAGTCATGCATCCCTTAACCACAAGAATGCATTCTGAGAAACGTGATTTTGTCACTATGTGAACATCCTAGAGTATTTATAGCAGCCTAGATGACATAGATGGCTACATACCTAGGGTATGGTGTAGCCTATTGCTCCTAGGCTACTAGCTAGCATGTTTCTTAACTGAAACTGCAGGGCAATTATAACAAAATAGTAAGGGTATTTGCTTATCTCACTATATCTAAACAAATAGAGTAAAAATATAGTATAAAAGATAAAAAATGATATACCTTACTAAGGTTTGGATCTTAAATGTCACTCACTGACCCACAAGTAAAAGGTTTGTTTCCTGGACTAGAGCTTTGGGGAGGCTATGGAAATAATGGGGCCTACAGTGACGTTTTGAGGTCACTGGGAGCATATCCTCAGAGGGGAGAGAAGGATCCTGATACTTTGATTTTTCTCTTCCATTCAGGCCATTAAGTGAGCAGTTTTACTCCAAAACATGCTCTCAGCCATGATCTACTGCCTTGCCACAGGCCCAAAAGCAATACTGCCAATCAATCATTGATTTGTACCTCTGAAACCAGAAGCAAAATAAAAGTCCTCTCTTTATAAATTGACTATTTCAGGTATTTCTTATGATGATGGGAAATTGGGTGAGTTGGTGAGTGAACAGTGAGTGAGTGTGAAGGCCTAGAAGAGTATTGTACAAGACTGTGGATTTCATAAACACTAGACTACACTAAATTTAATTTTAAAATATCCTTCCAAAAAAAATTAAACTTAGCTTCCTATAATGCTTTTACAAACTATAATTATTTTGTTTAGATTTTTGACTCTTTTATAATCATACTTAGCTTAAAACACAAGTATATTCTATAGCTATACAAAAATATTTTCTTATTTTAATATATGATAAATGTGCTTCTATTTAATTTTTTGTTGAAAACCAAGACAAACACATGCATTAGCCTAGGCCTGCACAGGGGCGACATCATTAGTATCACTGTCTTCCACTTCCACATTTCATCCCACTAAAAGGTCTTCAGAGACAATACCATTCATGGAACACTCATCTTCTATGGCAAAATGCTATTACTATTCCTTTATATGGCTGGCACTACAGTAGGTTTGTTTACATCCACATCACTACACTACAGAGTTGCACAATGATGTCAAGACAGCCATGACATCATTAGGAGACAGGAATTTTTTAGCACCATTACAATTTTAAAGTATATGCAGGTGCAACTCATATTTGACAGAAATTTTGAGTGACTACACAATAAAATCAATGTTAGACTAGCAATATAGAAGTATATCTGAAAAAAAAATATACAAGTGGTTTTTTTTTTCCTTCTGAAATGGTTTAAGTAATGATGTATTAAATCAGGATAGGCATAGATTATACAATGGAGATTGGAGGGTAGGGAGGGAAGATAGGCAAAAGAAAAACAGTGGAATGAATCTGACATAGTTTTCCCATGTATATGTATGAAAACAACACAGTGAATCCTACCATCATGTACATCCATAAAAATGGAACTCTAACTAGAATATTTATATGTCATGCTTGTATAATTATGTCAAAATGGATTCTACTGTCATATATAACTAAAAAAATAATAAAAAGTACAATTTTTGAATTCCAAAATTATATCATAATTCAAAAATAGCAAAGGGATATAATTTATTTTTAAACTCTATGAGGTTTAAATAAATTGATCCATAAAGTTAAAAAAAAAAAGAACTCTATGTAGGTGATAGATTTTGTTAAAATATGTCCTTGAAAAAACACTTTGAAAATTAACCAGAAATGAGTATGGGTATCTTTATAAAAGTTTATCCTAGAAAATTAAAGATAAAATATTTTTTTAAATTTGTGAGTAACTCTTATTCTCTGTATTTTGGACAGTAACATTTCTTTACACAATCATTCTTTTGTCTAGATTTTGGATTCAAATGCTTTAAAAATTAACACTCAATCAAAATTCTTTCTTAGTCTTTATTGTCAGTTTTATACAACTTTAAATCTCTTATTTTATAAGATGTCTAATTCTGAAACTGGCTAGAGGTTAATTTCCCTTTAAAATTATTTAATTAGAAAATGAAAAAACTTCTTTCATAATTTGTTTTATTATTTTCCTATTACTGAAGGGTTTCATATTTCCCCTAAATTTAAATTTCAATTATTGAACCTGGTATATTTTTGCAGTTAGAAGTAGATATGAATCTGGATGCCTATATAAATATTAATGTATATATCTGTATAGAAAGTTATTATGCTAGTATTTTGACTCCAGAATATTTGTCTTTTTCTTATTTACTTTGTAAGCTACTTACCTGATAAACATGGTGTCTTTTTTCTTTCAGTGTTGCAACATTACAGTGTTTAAATAAAAAGGATATTTTTTTTCTTCCAAACAAATCTTACCATTCTTTATAACAAAAGCCAAGAGGTACAGTTTTTATTAACCAAAAGAATTGAATGCTATTTAGAAAATAGTACACAACATTCATAGCATGTGAAAGTTACTGTCCCGAAATGTAATTGGTTTTATGACACTGTGAGAAAACTCTATGTAACTAATGGATGGATTGAACTCCTTCTGTCAGACTCAATCTTCACAGGGAAAGTTCATGAGTAAATTTGAGCTTGACTCTCCCGGGGTCTCAGTGTTTCCATAGGTCAAGTATGGTTTCCTCTAATTACGTATTAGAAAGTTCTTCTGAGATTCAGGAAACAAAGTAGTCATGGTTTGTTCAACAAAATTCCCTTTTGAAATGATGCCCTTCATACCTAGTCATAAATATTAACAGATGTAACTGAATATTTATATTCTTTGAACCCAGAGATGTCTGTACAACATAATGCCTATAGTAAATACTTTAGTGTGCACTTAAAAAGTAAGAAATAAATAAAAAATTTGACATAAAGGTAGATATTATGTTAAATGTTCCTCAAAACCAACAAAACAAAGAAATATAAGAAATTTTTTGGAACTTAATATATGTATTTTATGCCCTTGAATGTGGTAATGGTTTCTTGGGTGTATGAATATGTCAAAATTATCAAATTGTATACATTCACTAGGTACAAATTTTTAAACCAATTATATATAGCTCAATAAGATGTTCAAAATGTTTAAAGGGAAAAAGCAAAAATTTGACTTCTTTAAAGAATAAGTAAGTAAAATTTGGATTAATACAATGTAAATAAAATTTTAAAAATTGCCAGATGTTACCCATAGAGCTTGATAAAAATAAAAATACTTTACTCAACCCTGTAGTTTCCTATTCTTTAGATCTTGGATATACAAAAGAAATCTGTATAGTTTACCATTTCCTTGGTGATTTTAGCATCTTTATTTTATTTTATTAATTCTAATTTGTTATGTATGACAGCAGAATGTAACTTAATTCATATTACACAAATAGAGCACAATTTTTCATGTCTCTGGTTGTACACAAAGTAGAGTCACACCATTCATTTTTAATACATGTACTTAGGGTAATGATGTCCATCTCATTCCACCATCTGTCCTACCCCCATGCCCTCTCCCTTCCCTTCCCTCCTCTTTGCCCTATCTAAAGTTTGTCTATTCCTCCCATGCTGCCCCCCCATCCCTATTATAAATCAACATTCTTAATTCAGGGAAAACATTTGCATTTGGTTTTGGAGGACTGACTTACTTCACTTAGGATTATATTTTCCAACTCCATCCATTTACCTGTAATCTTGAGGATATATAAAGAACTCAAAAATCGTAACACCAAAACACCAAATAACCCAATCAATAAATGGGCCAAGGAACTGAACAGACAGTTCTCAAAAGATGATATACAATCAATCAATAAATATGTGAAAAAATGTTCAACATCTTTAGCAATAGAAATGCAAATAATAACTACTCTAATATTTCATCTCACTCCAGTCAGAATGGCAGCTATTAAGAATATAAACAACAATAAGTGTTGGTGAGAATGTGGGGGAAAAGGCACACTCATACATTGCTGGTGGGACTGCAAATTGGGACATCCAATATATAGAAAGCAGTGTAGAGAATCCTTGGAAAAGTGGGAATGGAACCACATTTTGACTCAGCTATCACAATCCTTGGTTTATAACCAAAAACTTAAAAACAACATACTACAGGGACACAGCCACATCAATGTTTATAGCAGCACAATTCACAATAGCTAAATTGTGGAACCAACCTAGATGTCCTTCAGTAGATGAATGGATAAAGAAAATGTGATATATATACATGAATATTACTCAGCATTAAAATATTTTAACATCTTCTAATTCTAACGTACCAAAGTCCAAGAAGTTTTTATCTCCTTAAACATTAGCATTGTGTCTTTATGATAAATTATTTTGAAATGATAATCCAAAGAGAATTGAGTTTTCATTGAGATTCACCCACCTTCTACCTTCAGGCTTTACTATCTATTAGGCTGTTAAATAAACTGAGAGTGATGGCAAATCAAAATAGTTAAGTTTTTAAAAGAAACCATTTTTAATATCAACCGAAATAAATAACTGCATTAAAAAGAGTTTGAACATCCCAGCAACTCCCAGCTTGCAAAATGAAAAGAAATAGATTTATATTACTGAATCAATATATTTTTCTTTTATTTACTTGTTGTTGCAGTCATACAGATTAACACTTCACAATATCTATCATCACCACATTCAGCATCAATTGCATGAAATCTTCACCTGCAAGAATAACACTCAAATTTCTGTCGTTACTTTTCTTAGGATCAAATCCTGGCTTTACCTTAAAATAGCTCTGTTACTTTGGGAAATTTTAACTATTGATTTCTAGTTTGAAGAAAATCAGTATAATATTACTAACTTCCTCATGGAGTGGTGGTGAGGATCACATGGAAAACAAACATGAAGTTCGTATCTTACCACCTGGCACAAAAACCACTCGATAAACATTGGATGTTAGGATTGCCATACCTATTATGAAATGAGCTGCAAAAACAAACAAACAAACAAACAAATAAAAACTTAAAAGTAAAATACATTCAATGACATTGCTCAAGAACAAATGCATTCATCTTTCATTTAATAGTGTTGTCCACATAAGATCCTACCTTCTCTGCTGTTCAAAGAATATATTATATATGACTTTTATTATAATTGTTAAAAGACCTTATATTCCCACATTGTGATTTTTATCAAAGTTGTGCATACTAATTTAAAGAATCATCTAATACCATAAGATTTTGTATAAAGAACAGGAGTCCTCTACCCCTTTTACCAAATAATTTCATGATTTGTAGAGTTACGATCATCACTTAGACCATCTTTACATAGCAATGTAGAGCTGGACCATAAAAATGTCCCTGCAAGATGAGGCTATTCAGAGCTAACTTAATAACCAAAGTGAAAATAATGGTGCATTGACTTCTCAAAATGTTGTCAAAAAAATTAAAAACTTCCTTACCATCAATTATAAATATGTAGGAAAATTTTTAAAAAATAGTAAAACCAATGTTTCATTTTAATATTGTAATTTAAAACATTACACACATTGAAAGTCAGATTTATTTTTTTTAAATAAAAACAAATTCAAAACCACAAAACTCATCAAGAATAATCTGAACAGTGACTGCCTTTTTGTTGTAAAACATACAAAAAAGAGCTAAAATACTTTTCCATGCCTTTATGGATTGTCATTCTCCTTTCTAAGCTTGAGGCAGCTTCAAACATTTCAACCTTTGCACTTTCAGAATCATGAAATATCTCAAAGGATTCCTTTAGTGTGAAGTTGTTACTGGCATCACTTCCTCTGGGAATCTTCATTCTTTTTGTCACAACCGCTCATTTATGACAATAAATCTCCTTGGCTAAGTTCCTCTGGCTGTTTATCTAGGGCTACAGCAGCAGTGTCAACACTCTCACAGTCAGCTATGTTTTTCTGTAACCCATTTATGCTTTATTCAAATTCCACTGCCAGTTTTATTATTTCCCACTGCATATTCATCATTTTTAATAAATTACTTATTCTTATTATTTGTTCTTATAAAATATCACAATGGTTTACCATTGAAAGAATGAGACTGCTACACACTGTTCTGTTTGAGAATAAATCAAACACCAAGGATGCAGTAGTCTACCACCCAAAGTTATTGAAAGTAGTGACTTGATTGGTCACAGATCATGAGGCACATCTCTTCTTTAGATGACTTTGTGAGCTGAAGAACTAACATAAGACTTTTTACACTAACCAGTTGCTCTCATTTAATATACTGTGGCAACTGAAGTTTGAAGCATATGTTAAAATAAACCCGTTGCTACTTGACTAAACTGTGGTTATGGTTACTGAAATTAGTGCATATTGAAAACCCACAAAGTGAGGACAATCTGCATTTTGTTTGGTTCTTGAAGTGAATACCAAAATGCATCTGAATAATGTTGATGTATTTGTACCATTTTGGTTTCAATATTAGCCAGATTCTTTTGACTCACCACTAAATGCTATAAAAAAGAATGATTTAACATTCGTACATCACTATTTTACTGTCATCGTGATATGTCCATATGTTCACATGAGCACACACACAATCACACATTTTCTGTCCCCACATCTTCCCATTAAAATGTAACATAATTTAGAGTTTAGAAGTTATATTAGTCTAGACTGTGCTTCCATAATAAACAACCCAAATTTTTCATGTTCCAAGATTAAATGGTAATCAGAAAACATTTACTTGCAATTATGTGTCATAATGGCTAACAGATCAAGGCATTAGTTGGGGCAAAAAAGCCAGGCAACCAATGGTGGTATTGCTTAAATTATATAACCAAAAGATCAAGAACTGTGCAATGAAGGCTGATATCAGCTGTCACAACAGAAAATTATACTTTCCTTTATTTCTAGGTCTGAGCTAATTCTCACCTTATATCTTATTGACTGATGAGGAGGCCAGATTCTTTGGAGATAGCTTTCAAATAACATTTTTCCAAATCAATAAATCTATCTACCATATATATTTATCTGTTTATCTATTATCTAATATGTATTCATCTATCTTTTCATCCTTATATCATGTACCTATCTGTCTGACATTTAACAGATAGCTGACACTGAAGAAAGGGAAATACATTTTTGAATGGGAATTTAAAACAGGGGTGCTTGGCCACTGAGCCATATCCCAGCTCTTTTTTGAATTTTTATTTAAACACAGGGTCTCCTTTAGTTGCTTAGGGTCTTGTTAAGTTGCAGAGGTAGTCTTGGAACTTGAGATCCTCCTGCCTCAACCTCCCAAACTGCTAGGATTACAGGTGAGTGCCATTGCACCTGGCTTAGGGAAATACATCTTTTAAGGGATATTCACAAAGGCTCTGAGACACTCTAATACAATGGGATCCCAAAAGTCACATGACCACTGTGTTGTAGGCATATCATTGAGGTCATGGCCCAAGTCAGTTTCACAGTGAATTCAAATGCTCTGTGATATTTATTTATTTATTTATTTATTTATTTATTTATTTGGCCTCTTTTCTCATCTTTTTGTCTTTTGTTAGTTTCTTGATCATTGGAATGAAGGCCATTCCTTTAGGAAGGACCAAGCAAATGTGTCTGAAGCTGCTCTATTCTGGCTGTAAATGGACTAACATAAACTTAACTAATTTATGACCCAATCACAGCTGTTGTGCTGAAGCTGGAAGATTTACTAAACCACTCAACACAGCCTATGTCTCTTAGTATGTTACTGTTTATCTGGTGAATATTATTTTCAATCTTCAATAAGAAATAAGGTCAATAGAGTTTAGGTTACATGGAAAGAGTAGTAGTACATATTCACATATCTGCCCAGAAAGTTATAAAACATCCTTTTTTCAGTAAACATACAGTTAAAAGCACCTTTACTATCTTGATATTTACTGAACATGTACCACATAACGGTAACAGCAAATGAATCCTACTAAATAAATGAAATGTGGAAAATTCCGTGGATGCCATGCAAAGACACACATGCTACAAATAGAGCAAATTCTGAAATTAACGTATTGGCCTCATCAGGGCAGTATATAAGAGTCTGATGTTTGGTGCATGCTGGGATATGTCCTCTATGGTAAAGAACAAATTTTTGCACTTTAAGCCTACTTCAATAATTAAGAAGCATATTATTTTTGGAGGGGGACTCTTGGATATTGGATAAGTTTATAGCATACTTTGGACTTGTGCTTTCTCCTTTGATCAAGTTATTCACATGTGGTTCCTTCTCTACTGGAAGGTGATCTTCTCTGAACACCATAATATGTGTGTTGCATACTGTATCATCTGTTCTGATAAGCCACGGCATATTTTTTAATGCATAAAGCAAGACAAATGATTTTTCAGCAAAAAATTTTTTACCATATTGTTAGTCAGTTTTTTATTCATCATGACAAAATATCTGAGAAAAAAAAACTTATTGAAGAAAGATTTACTTTTACTCAGCATTTCAGAAATTTTAGTCCATAGTCACTTGGTCCCATTGCTGTGGGCTTGTGGTGAAGCAGACATAATGGTGGAGGGGGCATGGCAAAGAAAATATGCTCATCTCCTAAAGGCTAGAAAGCAGAGAGCGGAGCAAGAATATGAATCTGGTGACAAGAGATAGTTTCCAAGAGCATACCATCAAACTCCATTCCCCTGCAAATATGTCCCATCTCCTAAAGTATTCACGACTTCCCAACACAATCAAATTATTAATCCACTAATGAGGTCAGAGCCCTCATGATCCAATCACTTCTCAAAGGCTACACCTCTAAACATTGCTGCTTCGGGGACCATATTTCAAACTCATGAACCTTTGGGCAACATTCTAGATCCAAATCATATACCATGTGAAAAGCCTCTCCCAAGATACTACTAGTCTTTTGAAAAGATTGAGTACCTCAGTACAAATTGACTCTGAAATCAGAGTTGCTCATCATTGTTTGCCAACTTTAAGGAGGAGGAGTAGCAATCCATCTCAGGAGAGAAAAGATGCTTTTAAAATCTATTCCTATCAGGTCCAAATAGGACCATACTCGTCCCTTTCTCAGCTCACAATTATTTCTTCTTGGTAGGTTTTCTACAAGCAGCTAAGGGAGAGGGGGAGATATTTGGTCTTGTTCCATACATGGATTAGCTTGATTTGGTGAAGCCATCTGAAGTTGGGTTCTTATTATAGTAATATGTGGAAATAAGTCCAGTTGAAAGATCTTCAGGCAGTATTCTTGATGATCAAGCTTAAATGAAGGGACAATTTATCCAAAAGAAGAATATGCATAGATATTTAGACAATAGGTAAAAACTACTTGTTTGCTTTGTTAGGAAATTTAGAAAACGAAAGCAAAGATTTAAGAGGCATATAGACAGAACTATGAATTATTGTTTCATGTCAATGTCCATCAGAAAACATCTACCCTAGAGATGATATTCAATAACCATGTACTTATCAGCTTTGTTTTTTCTTTCTTTTTTTTTATCCTCATGTCTTTCTTTCTTCATTTTCTTCCTTGTTTAGTTAAGTCCAATCTTTCAATGACTTCCTGAGTTTGGTTTCATAAAGATTATATGTTTGAAAGCATTCATATCTTTGTGTGCCCTCATGATTGCATGATATTTAATAGCAGATATTCTATATTTGGAATTATTTTTATTTATAATTTTTACATATTTATTATTGTCATGTTTTGCTCCTTTGTTTTCTGAGTTACACTGTCACCCTCAAGAATGAGGCAGACATTATTACCCTATATACAAGTATGATTATACTACTGGTGGGACCCTGCACCATGTGCAGCCAAAAGAAGCTGTGTTCCATTTGTGTACAATGTGTCAAAATGCATTCTACTATCACGTGTAACTAATTAGATCAAAATTTTAAAAAACAAACAAACAAAAAATAAATGCCATTTATTTTGCTTTTACTTTTACATTAGCTATTCTGTCTGTTCATTTGATTTTCTTTTGTAAGTTTTAAAAATCTTTTCTTTATTTTTGATAGTCTGAAATGTAAATAAGATATAATATTTTGATGGCCTTTTATAAGTAAAAGTATTTAAAAATGTCATATTTTTCTCCAGGCATCCAATGTAAATAATATAAAATGCAAACCTTCAATTCTAGGAAGTTTTATTTCTTTCATTATTCTCTGCTACTCATTTTCTCTATTCTTTTTGCAATGCATATTAATTGAATGCTAGCATTC
Organism: Marmota flaviventris; assembly: GCF_047511675.1. Lineage (NCBI taxonomy): Eukaryota > Metazoa > Chordata > Mammalia > Rodentia > Sciuridae > Marmota > Marmota flaviventris. Next base: position 92,242,971 of record NC_092500.1, on the reverse strand, counting down.
CTATTAGTTATCATTTATTTTCTATTTTCTTTTTTATTTTAAGCTCTACATTTTCATCTCTCTCTGAAAATTTACTCAATTTTGCAACCAAAATTAGTTGCTTTAATCATTATGTTTAACTAATGGAAGATCTCTCTTCTACTCAATTGATCTACTTAAATTACATTTTATAGTACTTCTAAGGAGATTACTTGTCTTGAAAAAACTTTATATTTCTTTGGCTTTATTCTTTTTTCTTCAAGTTTCTATGCTTTTGTATCATCTTGGCTCTCCATTCATATTAAAGGGAATACACTGTTTAATGTTAGTCTTTTCCTCCTGCTCTTCCTCCCTGCTCTGTTCTTAGTTGCTCTCATTATATCAAAGAAGACATTTGGCATTTGTTTTTTAGGGATTGGCTAGCTTCACTCAGCATAATCTGTTCTAATGCCATCCATTTCCCTGCAAATTCCTTGATTTTGTCATTTTTTAGTGCTGCATAATACTCCATTGTGTATAAATGCCACATTTTTGTTTTATCCATTCATCTATTGAAGGGCATCTGGGTTGGTTCCACAGTCTAGCTATTGTGAATTGTGCTGCTATGAACGAGGAAAAGACTAACATTAAACAGAGACATGAGGTGGGAGGGAAAGGGAGAGAAAAGGGAAATTGCATGGAAATGGAAGGAGACCCTCATTGTTACACAAAATTACATATAAGAGGCTGTAAGGGGAATGGGGAAAAAAACAAGGAGAGAAATGAATTGTAGTAGATGGGGTAGAGAGAGAAGATGGGAAGGGAGGGGAGGGGTGATAATAGAGGATAGGAAAGGTAGCAGAATACAACAGTCAGGAATATGGCATCATATAAAAATGTGGATGTGTAACCGATGTGATTCTGCAATCTGTAATTGGGGTAAAAATGGGAGTTCATAACCCACTTGAATTTAATGTATGAAATATGATATGTCAAGAGCTTTGTAATGTTTTGAACAACCAATAAAAATAAATAAAGGGAATACAGTAAGCAACATTGACTTGTGATATTATGCATTTTACATTTTATTGTGTTATTGTGTATAGGTTTTTTTTTGTTTGTTTTTTGTCTTTAGCAAGTTTCTGAAAAGGAGAATCCTTTTAAGAGCCAACATGGGAAAGAATATGAGGGATCTTACTTCCTCTAATGGCCTCTTTTTAATAATACATCTCATCCATCTACTAATGTTCTAATATCCCACAAAACACAGCTTCTTTGTTTTGGTTTCTTCAGTAAATAAAGGCATATTCTTTATTAAGGTATTGAAATATTAATAGTCACCTGAAACCAAAGGTGGAATCAGAAATATGAATGTCTGTCTTCTCATTATGTAGTCTTTTTTCAATCCACTATTATCTATGCCCTTCCATCCTGGCTTCCATGGTATCTTTTGCTCCAATAATCAACATTCATTAATATAACCAAAATAATGATGCATCAAATAAAATATAAAAAAAATTCTCTGTGGAACGCTGCTCAATTTTTTTCCTGTTTGGTAGTTGATTGATAGGTACTAAATATAATCAAATAATTGGTTAAGTGACTTTATAATTAGCCTTCATGTAGTGAAAAATTCTATATCAATAGCTTGCAAACAAAAGATTTGAAAATGCATAAACAGAGCAGAAAAGAAATAAAAATTGCAAAGCCATACTTTTTGTAAAAATAAAATAAAATTTTATGGACATATAAAAATATTGCAAATATAATTTCAGTGTTTGCTTCTATTCTCAGTGCTCATGATTAGAGTAACATTCTTAGCCATTAAAATATTTTTTTACAAACATACTAAAAAAGAGATTTATTATATTGAAAACTGTATTGGTGTCAGTCTCCTCTCTCTGTCCCTCTCTCTCTCTCTCTCTCTCTATATATATGTATATGTGATCTAATTTAATCTATTGTATATAAGGGATAACATAGTCTTCCTGAAGCAAATACATAACATTTACCTATTCTTATTTTAAATTCTAAATATAAGATATAACTTCATAAAAATCATAGATTTTTTAAATAAAAGAGACCTCTGTGATAATATGGCTTTGATTGCATCTTCTCATTTTTAATTATTATGAAAATGAAGCCTGAGAAGTAAAATGTGACAAAAAAAAATATACATCCAATAGTAAAGCGTTTATTTTGTAATATACTTTTCTATCCAGTATACCAAAATGTCTTAAAGTATTAATTTTATATCCTGCTGTTGCTTGTTATATAAACCATTACCTTACCTAAAGACTCATGATTATTTCTAAAGACTTCTCAAGGATGATTATTATACTTTCATTGTCTTTTAATAAATATTTGCTGAGTATCACATATGTTCACACTATCTTAGGCGTATCATTAACAAAAAAGGCAATAAATGTCAGCTGGAGACACTTCACTGATATTTGAGTTGATGATTTAAAAAAATGAACATGTGTTTCTAAGAATCTTAAAAACTGAATTTCTACCTCTACCTTCTCCTTCTACATGGGAACATCCAAGGGATCCCTCTTCTTCCCCTGTGGAGAAATTTGTCACCACAGCCCAGTCAGAGTAATGTAAGTACTGTCAACAGCCACATGATCCATAAGGAATGCACTAATCAGTAGGGGTTAAATAATACAAGCTTTAGTATTTAATATGCTTTCCTAGGACAATGGAAAGGTCCAATATCAAAGTACAAATTTAGTTGACACAAAGCAACTAGAGCAACATCTTGTGACTTCAGGGAGGAACCCTGCAGCAGACCCCACTTTGTTCATCACAAGCACAGCAGAGAATAGCAGTATCAAATATCAAATACAGGTGGAATTTGAAAGGGCCACAAAAAATGTCAACACAGCAGGCTTTTAGGTGATCTCTATAGAAAGCACATATTTTAAACAACTGTAGTACAAACTAATGCTTGGAATAATCAACATTTCATAGTGAGATTTACATTAAGTGGGGGAGGAAGGGAAGAATGCCTCAACCAAACAACTATATTGTGCCTTTCTAAGAGGTATTCAAGTGTTGGATGAAAATAGCTATAAATATATTTTTATTTATCCATCATCAGCTTCTTGGAATTTTTATTCAGAACAAATAAAAAACATGAAAACTAGGATCCTTTCTGAGGCTCATGCTTTATTTATGATTCATATCATAAATGCATTTTAAAAACAAGTGTGTATGAGTTCAGTTCAAAAAACAACATTCACGTTATTGATCTCTCTATTTTGTATGAACTTCCTGCTAGATACTGTTAAGAAAAGATAAATAAGAAAGAATCTTCATAGCTTACAGTTGCATAAATTCGATTAGGATAACAAACACATAATATATTTAAATATCATATGGGAAATAAAATATTATAAAAATATGAGAGGAAAATAAGAAAACCCATCTACATATTTATGAAAGGATCTTTGGAGGAAGTGTCCTTTAAGATGAGAGTCTTCAAGACTAAAATTTCTAACAAAAATTTAGTGTCCGTTGATCAAACTTTCCCCATCCTGCTTTCCTCCCTACACTCCTTAGCTTCTGGTACCATTTACTCTCAACTTTTATGGAATCAACTTTTGTAGATTTCACATGTGAGTGAGATCATATGCTACTTGTCTTTCTTTGTCTGGCTTATTTCACTTAATAATCTCCAGTTCCATCCTTGTTGTCACAAATGACAGGATTTCATTATTTTATATGGTTGAATAGAATTCCATCATATATATGAAGCACATTTTCTTTATCCACTTATCAACTGATGGACATTTAAGTAGTTCCCATTCTTGGATACTGTGTGTAGTGCTACAATAAACACAGGAGTGCAGACATCTCTTTGACATTCCAATTTTATTTCCTTGGGATACATACTCAGTAGTGGAATTGCTTTGTCATACAGTAGCTCTATTTTGAACTTTTTAAGAAACTCCTGTGCTATTTTTCCCCTGAAGCCTGTACTAATTCATAATCTCACTAACAAAGTGTTTAAGGGTTCCCTTTTCTTCAAATTCTTAATTGTACCTGTCGACTTTTTTTTTTTCATAGTCACTACTACTAGAGTAAGGTTATATCCCATTGTGGTTTTGATTTGCATTTCCATGATGATTAGTGATGTTGAGCATATTTTTATAGATTTGTTTGCCACATCTGTGTCTTTTGAGAATTATCTATTTAAATTTATCTCCCATTTTCTAAACAGAATTTTTTTTTTTTTTTTGGTACCAGGGATTGAACTCAGGGGCACTTGACCACTGAACCACATCCCCAGCCCTATTTTGTATTTTATTTAGAGACAGAGTCTCACTGAGTTGTTTAGTGCCTCACCATTGCTGAGGCTGGCTTTGAACTCACAATCCTCCTGCCTCAGCCTCCTGTACCGCTGGTATTACAAGTGTGCTCCACTGTGCCCAGCTAGGGTATTTTTTATTCTGTGTTGAATTTTTGTAGTACTTACATATTTTGTATATCAAAGCTTTGTCAGATATATACTCTGCAAATGTTTTCTCCTGTTGTATACTTTGTCCCTTTGTTGTTTTCTTTGCTATTTAGAGAACTTTAGCTTGATGTAGTTCCATTTGGTCTGTTTTTGCTTTTGCTTTGTCCTATGTTTTGGTGAGCTTCTCCAAAAGCTCTTTGCCATTTTAGTGTTCTAGAACATTTCCTGTGTTTTCTGGTATAGTCTCATATCTTGCATTGAAGATTTTAATTCTTTTGGTGTCAATTTATGTACCAGGTAAGAGGTAGAAGTCACTTTCATTCTTCTGCATGTGGACATCAAATTTTTCCAGCACCATTTATAGACAAGATTGCCCTGTCTCCTGTGCATTCTGAAAATCAGTTGCCTATAGACACATGGGTTTACATCTAGACCTTCCATTCCATGGGCTGATATGCCTGTGCTTATGACAATATCATGCTATTTTTATTACTACAGCTTGGTAGGAGAGTGACTATGAAAGACAATAAGATGCTGTTTGTGGGCTGGGGATATAGCTCAGCTGGTAAAGTGCTTGCCTCACACGCACAAGGCCCTGAGTTCAAGAAAGGAGTTTCAACTTTTTAATTTTATTTTTATTGGTTAATTACAATTATATACCATAGAGCGATTCATTCCACCATACTTGCACTTGTACTGTTTGATGAGTCACATACCCCCTTACCTTTCCTTTTCCCTCTCCTCCTCTCTCCCCCTGTCTCCATGCTCCATTCTACTGATCTCCCTTCTGTGTGTTGCTATTATCTAAATCTGTGCATTATAATTATATATAAAAGCAGGATTCATTTTGTTATGTTTGTACATAAATGGCATAATTTGGCAAATTTCATTTCCCAACACTTCCCTAAGCCTTCACCTCCTTCCTACCTGTTGGTCCCCTTCTTTTAATGTATTGGTCTACTCTATACTTTCATAAAAATCCTTTTATTCCTCCTCTCTCTCCCTAGCTTCCACATATAAAAGAAAACATTCAACACTTGAATTTCTGAATCTAGCTTCTTTTACTAAAGATTATATTCTCAAGTTTTATCTATTTAACAGCAAATGACATGTTTACTCTTCGTTTTTTTTTTTTTTTAATGTTTGTATTAGTACATTAAAGTTATACATAATGGTGGGGTTCAATTTACATGATCATACATGCATAAAACACAATTTACTTCATGTTAGTCCCCTATACTTCCTTGACCCTCCTATCCTCCTTCCCTCTATTTTCCTTCCTCTACTCTGTCTTCCTTTTATTTATTTATTTTTTTTAATTAGTGCTTTATAGATACACATAAAGGTTAAATTCTCTGTGATATATTCACAAACATACACAGAGTAATTTGGCCATTTTCATTCCACAGTTCCTCTCTTATGGCTGAATAAACTTCAATGTGCATATATACCCCATTTCTATATCCATTTGTCTGCTGATGGGCTGGTTCCATAACTTGGCTGTAGGGAATTGTGCTGCTATAAACACTGACATGCGTATATCACTGAAATATGCTGATTTTAGTCCTTTTGGATAAATACTAAGAACTGGAATAGCTAGGTCATAAGTGGTTTTATTCCTAGTGTTTGAGAGAATCTCCACACTGTTTTCCAAAGTGGTTGCACTAATTTGGAGTTCCACTAACAAGATACGAGGTTTCCTTTTCCCAGCAGCCTCACCAGCAATTATTATTATTTGTGTTCTTGATGACTGCCATTCTAACTGGAGGGAGGTGATATCTCCATGTAGTTTGGATTTGCATTTCCCTGATTGCTAAGGGTGTTGACTTATTTGTATGTTGATCATTTGCATTTTTTCTTTTGAAAAATATCTGTTTAGATAATTTGCTCATTTATTGATTAGATGATAATGATGATGATTTTGATGTTGAGTTTTTAATATATTCTGGCTATTCTAACAGGGGATTTTCTGTCAGAACACTGGCTGACAAAGATTTTTCTCCCATTCTGTAGACTCTGTTTCACTCTTGTTTTTTGTGTTTTGTTTTCTTGTGCAGAAGCTTTTTAATTTGAATCCAACCCACTTATTGATTCTTGGTTTTATTTCTTGAGTTTTAGGAATATCATTAAAAAAGTCAACACCTGAGCCAAAATGTTGGAGTGTTGACCCTATTATTTCTCCTAGCAGTGGCAGTGTTTCTGGTCTAATTCCCTAGATCTGTGATCCACTTTGAGATGATTTTTGTGCAGGACTAGAGAGAAACATCTGGTTTCATTCTTTTATATATTGATATTCAGTTTTCCTAGACCTCTTTATTTGAAGTCTCTTTTCTCAAATATGTTTTTTCTGGTTCAGATGCCTGTATAAATGTGACCTTCTTCCATGTTATATCTTTGGTATTCATGTCTGTTTTTATGCTGACACGATGCAGGTTTTAGTGCTATAGCTCTGTAGTATAATTTAAAATTGGGCATTGTGATGCCAACTTTGCTATTATTACTTAGGATTGCTTTGGCTGTTCTGTGTCTCTTATTTTCCTCTATGAATTTTAGGATGGTATTTTTCTAGTTCTGTGAAGAATGCCAGTGCTGTTTTGATGAGGATTGCATTGAATCTGTGCATTGCTTTTGGTAATATGGTCATTTTAACAATGTTAATTCTGTCTGTCCTAGAGCATAGCACATCTTTCCATCTTCTCATGCCTAGAAGAAAAGATTTTGAAAGGTTTTACCACAAAGAAATCATAAACATTTGAAGAGTTAAATAGATAGTTTTAACCTAATTGAAACATTACACAATGTATACATGTATCAAAACATTCCACTTAATTCATTAATGTGTACGATTATTACATGATTATCAGCTAAAATTAATTTAATTAAAATAGTAAAATTCAAATAGATGCATAAATACAATAGTTAAAGCAGAGACAAATATACGGTGTGCTACACAAAATGAAAATTTATGTGAATGTTGATAATTCAAATTAAAGTCAGAGATAGTTTTATTCTAATAAACACCTAATGAATAAAATATTTATCTCTATGTCACCATGACTTAAGTGAAGTTAAGTGTAAGCCTATTGAAGAAACAGTGTTGGTGATGAGGTCTATTTATTTATAAAGTTATGTTCTTCCAAATAGATGGTCGAGTTATTGCTTAAATAAAAGTGAAAAATTACTATGTTTAGCAGATTCTTAGGAATTAGAAAACAATTTCACATTTAAAGAACTTTTTATTTTACTGCTCTTTTCTACATTTATAAATAAAGTACCATTTAATGTGATAAATATTTTAAACATTTGCTTAAGATTATTAGGTATAACTCTCAAAATGGCATATGAAGCATATCTCAATATAAACATAAACATATTTGCTATTTTTTCAATGACAGCATTGGTGAAGATAGGAGGATCAATGCATCTTCTTATAAGTTCCCTCACAAAGCCAGCACAGAACTGGCCATAAGCAGTATTAAGTACAATGAGTATATGTTGTGCCTATCCTCTAGCCACTTCATTTATTAAAACCCATTAATGGTCCAGTCTCTACAACCCCAATAAGTAGACATTATTATTGTCCATATTTTTTTTAAATCTGAGCCACACAAGGGTTAAATTGTTTGCCCAAGTTCACATTAGAATAACAGAATAGTGTACTCTAAACTCCTTGATTACCCATACTGCAATGTGCTGCTTCTAAACATTCAAAATAATTTTGTGTATACAATGAATTGATGCAAAATTTAAAAAATGTGTTAAACAGTGGATGTGTAACCGATGTGATTCTGCAATCTAAAAAAAAATGTGTTATACAAATTTTTTAACCTCATTAAATAACCTAGAGAGACTTTTGATGATGAGTGATTATTTATCAATAAAATAAATTGAATTCAGTGACCAAGTGACTGGACAATATTTTATAATCTTTTTGCACAATTTAGAAGGTTTGAAGACAAGCAGGATTACTATTTACTTGGAATAGGAGAAATATAATTTTATTTCAATTATATTTTTAAGTAGTTTCCTAAATATGAGATTCCCATTCAGGGAACTCTAGGTGACCATGAATTTAGTCAGGGGTATAAGAGTAGTTCATTTCTGTAACAGAGGAGACAACGTAAGGTGATGCAACCCCAAAGACCAGAATTTAAAAATGAATGATGATAAATGATGAATTCATTCTACTTATCACCATGTTTTGTTAAAAAGACAGAAAAGGATATTTAGAATTGAAGTGTAATAAATATGGAGCAAATAAACCAAAATGGTATGACAATGTGCACAATCAACTTACGGAAGATACAAGTGCAGAAGGTAATATCACTGAGTAATGTGGAAGGTCTCTTCAAACATCCAGGCAATTCTGTAAACACAGACCACATCTTTCTTCATGTAGTTTAAAATGATGGTAATTAAATCTCATTCTCCTGGAAGGAATGTGATTGCCTACTAGACATTACTTTGTACATTTTTAGGTTTTCTTCTGAAGTATAATCTGGCATAGAAAGGATGGTAAGTTGCAGTTTACAGTTTGGCATTCTTTGCCTGTCAATTTGTGGCACTGATCTTATGCAGCTTTGTATTGCAGTCATTTGTGCATATTTCTAAATCTTTTTGGAACACAAGTTGCTAAGTCTGTAAAGGGAAGAACTGAGTTTATTTATCCTGTGTTTTCCAAATAGCCAATGGAGTTGTACTCAATAAGCAATGTGCTATATATTCCTCTATCTTAGGAAAAGAGGAAGCTAATGCTAAGTCTCAAAATACAATTTGGATATTCTTCTGAAATGTTGTTTAGATAAAAAAATCTATTTCCTCCATCTGCATTTATTTTGTGTAATATGTTTAATAAGATATGTCTTTTTTACTTATCAGACATTATTTGTTCATTTTTTTCTGAGATATACAGTAGATATTATTATCTCCAATTTACAGAAGGGAAAAACTGAAGACTAGGGATAGTGTCACTCTGTCTGTATAATTTTTGGAGGCAAATAAAAGAACACCAAAGGCCATACCTACTAAGTTTCAAAACATGATATTCCTATGTGTATATTAGCTATATCTTATGCAATATTATTTAATCCCCATAATGAAATTATCTCATCAATGTAAGGAAATAAAATTTAATGTCAAATCATGATTTCTTTAATTGAATTTTCATCATTATGATTTGTTTCTTAATAGAACAAATACTGAATGGCTATTTAGACACACATTTTATTTTTTTTAATTTTTTATTGTTGGTTGTTCAAAACATTACATAGTTCTTGATATATCATATTTCACACTTTGATTCAAGTGGGTTATGAACTCCCATTTTTACCCCATATACAGATTGCAGAATCACATCAGTTACACATCCATTGATTTACATATTACCATACTAGTGTCTGTTGTGTTCTGCTGCCTTTCCTATCCTCTACAATCCCCCCTCCCCTCCCCTCCCCTCCCCTCTTCTCTCTCTACCCGCTCTACTGTCATTCATTTCTCCCCCTTGTATTATTTTTCCCTTTTCCCTCACTTCCTCTTGTATGTACTTTTGTATAACCCTGAGGGTCTCCTTCCATTTCCATGCAATTTCCCTTCTCTCTCCCTTTCCCTCCCACCTCTCATCCCTGTTTAATGTTAATCTTCTTCTCCTGCTCTTCGTCCCTACTCTGTTCTTAGTTACTCTCCTTATATCAAAGAAGACATTTGGCATTTGTTTTTTAGGGATTGGCTAGCTTCACTTACCATAATCTGCTCTAATGCCATCCATTTCCCTGCAAATTCTATGATTTTGTCATTTTTTAATGCAGAGTAATACTCCATTGTGTATAAATGCCACATTTTTTTATCCATTCGTCTATTGAAGGGCATCTAGGTTGGTTCCACAGTCTTGCTATTGTGAATTGTGCTGCTATGAACATCGATGTAGCAGTGTCCCTGTAGCATGCTCTTTTTATGTCTTTAGGGAATAGACCAAGAAGGGGAATAGCTGGGTCAAATGGTGGCTCCATTCCCAGCTTTCCAAGAAATCTCCATACTGCTTTCCAAATTGGCTGCACCAATTTGCAGTCCCACCAGCAATGTACAAGTGTACCCTTTTCCCCACATCCTCGCCAGCACTTGTTGTTGTTTGACTTCATAATGGCTGCCAATCTTACTGGAGTGAGATGGTATCTTAGGGTGGTTTTGATTTGCATTTCTCTGACTGCTAGAGATGGTGAGCATTTTTTCATGTACTTGTTGATTGATTGTATGTCCTCCTCTGAGAAGTGTCTGTTCAGGTCCTTGGCCCATTTGTTGATTGGGTTGTTTGTTCTCTTATTGTCTAATTTTTTGAGTTCTTTGTATACTCTGGATATTAGGGCTCTATCTGAAGTGTGAGGAGTAAAGATTTGTTCCCAGGATGTAGGCTCTCTATTTACCTCTCTTATTATTTCTTTTGCTGAGAAAAACTTTTTAGTTTGAGTAAGTCCCATTTGTTGATTCTAGTTATTAACTTTTGTGCTATGGGAGTCCTATTGGGGAATTTGGAGCCCGACCCCACAGTATGTAGATCGTAGCCAACTTTTTCTTCTATCAGACGGCGTGTCTCTGATTTGATATCAAGCTCCTTGATCCATTTTGAATTAACTTTTGTGCATGGCGAGAGAAAGGGATTCAGTTTCATTTTGTTGCATATGGATTTCCAGTTTTCCCAGCACCATTTGTTGAAGATGCTATCCTTCCTCCATTGCATGCTTTTAGCGCCTTTATCAAATATAAGAAAGTTGTAGTTTTGTGGATTGGTCTCTGTGTCCTCTATTCTGTACCATTGGTCCCCCTGCCTGTTTTGGTACCAGTACCATGCTGTTTTTGTTACTATTGCTCTGTAGTATAGTTTGAAGACTGGTATCGCTATACCGCCTGATTCACACTTCCTGCTTAGCAATGTTTTTGCTATTCTGGGTCTTTTATTTTTCCATATGAATTTCATGATTGCTTTCTCTATTTCTACAAGAAATGTCGTTGGGATTTTGATTGGCATTGCATTAAACCTATAGAGAACTTTTGGTAATATCGCCATTTTGATGATGTTAGTTCTGCCTATCCATGAACAGGGTATATTTTTCCATCTTCTAAGATCTTCTTCTATTTCTCTCTTTAGGCTTGTGTAGTTTTCATTGTATAAGTCTTTCACCTCTTTTGTTAGGTTGATTCCCAAGTATTTTATTTTTTTTGAAGATATTGTGAATGGAGTGGTTGTCCTCTTTTCCATTTCAGAGGATTTGTCGCTGATATACAGGAATGCCTTTGATTTATGCATGTTGATTTTATATCCTGCCACTTTGCTGAATTCATTTATTAGCTCTAATAGTTTCTTTGTAGACCCTTTTGGGTCTGCTTGGTATAGAATCATGTCACCTGCAAAGAGTGATAATTTAAGTTCTTCTTTTCCTATTTTTATGCCTTTAATTTCTTTCATCTGTCTAATTGCTTTGGCCAGTGTTTCGAGAACTATGTTGAACAGAAGTGGTGAGAGAGGGCATCCCTGTCTTGTACCAGATTTTAGAGGGAATGCCTTCAATTTTTCTCCATTCAGAATGATGCTAGCCTGAGGCTTAGTATAGATTGCTTTTACAATATTGAGGTATGTTCCTGTTATCCCTAGTTTTTCTAGAGTTTTGAACATGAAGCGATGCTGTACTTTGTTGAATGCTTTTTCCGCATCTATCGAGATGATCATAGGGTTCTTATTTTTAAGTCTATTGATGTGGTGAATAACATTTATTGATTTCCGTATATTGAACCAGCCTTGCATCCCAGGGATGAATCCTACTTGATCATGGTGCACAATTTTTTTGATATGTTTTTGTATCCGATTCGCCAGAATTTTATTGAGGATTTTTGCATCTAGTTTCGTTAGAGATATTGGTCTGTAGTTTTCTTTCTTTGAAGTGTCTTTGTCTGGTTTAGGTATCAGGGTGATGTTGGCCTCGTAGAATGAATTTGGAAGTTTTCGCTCTTTTTCTATTTCCTGAAGTAGCTTGAAAAGTATTGGTATTAGTTCCTCTTTAAAGGTTTTGTAAAACTCTGCTGTATAACTATCCGGTCCTGGGCTTTACTTAGTTGGTAGTATTTTGATGGTTTCTTCTATTTCCTCAATTGATATTGGTCTGTTTAGGTTGTCTATATCCTCCTGACTCAATCTGGGCAGATCATATGACTTAAGAAATTTATCGATGCCTTCACTATCTTCTAATTTATTGGAGTATAAGGATTCAAAATAATTTTTGATTATCTTCTGTATTTCTGAAGTGTCTGTTGTGATAATGCCTTTTTCATCCCGTATGCTAGTAATTTGAGTTCTCTCTCTTCTTCTCTTCACTAGCATGGCTAAGGGTCTGTTGATTTTGTTTATTTTTTCAAAGAACCAACTTTTAGTTTTGTCAATTTTTTCGATTGTTTCTTTTGTTTCGATTTCATTAATTTCAGCTCTGATTTTAATTATTTCTTGCCTTCTACTTCTTTTGCTGTTGTTTTACTCTTCTTTTTCTAGGATTTTGAGATGAAGTATGAGATCACTTATTTGTTGGTTTTTCCTTTTTTTAAGGAGTGAACTCCAAGCAATTAATTTTCCTTTTAGAACTGCTTTCAATGTGTCCCATAGATTCCGATATGTTGTGTCTGTGTTTTCATTTATCTCTAAGAATTTTTTAATTTCCTCCTTGATGTCTTCTATAACCCATTGATCATTCAGTAACCTATTGTTCATTCTCCAAGTGATGTATGCTTTTTCCTTCCTTCTTTTATCGTTGATTTTCAGTTTCATTCCATTATGATCAGATAAGATGCATGGTATTATCTCTACTCCTTTATATTGTCTAAGAGTTGCCCTATGACATAATATATGATCTATTTTTGAGAAGGATCCATGTGCTGCTGAGAAAAAAAGTGTAACTGCTTGATGTTGGGTGGTATATTCTATATATGTCAATTAAGTCTAGGTTATTAATTGTGTTATTGAGTTCTATAGTTTCCTTATTCAACTTTTGTTTGGAAGATCTGTCCAGTGGTGAGAGAGGTGTGTTGAAGTCTCCCATGATTATTGTATGGTGGTCTATTAGACTCTTGAACTTGAGAAGAGTTTGTTTGATGAACATAGCTGCACCATTGTTTGGGGCATATATATTTATGATTGTTATGTCTTGTTGGTGTATGGTTCCCTTAAGCAGTATGTAGTGTCCCTCTTTATCCCTTTTGATTAACTTTGGCTTGAAATCTATTTTATTTGATATGAGTATGGACACTCCTGCTTGTTTCCGAAGTCCATATGAGTGATATGATTTTTCCCAACCTTTCACCTTCAGCCTATGTATGTCTTTTCCTATCAAATGCATCTCCTGTAGGCAGCATATTGTTGGGTCTTGTTTTGTGATCCATTCTACTAGCCTGTGTCTCTTAATTGGTGAGTTTAAGCCATTAACATTTAGGGTTATTATTGAGATATGGGTTGTTCTTCCAGCCATATTTGTTTATTTCTGTTACTAAACATGGTTTGTTTTCCTCTTTGATTATTTCCCCCCCCCCTTTACTGTCCTACCTCCCACTGTTGGTTTTCATTGTTATTTTCCATTTCCTCTTCCTGTAATGTTTTGCTGAGGATGTTTTGAAGAGATGGTTTTCTAGCTGCAAATTCTTTTAACTTTTGTTTATCGTGGAAGGTTTTAATTTCATCTTCCATCCTGAAGCTTAATTTCGCTGGATACACAATTCTTGGTTGGAACCCATTTTCTTTCAGTGTTTGAAATATGTTATTTCAGGATCTTCTAGCTTTCAGAGTCTGTGTTGAAAGATCAGCTGTTATCCTGATTGGCTTACCCCTAAATGTAATCTGCTTCCTTTCTCTTGTAGCTTTTAAAATTCTCTCCTTATTCTGTATGTTGGGCATCTTCATTATAATGTGTCTAGGTGTGGATCTCTTATGATTTTGCACATTTGGCATCCTGTAGGCTTCTAGGATTTGGGATTCTGTCTCATTCTTTAAGTCTGGGAAGTTTTCTCATATTATTTCATTGAATAGATTGCTCATTCCTTTGGTTTGAAACTCTGTCCCTTCCTGTATCCCAATGACTCTTAAGTTTGGTCTCTTAATGTTATCCCATATTTCTTGGATGTTCTGCTCATGGTTTCTTAACAGTCTTGTTGAGCTGTCTATGTTCTTTTCAAGCTGAAATACTTTGTCTTCATTGTCTGATGTTCTATCTTCTAAGTGTTCTACTCTGCTGGTAGTATTCTCAATTGAGTTTTTAAGTTGGTTTATTGCTTCCTGCATTTCTAGGATTTCTGTTTGTTTGTATTTTATAACCTCTATCTCCCTGTATAGTTGATCCTTTGCTTCCTGGATTTGTTTGTGTAATTCATTGTCGAAGTGATCTTTCATTGTCTGATTTTGCTGTCTAATGTCTTCCTTGATACTCCAGATCATCTGAAGCATGTATATCCTGAATTATTTATCTGACATTCCATCTGCTGCAGCTGTTACCTCTTCTAAAGTTGAGTTGACCTGCATTGCTTGTGGTCCTTTCTTTCCTTGTCTTTTCATACTGCTTGCATTTCTTTCTGCTTGGTGAAACTGTTGTGTTTTTGAAAATTTTTCCCCCTGTATATTTATATTGCTCTTGTATAGTTGAAAAGTCTCTCTTGCAGGGTCGGGCGGCGGTCTGCCTACCTTGCAGGCGCGGGCAGGGGCTCTGCTCTGCCCCTCCTCCAATTGGTGTGAGGTGTCTATCACGCCCGCGGACCCCTGGGCCTGTTCTGGCGGTCGGTCGCAGGTCTGCCTACCTTGCAGGCGCGGGCAGCGGCTCTGCTCTGCCCTTACTCCAATTGGGGTGACGTGTCTACCACGCCGGCGGGTCGCTGGGCTTATTCCGGGCGCGGGAGGCGGCTCTGCTCTGCCCTTACTCCAATTGGGGTGTCTTGACTACCACACCGGCAGGTCACTGGGCCTGTTCCGGGCTCGGGCGGCGGCTCTGCTCTGCCCCTACTCCAATTGGGGTGATGTGTGTATCACGCCCGCAGGCCGCTGGGCCTGATCTGCCGGTCTGTCGCATGTCTGCCTACCTTGCAGGCGCGGGCGGCGGCTCTGCCCTGTCCCTCCTACCACGCCCGCGGACCACTGGGCCTGATCTGCAGGTTGGTTGCAGGTCTGCCCACCTTGCGGGCGCGGGTGGCGGCTCCGCTCCGCCCCCTCTCCAATTGGGGTCACGCGACCACCACGCTGGCGAGCCACTGGGCCTGCTCCGGGCGCGGGCGGTGGCCCCGCTCCTCCCCTCTGGCTCGACGACAAAGCGAGAGAGACTGGGTGTCTGGGACTCACCCTCCCTACCAGGAGACCAACTGTTTCTGTCGCCGCTGGTATTGATGAAGTTCTCTCCTCCGCCACTTTCTGATGACATCAGATCTCTGCCATGTTGGTATCCTATGCGAATGGCAGCATTTCATTCCCTTTGCCAGGTGACCAAAGCAATGGGTGAGTCCTGACCGGCCCTCACAGGCCCCGTCTCAGTCCTGTTGCCACTGCCCACGAAGGCTCGGTTGGTATTTACCTCCACAGTATTCAGCAGGACCCGGACCGAGAAGCAGTTTCCGCGGGCTCCTTAGCCCTGGGCCAGAGCAGTTCCGGGAGCCGGAACTCGGCCGCTCCGAGCTCGGTGTATGCTCTGATAAGAGCAGGCTCCAAGAAGCAGTTTCCCCGGGTTATTTAGCACTGAGCCTGAGTAATTTGTCTGCAAGCCGCAGGCGAATGGCAGCCTGAAATTACCTGTTCTATGGCTGAATGAGCTGCGATCAGTCGAAAACAGGGATGGTGACGTCAGCTCTCCAAGATGGTGGCCGCTGGCCTCCTCTGTGTTCTGACCCGTGTGGAGAACTGAATTGGACTGCTTCCTTCCCCGTCTCAAACCCAGAATTCAGCACTGAGTACGGTGCTTGCACAGCTGGCAGAAGCCCGCAGAAGCCCGCGGAAACTGCAGCGCTGTATCCCTGCGTCACTATCTCCTTGTTTCCCAGCGCACGCCGCAGACTCTAGCCGCGGGGCTATTTGCTGAATAAGCAGTGTGACCCTCCGTGGGGACAAATCTCTTGCGTTTGAGCCCCCGTAGCCGATCCTCATTCGATGGAAATCCTTCCTCCAGGTTCCGGAGCACCCCACTATTGCTGGAAATTCCTAACAAGATAGCCTTTAGCCGTCCTGACTCGTCATTCTCCCACACAGTGAGGCAGCAAACGGGGGCAAAGCACTCCCCTCGCTGCCATCTTCCCCTCCTTAGAGACACACATTTTAGAGAGAAGGACTGAAAGGGCATTAATATCACTGCTAAGAGTGGCCAGCATGCATAAGATTTAAATAATTTAGTTGTATACCCTGATAGCATGAGAAGACACTTCAAAGGAATAGTTGAAAGACTCTCTGCCCATGTATCTATCAGCCTATGTACTAGAAGCAAACAAATTAACAGTCCATGATCATCTGACCATCCCCTGAAAACTACACTTGTATATCCTACTGCCCACATAACACATCACATAGAAAAATTATGTAAATATTTCAACCTAATGTGACCCAACCTTCTGATATTTCATATAAAGCTTCCTCTTCCCAATTCTGCCAATTTCACTAAATCTGAATTCTATAGTTTCAGCTGCATATACCTAAACACTTAAGAATTTATCTTCTTGTTCTTTCACTTTCTTGATAGACTCCACTAGCAAATTTATTCAGCTTTTCTTTCAAAGTTAGTTTGACCTCACACTGCAGTTGGACTAGTCACCAGCCCAGTCCAAAGCCCATCATCATCTGTTACCTGGGTTGCAGCAATAGTCTTCCAAATGGTTTCTCTGCTTTCACTCTCTGATTCATCTCATTGCAACCTCCAGAATTATCCTGTTATAAGAATAGACACATCACATTAATTCCTTGATGTAAGCCTCACCTTGGATTGCTGCCTCATTTATGATACAATCTGAAGACTTTGTCTTTAGATTCACATCTCTACATGATGTAGACACTGATGACATTTTCACCTATCATGTTTCCTTTGTTCCTTTGACCCAGTCATGATCTCTTCCAGCTATTCTGAACACATGCCTAGCATGTTCACTTTTACTGTACTTCTAGATATTCAAAAGGCTGCAAACTTCATTCTGATCTAATGTTACCTTCTCAAAGAAGTCTTAATGGTGTTCTCTATCTAAAGTAGGAACTTGTGTAGTAGCGATATCATCCATTACCACCTTATATTCTGTTTTATATGTGTGTGGTCTAATTCTTCACTAGAATATCTAAATTCCACGAGCACAGGAGCTTCATCCACTGAATTATCCCTATTTCTAAGAATAATAATTGTCACATAGTAGGTTCGCTGTGAATATTGGATAAAGTCATGGATATCATGTTTATTTGTATTTATGTAAATATTTAAAGACTACATATATTGGTTCTCAAAATAAGTTTAATCAATTTGAATGCATGCATATACGTACAGGTGCTCCTAATTTGTTAGATGTTTAATTAGATAAGTGGCAATTTAATTGGGAGGGAAGTGCAATATAACAGTTAACGACAAAATGGAGAGATGCAGATGAGTAAGTGAGATAAGAGAGATTCAAGGAGAGATGAAAGAAAACACATGAAAATAAGGAGAATTAGACTAATGATAAAAGTAGAAGTAGTATAAGTGGAGATGATGAATACATAACAAAATAGAAGTTTGGGAAGGAATCAGATGGTTGTACTTCATAGAGTATGAATATTGGGTTGTGTCAATGGGCAAAATGAAAGACGTCCTCAGCCTGGAGATGGAAGGATGCTGGTTAAGATGTGTTCTTTAGCATGCTTTTGTTTTGGACTATGTTACTCACCAAGACTCCCTTCCTCAAACAAATGAGGACAGCATATAGCTAGAAATGTTAAATGACTCTGGTTTCTTATTCCTCCCACCCCCAGATTTTTAACAATGATAGTTTTCAGGCCTGCAAGTCAAATCATGACATCTCTTTAAACTCACACATATTATTTCCCTTGTGTTAGAAGCTCATGTGTCACGGAAAGCTGGCCTGCAGCTATGCCTTATAAAGCTGAAAAAAAAAAACCCACAAAATGTTACTCCTGTTGTCAGGCATTCTCCTTATAACTAAGCCAGGCTGTCCCCCTTCATTCTATTTGTTCTGACAAGTTTGCATGTCAAGCCATCTATTCCCTTTCAGAGTGCTCTGTTGATAAAGTGCTTGGTCATACTAAAAGTCCTAGAGAGCTCATCTGTACAGGATTTTCACTGAACAAGCTGCTTATAAAATTTTTCAGGGCAAGTCAGCAAAGCTTAAATGTGTGGCCATCACCAGAGTGCAGCTTGAATGAATTGTTTACGCAGTTGTCTATAGATTATTTATAATATGCCTTATACCAAACGTGTTCCGTGTTTTAATGCATTTTGTACATTTGCTGCTTTGATCATAGGATAAACTCTGAAATAACTTTCTTTTTTCTATTTAGGTGATGATCACCATTAATGATCACCTCACCTAAATTCCATTTTTGAACTTGTTTAAACTCCTGATGTCATCAAGTGACATCTCTAGAAATGTAACCTAATATTCATAATGTGCTAATGTCACTAATGTACTTTCCATGGAATGTAGGAAGAGTTGAAAAAGCTCCAGTTGGTTATACTTAGTTCTGAAATATCATTCTTCAATGTTTGTGATTCACCTGCCTTTGCAAAATTGCTATTTATTTTAGGCTATTGATCTCTGATCTCTTGCAAATACTCAAATCTGTGTATGATAGTCTTTGGACATGAAGATTCTACTAGATAAAAAATTATGTGTGTCTCAATATATCTCATTCCTTTGAATAATTTCTCTTTAGCTAAACCAAGAAAAGTGGAAATTTGTTAAAAATAGAATATTAATGAAAACAAAGCATTCTATTCTAGGTCAGTCAATGAAATCAAATTATTTAAATAATTTTTGAACTTCATTATTGTACTTGAAATAGGAATTAATTTTGTTAACCACCACAAACTGTGTTTTAATTTAACCAATTTTATAATATAAATGTCTCAAAATTAAATTTTTGATCTGAAATTATTTGCTATACAGGTTAATAATTGAAAAATTTTAACATTTTCCAGACAATTTTGAAATCTAGATAATTACAGGGACCAATGATTTCTATCTTCCATTATAAAAGATAAATTAACCTGTGAAATTTTTTTGCAAAAATAATCTTTTAAAATAAAGATGATATCTAGTTGCTTACAGAATCCAAATATACCAATCACCAACCATCTACTATTCTACTTTTACATACTTGTGTTTTTACTTTGGAAAAATAGATAAACTCTTTTAAAATTAGAATTCACATTTCTTCAAATTTCTGAAAGTGTAAAGAATGGACGACAGAGTTGTAGACACTTAAAAAAATGTATGTATCCTTGAAGTATCCCTTTGTAACTGATGTAAGTTTGTGGAAAATAGAGAAAAGTTTGAGAGATTAATTATTTGTAAATTTAGCAATATACAATCAATAACTCTTATAGGCAGTATATTTATTTTAGGCTATTCATCTCTGATCTCTTGCAAATACTCAAATATGGACCCCAGCAGGAAAACTTCTTTTTTATCATTTCTAATAAGACAGATCAGTATGCATGTCTAAAATTAGAGGGTAATTAGATAATAGTAATATATAAGCCAATACTACATTGTAGGAAAGCATTAAATTTAATAATATCTACTCATACTGAAGAGAGGTATTAGACCTAATTTCCTATGAGATCTAGACTAATTTAATCTTTGGCAGTGAGAAGAAGACTCCATTCATTCATTCATTCATTCACTCATTTTTCAGTAAGTATTTCTGCTGCCAGATAATCTAGATTTCAGCCTTTATTTTAATCGGTGGCAATTTTATGGCTTTCAGCAAGTCAACTTCTCTGAGCCCACTATTTTCTAGTAAGTAGATGGACATAATAATAGTAAGAATTCCATAGGATTGGTCTAGATTTAAATTAGTTCATTCAAGTAAACCACTTAGCACTTGCTCCTGACACTTTGCAAATCTTTTAATTCTACCAACATTTTTATATTTAAATTCATCTGAACCCAAAAGACACTAATGTTGAAATGTAAGAAATAGTGATATGGTTTCTGCCCTTATTAAATGCTACTGAATTAAAAGTTGATGATTAAGAGAGAGAATATTTAAATAAACACACCACATAAAATTGTGACCATGACAAGTGACATAAAGAGGTACAATCTTTTATGAAAGCTATAATGGGAAATAAGACATAGTAAGGATGAATAGATGTCGTTTTTATTTTTGGTGACAAAGAGAAGATCATGGACAATGCACTTTCCGTAGAAGCATATTTACTGCAAAGGGGCTGGAGTTAATTGTCATTACACAGAAAGCAGCAAGCTCGGACATTCTTTCTCTTTTCAACAAGGGATATTTTTGAATTATGCCTGCTAGGTTACTATTGCACCCCATTCTATCATGAAGAAAGGATCAGCATTCTAGGTGAATATAGTCACAGGCACATAACATTTATGTAACAGATCTAGAGAGCTGCAGCATGCATGGAAATTTCCATACAATTTCTATTGATGTATAATTGACATATTAAAAATTTTCACTTAATGCATACATTTTGATGAGTATATACACGATATCATCACAGCAGCCAAGGTTCCAATTATATCCACCAGCCCAAACAATTTCCCCTTGTATTGTTTTATTGTATGTATGTATATATGTGTGGGGAGTGGAGTATTAACACAACATGAGATCCATCATTTTAGTATATTTTAAAGTACACAATGCCACATTATTTTCTATAGGTACTACGTTGTACAGCTGGTCTCTAGTATTTGTTTTACATAACTGAAACTTTATACCCATTGATCAACAATTTCCCATTTCCTTCTCCCCCTGCTCCTGGCAAATATCATTCTACTTTCTACTTTTTTGAGATTGACTACTTTAGATATCTCATCTAAGTGAAAGCATACAGCACTTTTCTTTCTCTGGCTGGCTCATTTCCCTTAGCATCCTGTACTGTGGTTTTATCCACATTGTCACAAATGACAGGGTTTCCTTATTTTTTAAAGGTAAGTAATATTCCATTCTCTATATACCAATTTATCTTTATCCATCATCTGTTGAAGGACATTTGAGTTGTTTCTTTATATTGGTTATTTTGAATAATATTTTAAGGACTTGAGGGTGGATATCTCTTCAAGATATTCATTTCAATTATTTTGGATAAATAACCAGAGGAGGGATTGTTGGTGGTATGATTTAGATCTAAAAATGTTTGCTGAAGAGCCCAGGTTAGACAATGTGAGAATGTTCAGAGGTGAAATAATTGGATTATGATGGTTATAACATCATCGAAGGATAATCCATTTAATGAATTAACAATTTAAATGGACTACCAAGTGGTAACTGTAAGCAGGTGGGGCATGGCTGGCTGAAGGGGTGCCTTTAGGAATTCTATCTTGTCCCTGTCTCCTTGCTCTCACTTTCTCTGCTTCCTGGCTGCCATAGCTGAACAGTTCCCTCCCTGCCCTCCCACCCCACACACTTCTCTCATGATGTTCTGCCTCAACGCAGGCCCAGAGCAATAGAATCAGACAACCATGGAATGCACCCCTGAAACCATGAGCTCAAAATAAACTTTTCCTCTTCTAAGTTGTTCTTATCAATTATTTTGGTCACAGCAATGAAAAGTTGACTGTAATAGGGATCTATTATAGTTCATTGTTTTTAATTTTTTGAGGAAATTCCATATCATCTTCCATAGTGGCTGCATGTTCTACATCCCTGTCAATAGTGTAAAAAAGAAGTTTGACCTTCCGTGGGAGCCAGATTATCCATTCTCAGGACAAGTCTGTGTTCAGTATTGCGCACTGGGCAATGGGCTTAGGTGAATGTGAAAGGAATTGATTTGTGCTGAGTGAAACCCGATTTGTGTTTGTATTTGTATATGTGTTTGCATATGCATGATGACTTCTGGTTTTCTCAGTGTTCTTTGGAGAGTGAAGCTGGGGTAAGAGTTGCTGAACTCTTCATGTTTGTCCTAAGGAAAAGCAAGGCATTGCATTTCACCAATTTTACATACAAAGTTGATTCCATGCAATTGGAATGAAAATTGGATGTTGGATAACCAAATTAATGCATTTAACTACTAGAAGCTGGACGAGGTGAAAACAATGTAGAATAAGGCAGAAGATACCAGACTTTTTCAAGAATGTTTCTTTAGCCAGTATTTTCTGTAACTTTTATTTATTAATTTAATACATGACAATAGTGGAATGCCTTAAACATTATTACCCATTTATAGCATAATTTTTTGTAACTCTGTATATAAAGTATGTTCATGCCAAAATTATGCCATTATACATGTACTCTTTATTTGCATTATGACTCTTAATGCACATATATACCACAGTTTTTCATATCTCTGTTTGTATATAAGGTATGTTGACACCAAATTCAAATCTTCACAGTATTTTCTGTATCTTCCTCTGAAGATAAAAATACACTGACATGCTTGTTAAATGTGTAATTTTCCAGACACCTACCCTAAATTTTCTAATTCATTGGATCCTTAATGGGACCCTAATATTTTATATTTGAAATAGTATCTCAATTGAAATTTTATTACAAGAGAAAATGAGGGAAACTTGTTATAGGCTATGGCTAGTTAGAAAGAAATAAGGATTTGTATTTGTATTTAATACAAGGAAAATGACTAATAGTTTGTTTATGAGATGAAATGCATAAAGTTCTGGTTCCTGGTGTGGGTTTCATGTTTCTCAGCAAATTTTCTTGTTATAGAGTTGCAATCCTAGAATACTGTAGGATATTCCTATGGAGAGAGAAATATCAGGTAGAAGTATCATCAAGATTGTGGTGTCTAGAATCAGCATCAATGTTTATATTTGTCTTTCTGAATATTTCCCTTTTACAAAGCAATAAGGATATCCACTGATCAAGTATAAGGTGTTTCTTATTTATACCAAATCTTTATACATGCATGTCATTAAGGAAATAAGTTTTTATTCATAGTTTTTCTATACATGTTGCATTTTACATCATTATAGCAATGCCTGCTACAGTTTTTAAGGCTTAAAACTAAGCTAGTTTACCTAGGTTATGTCCTTCTTTCCTGCACATCTACAACTGATATTCCTGGAGAATGATCAGCATGGTTGAACATCAATGAACTGTACACTTGAAACTCAGAGGTAAGAACCGTTTATCCCTGAAGTAACCTCCTACACCCTTCAGTCCCTTGATTCATTAACACTTTTATTGAAAATCCTGAAAATCTATTGGAGAATATTTCTAGAGTTTTACAAGATTTAAAATACGTGACTCTCTTCCAATACAGTGATTTATGTCATTAAATTCCCCTGAACACCTGAAAAACCCATGTCTATTGCTTCCAGGCAATCTTTACAATGATATATGTTTGAGTTATCTGCTTTCATTTCGTTCTATCATTTCAGGTTTCGAATTAAGTGCAAAGGTATGGTATCTAGGCTGCTTCTGTGTTCAATGGACTAAGCTCATATACTATGAACTTTTTAAAAAAAAAGTGTTTAAATTTTTAAACCTTTCCTATTTAGAAAAAAAAGTCTATGAAACAAAAATAGATGTTAAAGAAGAAAGAGAACGAAGTCCGTCTCTCTTACAGTGTTTTAATATTTTCATTTTGATATGTCTTCAAAAGGCTTGGCCTAATTTGGCTTAGGTTTCCAGCTCCCTCCGTCTGCCCACCCATGCTAATTCAACTTTGCCTTAAGTAGCATAGATATCAAAAGTATGTCCTGCTGCTTAAGTATATTGAGCTCTTCATTAAGGATTGAGGAATATATGTGCAAAGTAATGAGTACCCATGTGAGTTCACAACCACCATGAAAATCACTTGTTTTTCCATGGCTGTTTCTTGTATGCCAATTTCAAAGCCTCTGCCAATATGCTTGCTTACCCTCCCTCTCTCTCCTCCTCTCTCTGTCTCGGTTGTTTTAATAGAAACTACATGTTAATGTGACAGCCATGCATTTAAATGTTAAATGCCTCAAAGATCATTTTTTATATTAGTTTAACATATGTCCAGTAAGCTTAAATTTGCAACCTACTTGCTAATGAAAACTATAGAATAAAAAGCAATGCTCCCTTTCCTAGTGTAAATCATTTTGTTTCATGCATTCCTGCGAGTACATAGGAACTCTCAACCACTTTCATACAGCAAACATATTTTGAAATTTATAAAAATAAGCGAAGTGACAGTTTGGGCAGTGTCTTCTTTATATTTCATATAATATAAAACTAAATATAGTTAAAGCCTGATATTTTACTAATATTTCCATCTCTAAAATATAGTCTTTATTTTTATTGTTCTTACTTTGATTGCTCCAATATGTATTACACTTTTCAGGAGGTGGAAAGAATGGAGGTATTCCAAGAATACAGAAAGATTACTCGTACTGCTAAAGGACTCATGGTGGTCCACCATAAGGCAATGAAATATAATGTGGACAATGGGTTAGTAGCCAGTATTTTACCATTGCCCTTCTAAAGAATGGAAGGATGTAGCATAGCCTGACTCACTTACATATGAAAGGGAGATGCATCCAATTTTCTGTGCGATAAGGCATCTTAGTTGTGGTGCAGTCTGGTCTATCTTCATATTTACATGAATTTCCTGTTAAGAACACAGAGCTTCACCCTAGGCACACTGAATCTTAATGTTTTCATTTGAGTCCCATGAAACTATTACTTACCATGGAGTACTGATTTTCAATCAGAAGGTATTATGAACATAGGTTATTCAATGGTTTGAACAAGGACTCACACTTTCAGTGTTCCCATCTGTTCTCATATTTCTATCATGCCCATGAATATATTCTATGAAACACAATGGGAATAAAACATTACACTCTTTAAGCCATGAACCCTTTATAAACGCAGCCTTTGCTAAAATGTGGTACAATTAGTATTTTTCATTGCACCTGCCATGTCCAGCTCCAATTGGAGAAAGAAGTTTATGCCTCTTGAAACATTACAACAGGTAGCATATGTGCATGTGCATTGCTGGTTTGAATTAGATTCTCAAAAAAATAATTTCAACAATTTTCAAAACACTTTACCTTGCAAAAGTGAAGCAAAGCATCCAAGTAAACTATACAAAGTGTGCCTTTATTTACAAGTTGCATTTGTATACTGAAAAAAAATGCTACCAAGTATTTAAAGCATAATTTTGTTTAACTAAATTTATTTTCTATGGTTTTTAGCATTCATAATATTTAATGTTGTTTACATATTTATAGATTAATTTAGAAAGTAAATGCTTTTGCAGAGTAAAAAACAATAATGTGTCTTTCTTATTTGTATTTTCAAACTCCTGCTTACATGTTGGTCCCATGTCTTACTTTATTAAACTATTTCAGAATTGATATACTACCTAGTTTTTTGATAGTTCCTACACGTTTTTGAACTATTTGGAAATTGTAGAAGATGCTGAAATTTACTTGGTACCTTTACAACCTGTAACTTTCTGGCCAAAACAGTGGAGACACTGGTTTGCCAAAATCCTCATTATGTGAGAACCAAAGTGTTAAATCCTAAGCTAAAGCAGGTCTAAAGGAGCAGTAGCTGAGGTGATTTTTTTTTTTTTTTTTTTCTTGCTTCTTCACTGCCAGGAAGCAGCAGGCATCATCTGTGAGAATCCCTGATCTGAGCTCTGCCCACTTGCATACTTGCTCACAAAAGCAGAACACATACAACTAAAAGTTATTTTTAAGCATTACTTTCATAAGTATTCAAGTTTTCCTTTTTGTAGTCCCCTCTCCAAGGAGGCAAAACAAAATAATCAAGCGAAACACGCACATACACGCACACACAAAGAAACCTCTGCAAGTTCGCAACTTGTCGCTTAAGGCCCTCGAACTGCTCTTACATTGCTGCTGCCACCTAGTGGGTACCAAGTGGAACTCGATCAGCTAGTTTCCGCGGAATAAAATACAAGGGATTAGTCCCTTGAGGACAGGACTCTCAAGTTGAATTTCTTATAGTGTTAGTCCTCATTTCTCTAGAAACATGCCCTGTCAGGCAGAAGAAAAAATATTTCTCATTAAAAATAAATTATCATCAACAAGAAATAGAGGCGGATAAAATGCATTGGATACTTTGGGAAATAAAAGTCATTATCTAACTTTTCTATACAAACCTAACAAAGCTTCTCCTTTTGTGTGATTTCAGACTCTCTTGCAAGTTCAAGTAATAGATGCACTGGCCTCTACCAAGTAATAAAAGGAAAAAAGATGTTTAAAGGGATGAAAAAAAAAAGACACAAAACCTGAGATAATCTCTGTGTTTTGCTCAGAAATCAGTTGCTTTCTAAGTCCTAAAAGTGATGATTGTTTTTTTGTGGGCTTTCCCTCATCTTCTGTTATACTCTCTGCATTCTATAGAGAAGAATTAACCTTCTAGAGATTAATGCCAGGCATTCATCAAATAGGGCAAATGAACCAATATTGTTGGAAATGGCTAGACAAAAAGAAAGAGCATGCATTCTGGTCTTTGTGGTAATTTTAAGAAAGTATTAATTTATTAACTAATTTTCTGAAGGAATAAATGACCACTGACTTGAAACAAGATAGGTGTTTGGAGAACAGAAAGGAAGATTAGAAGTGTGTAAATTGGTGACAATAGAAAGTCAAAGGACCAGAAACATTGTATATACTAAATTAAAAAAAAAAAAAGACTGAAAATGTAATCAGAATTTCTGAATCTATTTTTGTCACTTTTAGTCTCATGTTACAAAATATAATTGTCATCTACTCTTATTGAAAATATCCCAGAGCTTTACTCTGCACACTGAATTTGTTATTACATGTAGGTCTTTGTTAAGAGCAACTTGGAGTTGAAATCCTATGATAGGGAGAAATTGAGAAGGGATATTTTAAAGATTAATGTGAAACATGATAGTAAGATAATGGCAATGCAGAAAATTCTTGGGTAGTGTATCAAAATGCAACAGTAAAAATAGAAATGACTCCAAGTCTTTAAACAGAGGGAATTTCATACAGGGTTTCTAATACAAGTGACTCCATGTGACAGAATCCATGAGAAACTCAAACTCAAAAATTAGCAATTGCAAGAAGCCTCTGTTACTCCTATGCTTGATCACCAAAGTCCAGCGTCAGTTTTGCTCAAAGAAAGAGGCCAAGACCACCCAGAAGGAACTAGTACTTGATGGAACTGTCTACTGAAAAGAGGAGCTTCTGAGAAAATATAACTATTGCTAGGAAGGAAGGCCTCCAGGGGAGCACCAACTTCTTAAAATAGGCAGAAACCAGTTGTATATGGAGCCAGGAAATTTAGCCTGTAAATGTGATAAATTCCCAATAAAGAAAGGGAGAGGGATGAAATTAAAACAAGTCAGAGAAGGGCACAGGTAAGGACAATAAAAAGCAGAAAAACCAAGTGTCCCACGGGACCAGAATAGAACCTGAATGCAGAAGGAATAACAGGGTGTAGAGATGATAAAGGAAGGAGGAAAACGTATGTTGGCAGCAAACAAAAAGCAAGATGAGAAGGAAAGCCCAGGCATGTGTGGTCAGATGTGTAAAGACAAGCTCTAGAATAAGAAGTTTGAAATCAATTTTACAGACTTATTCTTTCCAAAGACTGTTGCATAGGAACATATCTCTGGAAGATGCTAACAGACTTCATTTGTTAAAAGGGTGACATTGTGAAAGAGTTGGGGGAGTATTAGCATTTAAGAACTAAGATCCACAAAATTATTTAATCTGGATTTGTTATATACATTTTATGGATCTAGAGTTTTGCCACAAGACACATAAAAACTGCTGAAAATTTTGGAAATACTGCCACTGAGTCCCAAACTGAATAAAAAATGGGATGTTCAAAAAGCACCTAATCCCTGTAGATTGACTAAAGTAAAAATATCATAAGAAACTAAATTTCATTCAGATTTTAATTAATTCATGGATATTTGGAGCAAAGCTACTTGTAGAAAAAAATATTTTAAAATACCAATGTATTAGTAGATTAGATTTTAATATAGCAGATTTGTTCTAAAAAAGATACCTGATAATAGCAGATAAGTCTTATTTATTGACCACCAAAAGACATGGTAGGAACTCTCATTAAATTTGAAGTTTTAGTGCTAAATTATTTGTAAAAAAATTTTTGGAAGACTTTTTATAATTGAATTATTATCTATTTCACAAACTATTGCAAAGACGGTGGCTTCGGTTTAGAAAGTTCAAATGACTCTTGATACAAATGAATGAAATGGCAGAAACAAATGCATACAGTAATGGGAAGGAAAGAATTAGCACCCGGCTTCTGCCCATTCCTGCCTCCAAGGGAACTGGAAGTGTGGGTGGAACACTGGGCCACACCTCTTTGAAAACACTATTAATAGAGAGCACTGGTGGGAGAATGCCAGGAGTCATTATCTATAAAATGTTCTGAGAGGATACACCTGGTCAGTTTAGACTGCTTATTGTAGGTAAACCTGGAATTTATGGTTAATGGAGCATGAAATACCAGAAAATGGGTAATAATCCCATGAGCTGCCTAATTGCTAGAATACAAAGAAGGAATCTCTCAAAACCAGCTAGGATTATGGTTAATACTTCAACATTTATTACTCGTAAATCTTATATGTTAATCCCAAACCAAAATGTGCACCAATGTGAGAGAAAACGGATATTTTGGAGATGTACATTTGAAAATACCGGGATCATTCCAGAGGAGAATGTCCTGATGTTTGGCTGTGTCTTCACAGTGTTTAATAAATCTGGTTGCAGTCTAAAAGCCATGATCTTTTCAGTCTGATTTGACATCTTAACCCATTGCAGGAATACAGATTGGTAGAGTTGGCATGATTAACAGTTAGACCCACAAGTTATAATGACTTACGTGTACTTTTTAACAAGAAATGGAGATGAAAGCATAATGAGAACTTGTTGTTAGGATTGTTGTCTGTGTGTTTTTATGAAGTGGCAAAAAACATTGATGTAAACTATAGCTAAAAAATCTTCATAATGAAATTTAGCGGAAGAAACAGATCTGGGAAAACTAGCTAAGTAAATAGACAATGAATGCAAGTAGAAAGAAAGTTAATAAGGATGTGCTAATCTCTGGCTGATAATAGGAGTCCTGCTAAAACCCACACATTTATATAAAGGCACTGAAACACTGGAATGAAAATAAGACATTTTTTCCCTTGGATTTAGTAAAGATATTGAATTTAGTCACAACCCAGGTGTCATCAGATACCAGAGGTTACTCTCCTAAGAGCTTGGATACTTTATGGAGAAATACAAGCACAAGCCCAATGAATTTTCGCTAGTGTCCATTCTCAAAAATAAATGATCAGGGACCATGTCATTAATTTTATATATGACTGAATTAAAGGGTTATGACTTATCCCCAGGTGGAAGAAAACATTTGAGAAAAGCTGCTTTCAGATGGTTTGATAAATATTGTGTTGCAATATGTAAGTCTTGCACAGGGAGAGGTATAACATGCGTTCACTCTATTTCACCAACAAGTGAATACTACTTTCAAAACAGTAAATGAGTACACGCAATCCAATATCAGTGGGATGTTGATCAAAGAGATTCACTGAACTTAGTGTTATTTACGTAAGCTATGATTTTTCAAAGTAAAAGTATATTGTTAACTATATCCCTGGGGTGGAGACTGAGGAGAAGAGAGGATAAGAAAATATTCAAAATATCTCCTAAATCAGTGACCATGCCTGGCGCTGAGGGGAAAAAGGTAATCATACTACAAAAAGAAGTGGTTCTATGGAGAATAATAAAATAGAAAGAAAGAAAGGAAAGGAAAATCAAGGAAAGCATCTGATAACTAATTTATTTGGGGGAAGTTGTTCTGAAGCCAATTAGAAAAGTAGAGAAAAGTGAGGAAAGTGATTGTTTGCTGTCACTAAGCTGATAGGGCAATATAGATTCTTAGGGGGAAAATGAAGCTACTTTGGTTCCTCCATACTTTTGAATTTCCCCCTAAATTTTGTCAATACATTTCAGCCTGGAAGAATTCAAATCTAATTATTTTTTTTTAAAGAGAGAGAGAGAGAGAGAGAGAGAGAGAGAGAGAGAGAGAATTTTTTTAATATTTATTTTTTAGTTTTTTTCGGCAGACACAACATCGTTGTTTGTATGTGGTGCTGAGGATTGAACCCAGGCTGCACACATGCCAGGCGAGCGCGCTACCACTTGAGCCACATCCCAGCCCCTCAAATCTAATTATGAGGATCATGATTTGGAATGGAAATAGCAAAAGAACTGAATTTAATCAATCAGTTAAAGCCATGGTCTTGAAAAATATTGACTGTTAGGTTGGAATCTCTTCAACCCACCCAAGGTAGGGATTCAAGGTCTTTCACTTTGGAATGATGTGAAAATGGTATAAAATAGTTTTTAAAATGACATTTTAATTAAAACATTACCTTATTCTTAAGAGAGATAGAAAGCATTCTGAAAAGACCTGAATGGTATACAGGTAGGTAATGACTACGACAGTTATACCACAAATTAGACAATGTGACTAGAGAGAATACTAAATACCCAGTGGTTACGTTGTTGGTATCCAAATGCATAATAGGAACAGACAAAGCCCTTCTTTCAGCTTTAATTGGACATGCTAAAAAAGAAACTTGGGGTTGTCTAAGTCCCTCTTAGATGTCATAAATAAGGAAGTGATAGTAGAGGAAGATTATTCTTAGCTTCTTTTTTTAGAGCCTTGTCTGGCCACCACATGAGGTGGACTGCTTATAAAAACCCAGAATACATTTTCAAGGATCAAATCAGGTGCCTCTTGCCATGCCCAGTGTGATAAAGACTGTTCGAGAAGTACCAGAATTGCAACAAGCTACAAGTAACTGGAAAACCATGACAGGCTACTTAAACACTTCTTTTCCATACCCATTTTGGGGTCCAGTCAAATCTGCAGTTTTAAAATATGATGTTCAATCTACATCTATCCTTTTTACACGGGGACATCTGTGGGGTTTGTTTTTTTTTTTTAGTTGTCAATGGACTTTATTTATTTATATGTGGTGCTGAGAATTGAACCCAGTACCTCACACATGCTATGTAAGTGCTCTACCATTGAGCCAAAATCACAACCTTACATGGGGGACATTTGAATTACAGTAATACTATTACAATTTCATGGTACAGGCCTTGAACTTGATGACCTTTAATAATCGTTTATTTCACTACATTCATGATACCATGGAAGTTGTCCCTCAGAGGACGCAGTTCAGGCAGAGTTAAGAACTATTGTGCTATTTAAGATATAGAGACTGACTAATATTCCATGCCTGGCCTATTTGGTGAAACTTTGGCAAATTAGGTGGGACAGAGCAGAGGCATTCCTCAGCCTCTGAGAAACAAATTATCTCCTACTTTCCATGACACTAAAGAGTAAGCTGGGTAATTAGTGGAAATATCTGTAGAGATCCCATTAACCCACCTAGGAATGCTGTTGAAATCTATTCACTACAAAATGAACTCTTCTGACTAAGCACAAAAGCTATCAAAAGTTCTGATTACAACTAAAAAATTCAGACTAATTGTTTGGGTATGTTTATAATAGACATTTTCATTAAGGCAGAAAATAGGTTATTTGCTTTGTGCACAGGGATATGTTAGAAAGTAATAAATATATATAATTCAGAAAAGAGAGGGAAGCTAACTTCTTTTAATTCACTGTAGTCCATGAATTGGACCTATCGCCATGTAAATACAGGCAGGAAATTGAGGGTAATCAGGTAAAACTGAGCTACTAAATAGCAGAAGAACCACAGATGTGCCCCACAGGCTCTACTTATCTGTGCTTCACCATGCCACCTCCCATGGCCAATGCCAAGTAGTTAAATTAGACCCCTGTGGTATGAGAGTGTTTCAATTTATGAATAATATATATCAGCACACCCTGTTTATTCTGCTAAGAATTGTTTTCTGTGGTACTCATTGGTAGAACTGGATTCAGTGTGGGGGATATTTAGACTCTGCTCTTAGCTCACAGGATGATGGCATAGAGGTTCACACGTGCTCAGTCTTACAATAGTCATAGTGTGGTCCAACACAAAATCATGGAACAAATTGGCCATGCTTCTGATATATTGTGACATTTCTTAAGCAAAAATTTAAATACTCTGGGTATAATGTGTTGAGAAAAAACTACCAATTCCTGATTCTACAAACATGCACTCTGTTAGGAGAAGTGAAATATATGAAAGATCAAAGGCCACTGTTGCTTAAATGTGAGACTGAAGACAAGAGCAATACATAGAGATTGCAGGCGCAATGTGTGATCACACTCCCCATGCATTTTAAGGGCTGTGAACGAATATCTGATTTCTTCTTCTTTTTTTTTTTCACAAGTCATATAGTAAATAGATAGCACTAACAAAGTCAAATATTAATAACCAAGAACTACAGATCCTCAAATCCCCTTTCCCCCAACCAGCAAAACCCATAGAAATTTACACTGACCAAAGTAAATAGAAAATAAAAGTCAAACCACTTAAATGGTTGACATTTAGGGATAGAGCCAGGGTCTTGCTTTCATCTTTCTGAATCACCAGTGTTATAACATTAACAGAAAATAAGTGATATTATAGACATGGTGCAAAAGTTAGAAATAAGACCCAATGAACAATAATTTAATACGCTGGTAATTAAAACAATTTTAAATTTCATCTTGACAAAAGAAATGACCACTTTCCTTTGCATGTTGTAGCAGTGTTTTTTAAAAAATTCTAAATAGGAAACAATTCTTTTAAAGAAAAATAGCAAAGTCATGACAATATTTAGAACAACCCAAATTATTTTTGAAATGAATTATTGGTTATAATGAAAATAGTTGAATTAGAATGTAGAATATCTAACTTACTAAATTTGTTTTTCTCTGTTTTTCTGGTAGGCAGTCCTTTTGGAATATAAATTTATGAACGCTTTCTCTTGAGAAATTACTACTTCAGAATAAGTATAAGTTTTGCCTTATTGAATTGTTAGAATCTAGATCAAAGCTCATTATACTTTAGTAAGTACTTGTGATAGGTAACTTTAGTCTAGTATAGTGACATTGCCTTTAGAATCTGGCTTCGGCTCCTGACTTTCACCCGGTTGGATTCTCCGTGAGAGCCCTTAATTGGCCAAAGGGAAAAATCCTTGTTTCCCTCCCTAGCCGATGGTACCAGCTTGATGATGTTTATGATAGTATGGATACTAAAGAATACCAGAAAAAAGGCAAAGCAACCAGACCACTGAAATGGGTAAGAATCATGTTCTGCAGAAGAGAAGATCCTGTCCTTCAAACAGGGAAACCTTTCCAGCACCAGGTAATCCCAGCTCCAAATGTGCCTGACAATGTCCTCTGTTTTGAATGTGACTTCCTGCTCAACTCACTTTATTCTTGTAGAATCTCTGATGCAGTATTAGCCCTTCTGAAAAAGTGATTCTTTGTGAAAGAAACTTTTCATAGGAAGTCTGCAGAAAATATATTTCCAAGCCCTTTGAGATTCAAGGAAATCCCTGACGACCATTAATCTCTCAATGAGAAAGAAAATATATACAAGAAAGCTTTCATTATGAGTTCACTGATTACAGGCAATAAAATTCTTGACATGCTAAAGAAAACTTAAATATAGAAAAATTAATTTTTATGTGTGTTTAAATTACTGAAAATTATTTGACTTTGTTATTATCACATAGATAAAAATGTTTGACAGTGAGCATTATATTTTATTTTGTGACGTCTATATTAAAATTTATGAAGCACTATACAATTTATATATACTGTGGATTCTCCTTCTTCTTCATTATCATCATCATCATCATTATCATCAAAATAGCAGGAATAAGGCAAAAAGAAGAAGAGCAATGACAACATCAACAACAAATATGAAAAATTAAAATATCTGAATCCCCTTTAACATTAGTCTAGAAATGTTGCATACATGTTTTTCTCTTGTTGCTGTCTTGGTAATGACAAAATGCTGCAAATCATTGTTACCTCTATTTTACAGATAAAATAATTGAGGGGTAGAGGGGCTGGAGTTGTGGCTCAGAGGTAAAGCGCTCACCTAGTATGTGTGAGGCATTTGGTTCAATCCTCAGCAAAAAGATATTGTGTCCACCTATAACTAAAAAACATATATATATTGAAAAAGAATTGAGGGGTAGAGAAGAGAGGAAACTTGCTGAAGTATTATGCATAGTTAGCTTTCAAGATTAAGTCCAGCTACTCACATCTTTCTCATGTCTACAGAGCAATTCATAGGAACATCACCTGGTTTAGGTTCAGAGAGAAATTCTATACAAAGCTGAAAACTTTCTACTTGAGAAAAACTAAGATTCAATTATAGTTCTCAAATTATATTCAGACAGAGCTAAAATAATCTTTGTTTTTGCCCTCTATGGCTCCATATATGACAGCAAATTAAATGTCTTTGAGGAAAAAATAAAATACTCCATGAGCAACTTTGCTATGGCTGTTTCCCAGCAAAACTTTCTGGATGAAAATGTTCTTCCTATTCCCGTCTCACATATGCTCCTCATCACCCAAAGCCTACCCTGGACAGCCCTAGAAATACTCCAAATGTGGAAAACAGAAACTTTTGTGAAGAACACTGTGTGTTTCTTCTGTGCCTTCCCTATTTTATATAACACCAAAAGAATTTAAAAAGGTAAGAGGATATATTATCCCAATAAATATGGAAAATAATAGAAAACAACTGCATCTTCACTCACAATTTTAGTTAAATCAAAAATTAAAGGTTTCCAACAAATCGACAATATTTTTTTTTTTTATTCTGAATAACCAACAAGGATTGGCTACCTGTGTTTTCTTTACAGCTTTCATACCATTTTGTGATTATAACTTAAGGTAGTTAATTTTTTTCAATTTTTAAAATTGACACATCATACATAAGTGGAGTACAACTTCTCATTCTTCTAGTTGTATGCATTATAGAATGACACTAGTTGTGTAATCATATATGTACATAGGGTAATATGTCTGATTCAGTTGACAATATTGAATAAAGTTGCCATAATTCTTTAGAAGCATTTTACTTCTATATCCTTCAACAATCAATGTTTGGACAAAGTCTGTCCTTGAAAGCACACAAATTACTCCTACTAAAGTCACCAATTATGCATATGCATTTCTAGGACCAGATTTGGCCCAATGCTTAATTAGTGTCTGGCTGTGATTACATCTGTGGTGTTGAATTTTCAAATCTAAATTTTCAGTGCTGCAACAAAACTTTGTAAAATTCCTTTAATTGAAGTAGGGGAAAATAACATCAACAGTGGTTTGGTATTTTAGTCAGCCTGAGAAAATGTTTTTCCTTAATCTGAAAGCAATTTCTCTCAAATTCAAAACAGAAGAAAAGTGATTTAAATAAATACTGAAATACTATAAATAAATAATCATTGGTCTCTTGAGTTTGACTTTTGAATGCTGAGAGATTTTTAAACAACATTGTTCTGGGCAGTGCGTGCTGCTTTTTTCCCCTCTATCTCCTATCTGAGCAATGAAGGGTGCATTTTCCCTTTTCTTCTTTTTCTTCTCTTTTTTCTTTCCAAGTTTCTTTCTCCTACTTCATTAATGATTCACAAGTAGCTAGCTAGTAAGTACAATTCAACTCTTGTGAGACAAATAAACACGTCTTTCCTGGTGCCCTTCCTGCCCCCTTGTCTAGTGTGCATCTCACACATCAGTTACAAAGCGGGATTGAAAATTGTCTCTCTTAGGAGGAGTGCACATTATTGTTAAAGAGCATTTATTTATATATTTCACCATAGTTTCTCATTTTTTTATTGTACCTTCAGTTACAGAGTCTCACTTCATACTGAGCTTGAAGTAAGAAATACATGTCGTGAAAACTTTCCTAAGTAGTACTTTCGGGTTTAGGTTTTGTATCTATTCTCCGCGGATCAATTTAGTCACTATTTACAAGATCAAATGGCTTTATTATAATGTACATTGCATCTGAAATACTTTATCTGAAGTGATCCAACTCACACAGGCTGGCTCTTTCATATGAATGGCCTTTGAAAACAGAAATTTGGAACTAACATGAATTCCAATTGTCTAACCTCAGATTCATTTTTAAGTCCACAATAAGTGGGAAAATTTAATCACATCACGATTAGTCACCCCATATTTCAAAATATTATGCATTAACTCTTATGATTTGGCAACAAGTATTTCAATGACATTTGGTGTTCAAAAAGTGTTCTTAGGGATTCTGATTACCTTAAGGCTACTTCATAGCCCAAGGCTGTATCCTCACAGTGTTTCAGAGGCTGACAGGAAAGGGAGAAATTTTTTTCCACAGGTTGTTGCTTATCTCAAATTAAGGATATTCCCTTTGGCTCTCTGGTATCCATTTATTTCTCATAACATTTTTTGGGGGGAGGGAGGAGTTACATATGTCTTAGAAACTAGGATTAACCTATTTGCATACAAGTATCTTCTGGGGTCCTGGGAGCTTGATGTCAACTATGGATATTTTGGAGACGACTTGCCTGTCAAGTAAATCTTAGACATTACTGAGACCCAAACTCAGAAATAACTCCTTAGAATTAAGGAAATAGGGGAAAAAAGACTGCATTTGGTTATCTGCCTGAATAATCTAAGGTCATAAGACATTTTTTATTTCCTATGGTGCCAGGTCATGTCATGTGGGAATTAAAATGTACTATTTGTTTCAAATATTATAACTTATTTTAAGCTTATTTTATAAATATTATTTTTGATAAATACAAAATATATTTTTCTATAATTTGATATTGAATTTCATAATAGCAGACAGATCTTTCCAATATTCTATAAATGATGGTGTAGACTTCATGTGACATGATCTATAACTGTAACTTAACTGAACATATATTATTTCTAAGTTAATATGACTGAAAGTCAGTATGTTTGAATTCTGTTACACAGAAGAACCAGGAAAAAATAATTACTTCCATTAATAGACTCCAAAATCTTTGTATAGACTATAATCAGCAATATGATTTACTCTTGAATTGCCACTCTGGGACAAGGAACATTGATGAAAATTCTATTCTTCATTGCAATGGATGATGCTACTGACCCTTTGCCAATATGTGCTTTCTATCACCTTACTGCTGAATTACCAGCATTTTTTCTCTTGATTTTCTTTATAACCAAACCACTTGCTTTCATAAACGAGAAAAGAAGCACCACATCTGTGTGTGCATGCATACACACACACACACACACACACACACACATGTGCTTCAGAGATCTTGTATAATTAATACAGTTCAACTTCTCAAAATCAAGTAAGAAAACATACTGATTCTTAATGAAATAAGAATTAAAATATAAAATTTTTATATTTTTTATGTAGAAATGCTTCTATTTGCAGCTGAATCAAATTCAGATGGTCATTTATGTTTAATATTAATTAATAGGATTGTTATTAAATGACACTTAACAAGTCAAAATAAGTATTTTCTTGACTTTGTTTAATTCCTTAAAAGTAAAAATAGATTCTGAATAGTTCTCAAGGAATGACATTCTCTGCTTGATTTGTTTCTTTAAGATGTAGATAAGTTTTCTTTTTAATATTTTTTTTAGTTGTTGATGGGTTCAGTGTCTTTATTTGTTTATTTTTACGTGGTGGTGAGGATTGAACCCAGTGCCTCACACATGTGAGGCAAGTGCTCTACCACTGAGCTACAACCACATCCCAAGATGTAGGTATCTTCATACATGCAAATTTCAAAGGTGTTACTATTTCTTTTTTGAAGTCTGAAAAAAAATCATAATATTTGGAGTTTTATTGTGCATTTGGGTAGAGAAAATTTAGTTGTAGATGAACGGTCCATTTTGTAAAAGATTTTAACTTCTGTTTATAGGTCTTGCAAATTCATGCAGCATCAATAAGAATTTACGAAGTGCATATTATGTGCCATTCACTGTATTATTATAGGACTTCAAAGACAAAAACAAACACAAAAATCCTTCCTTTCTCCTCTATTTAGAGGTCAAAATAAAGTGAGGAAAGTGGATGTGAGGCCAATTATTAGCATATAATGTGAAAGTAGAATTATCATAGAATTTAGTAGAAGCATATGGGTAGAGTTGGGAGTTGTGGAAAGTTTTTGGTAGGACATGCCAGCAGTCATGTGAGTGAAGATACCAATACCAGTGCTGACACTGCTTTGGTATATACGGATGAGAACAAAAATAATAAGTGTTTGAAACTGTCTCTGTACTTTATAGCCTACATGGAGATTGTATTTCAAGAAAACCAATCTACACCTGATTGTAAAATTTCCAACTGGCTCATAATCTCCTAGCAATCCATATAAAGCCACCTTTTCTGAAGGTCTCTTAAATGTACCTTCAAAGCATTTGTTCTTCCCAACCTGTTTTGACAGCTCTCATTGCTGTTCCCAGACAGGAGCATTCCTGCTCTAAGTATATATCGAATCTAATGGGTTTGTGCAGGAATTAATTGCTACTTGGCTTACCAAATCATTTTGAACAGTCTTCAAATGAGTAAATATGGTAAAGTCACATTCATGGTAGAAAAGTGGCTTTCACAATGGAAAAATAATTCCATAAAAATGATGAATAAGTTTTTTTCTTCTGGATAAAAAAGTATCCCCAATTTTTATTTCATAGTCCTTTCATAATTTTTGAAACATTAAGTGCAGAAAAAAAACCTTGAAATATTGTTAATATGCTTATGTAAGGTAAGACATAAAATTACATATTACTTTAATGCAGTTCTTTATTACTACATAAGCACAGCATTACTTTTTTTAAAAAAGCTTTATTTAGGATGTTTACAGAGCAAAGCATTCACCCATTTTAGGGATAATTCAATGATTTTTAAGAAAAATACAAATTGTGCAACCAGCTCCACAACTCATTTAGACTGTTTTTAATACTCCCCAAAAGATATTTCATGCCATTTACAGCCACGTTCTTTACTTAGTTTACTTAAATTGTTCAAATTTAAAATTCAAGGATTCATTTTTAAAATTCACTTTGTCTCCTCCACAGTGCTCCTCTCAAGTACTTAATAAAAATTAAAGTTAAATTAAAAGAACAAATAAAAAAGTGTTTATGCGCATGCCATTTAAACATATGAGTAAAAGCATGTTTCAAAGCTTTTATTGGGCATTAATTGCTTTAATTTAATTATGAGAAGGAGAAACTCAAAAGAGTTTTACAATGTCAATTTAGCGGGTCAAGAATAGATGTGTACAATGAACCTAAATGCATTCTGCTGTCATGTATAACTAATCAGAATAAATTTAAGAAAATAAAAATAAAAAAATAAATAAAAATTTTAAAAAAGAATAGATGTGAATGCCATTTGACCCAGCTATTCTACTCCTTGGTATATATCCAAAGAATTTAAAGTTAGCTTATTACAGTGATGCAGCCATATCAATGCTTTTAGCAGGACAATTCACAGTAGCTAGTTATGGATCCAACATAGGTGTCCCTCAAAAGATGAATGGATAAAGATAACATGGTATGTATTCACAACAAAGTATTACTTAGCCACAAATAAGAAGGACTTTTGACATTTGCTGGTAAATGGATAGATATAGAGCTATTGTGCTAAGTGAAATAAGCCAATCCCCCCACAAGCAAAGGTCCAAACTTTTCTCTGGAAGCTAACCCACGATGTCAGGATGGGGTTAAAAAAAAGAATAGAAGTTCAGTGGAGTAGAAATAGGGGAATGAAGGGGATGGGGGACAGGAAAAGACAAGACTATGGAACAAGTCTGACAAAACTTTCCTGTGAATATATATTAATATTAAGATTCACAACTGAGAATCCCATGAACCTTACCTTATAGCCACATGAGATAATTTTTAATAACAACTGTGGGTAAATGGCAGAAATATCAGCAAAGTAGAGGGAAGGGAGTAAAGGAGGAGAGAGGGGAGGAACAAGAGAAATACTGGGGACTGAATTAGAACAAGATATATTCCATGCTTGTATATTACATCAAAATGGATTCTGCTGTCATGTATGAATAAAAGGAACCAATAAAAAAAGGAATAGAGGAGAATGAAAGAGAAATTGACTTGACAAATCTCAATAATAACTACCAGACAAGGATATTTGCTTAGGAAGTTCAAGATTTTAGCAGGTGGTTTTCATATAAGCAAAGATGTTGGTAATTAAAAATATATAATGACAATTTGTATCTATAGTATTGTTGCAAATCAGATATGTAATTTGTTACAATACACTGCTGGTACTGTTAAAGATAATTCTAAGTATTGGGAGGGAAT
The DNA here is from genome assembly GCF_047511675.1 of Marmota flaviventris. Lineage (NCBI taxonomy): Eukaryota > Metazoa > Chordata > Mammalia > Rodentia > Sciuridae > Marmota > Marmota flaviventris. The sequence goes on along the minus strand of NC_092500.1, from coordinate 92,202,124 downwards.
GGTTTTTGCTCTAATTTTCAAAAAATATTAAGAGATGGGAAAAAATTATGTCTTACACATCTCAAATTCTTCATTTTGGAAAAAAAACTTTAGTGGAAGATAAAGCATAACTATCCTAAATATATTTATAATTATTTCATGTTACTAGTATTTATTGAACATTTGCTATGTTACACACACTATCTATATTATGGGAAGGACAAGAGTGAATAAAACAAAGCCCCTAATCTCTTATATTTATATATTATACCTTATATTATACCTTAAATATAAGGTACTTATATTTAAAGAGGGGTAGTCAGGAAAAGATATAATTCATTGAAGTGTAGTATAAATATATTGACTGTATCACATATTATTTAGAAGTAGACAGGGAATTGAGATCCTCTGGTATGAAGTTGTTCTACTTTAAGTGGTTAAAATCTTCTCTAAGGAGGTGCTATGTTTTGAATGTGGTGTCCTCCAAAAATTCACATGTGGAACAATGCAAGGTTTGGAAGAGAAATGATTGGGATATAGGCTTAAACTAAAAAGTGAATTAATCCCTGATGAGATTAACTGGGTGGTGGCTGGAGGCAGGTGGGGTGTGGTTAAAGGAAGTGGGTCTTTTGGGGCGGGGCTATGGGGATATATTTTGTATCTGGAGAGTGGCTTGTTGATCACCACATGAGCTGTTTAGAAAGAGGTAATACTAAGTCCTGAGGCTGTAACAAGTCTAATACAATCAAGAAAAAGAAAAACAAGGTAAATTTGGCTAAAGTGGAATTAAAGAAAGAAGACCAAAGTAAGGTGATATAAGAAAGGCCAGGTCTCCTACTATCTTTTAAGGCAAGAAACTAGTGGATGTTTGGCTTTTCAAATAGAAAGTAATGCACTGAAATGTTTTAAGCAGAACAATGAGATGTTCTATACCACATAATATCATCTTTCCTTCTGGTTTGAGTAATTGGGGGTAGGGCAAAGGGAAGTAGGGGAGAGGATTGATTCAATAAAAACTTAACTTAAAAAAAGAATAACTTTTGAGGATGTTCTGTATAGTCATTATAAAAAAGAAAAACAGGAGGAGTGTGTTTGCAAGTCAAACATTATTAGTTAATGTGAACCAAGCAAAACTTGATGGGCATTTGATGTAGCACATCTGAATAGGCCTTGGTGAATCAATCTGGGGTTCTGAGGAGCAATCAAGTCCACAAGCACTTCTTTTAAAGTCATTTTGGTGCAGATCTTATCAGAGCAATGGGACTTGGGGGATTTTTTGAAAGTATACCTTCAAAAAGAAGAGAAAAGGGTCCAATTCAGATGAAGCTTTGGAGGTTTCAACCCTTAGAAGACAGCTAAAGGGAGAAGATTCTACAATGCATTCAGTGAGTGGGAGGGAGGTGAGGGGCTGCTGTCCATGACTATAGGAAGTGTTGCTATAAAGAAAACCTTGCATCTGCCAAGGTAGAGGCCAGGCGACTTTAATGAAGGATTTCTTACAGATACTATCTGGATGAAAGCTTAACTGAAGTGGGTTGAGTAACATTTTTTTTTTTTTTTTTTTGTAAAAACAAAGTCATTTTTTTTTCCACATTTTTTTTTCTGGTAGGTAAAGTTGAAATGGAAGCTATATTAGTATCCTAGTTGAAGTAGAACCAAGCTAGTTACAACACCTGGTAAAAGAGCTAAAATTCCTATTTCTTTAATTTCTTTTCATCCCCTTTCTTTGATTTGATAGATAAAAGAGTATCCATTATGCCATAATGCCTATGGACATGTATTTGCTTATTTACATAAATGAAATCTTAAGTATATAACTGAGAATAAAGAACCAAATTATCTCTGTATAATGAAAAGTATATAATACTTATAATTTTGAAACTAATATAAGTACAGAGAACTTATTGCACATGGTATATTAGTTTTTCACTAACTATAACAAAATACCTGAGATAGGCACACTTTATGAGGAAACGGGGTTTATTTAGTTCGCATTTCTGGAGGCTGAAAGTTCAAACAGTGCGTTACAGGCTCTGGTGAGAGACACAATAGTGGATGGCAGGAGTTCACGCAGGACGAAGAGTCACATAGCAAGATAAGAAGTCAGAGAGGGATTGGAGTCTCACAGTCCGTCCCAAAGGAATGCCCTCAATTGATCTAAGGAACCCCACTTGTCCCTGACTTAAAGTTTCCATTGCCTCCCAATACCAGCATGTGAGGACCATCCTTCCAATACAAACCTTAGAGGAAATACTCAGCTGCTAAACCATAGCAGATGATATATAATTCCTGAAAGAGAATGTTGCACAAAAATGAGTGTTTTAACACACACACAATGACAAAATAGACACAATAATCTTAATAATTCTTAGTTTAATTTATTTCAGCAAATAAATTTTCTAAGTATCCATTATGTTCTGGAATCTTCATTGGTGCATGGGCTAGAGAAGGGTGATTGGGACTTAGAATCTGCTTTCAAAGGTTTCCTGTCTACTTTATAGAATTTACAGGTAGAGATATATGTGAAAGTGCAATGATGTTCAAGAACAAATAGAGATGAGAGAAGCTGTTAATCACATGGGAAAAACAAGTATTGGAAAAATCCTTAGCAAGCTTAATTTTGATTAAAAAAATGTCACCAGGAAGACCCAAAAGTATCCCTTGTGCATATATGGGTGTGCAAAATGTATGGTTCCCTTGAGAAACGTTAAGCTGCTTGGGGATTGCAAGTGGAGACTTAAAGAAGGTGGAATAATATGCTCAAGTTCAAGAAGGGTTAGGAGCCAACACTTTTATCTTCTCAGTAGGGGGAAAAACAAAAATGAAGTATGCTGAATATTACCAAATTTTGTCCAAATATTTTAGAGATTTTAACAAAACTTAGATGATAATTATTGGGCAATTAATTGGCCTGATGACTAAAACCATTTTAGCGTTTTGTTGTCTTTCATTGTCACAAGACAATCACACATGGTATTAGCCAGCCTTGCTAAAAACTTTGAAAAGCCCATTCTCATGATGCTCTGGGATGGTGTGCAATATGTTGTTAGGCAAATTCACTTTTCATATAATAAGTTACTGCTTCATTAAACCCTTTTTGCTTAGGTTCTCTGGAAGAACAACAATGATTATGTGACAAAATTTCCTAAACATGGCAATTAAAATGTTCTTCAAAGAAAAAAAAATCACTGTTGTGATTTCTGATAGTCATCAGGAAATCCCTTTGTTAAGAAAAAAATATATATATATATAATGTAGATTATATATATTATATTATAATTATGTAACATAATTATAATATAATAATATGTAGTATATAATTATGTTACATATATGTGTAGTATATCAATATATTATATATGTAATATATAATTATATACTATTATATATTAAGAATATAATATATGATACTTATATTAACATAATGATATATATTATATATATAAAATAATTTCAGTGTTGATCACTTAAATATTCCTTCCTTGCAGGATCATGTACAGGAAATACACAATAATATTCTTTTTAAATATATCAGTAGTGAAACGTGTTATGGCAATTACAGTACTCACAAAAAAAGTTTACTTTAATAATAATAATAATATATCATTATTACATATATCAGTGGTCCCTCTGTATCTGTGGAAGATGGCTTCCAGGAGTTCTGCAGATATTAAAAACTGAGAATTTTCAACTCTTATGTAAAATGTTACAGTATTTGTGTTTGACCTATACATATCTACCTGTACAATTCATTTGTAGATTACTTACAGTATCTAATATGATGTAAACGCTATGTGCATTATTGTTATATTTTATTATTTAGGAGATAACCTCAAGGAAAAGAAGCTTCCACATATTCAGTACCAATGCAGCCCTCATAGGCCTCACTACATAGCCCGTGATCAATGCTTGTGACTTGAAAAACACTCAGAGCTGGAAGATACTGAGGACCTGAGAATCAGTATGATCTATTGCATTGTGTTCCTGTTTGTCATGTAATTGCCATGGTTTTGGTGTGGTGCTTAATGAGCAGAAAATTCAAATTTTGAGCTTTCTGAATTATTTTTTCAAATATTTTTTAACGTCAGTTGATTGAATCCACTAATGGGAAACTGTAGATACAGAAGGCTGATTGTAATTTTTTTTCCAATCTGGAGATTGAACCCAAGTGTACTCTACCACTGAACTCTATCCACAGGCTGTCCTTACATTTTTCAAATTTTGAGATGGATCTGAATAAATTGGCCTCCAACTTGTGATCCTCCTGCCTCAGCATGCAGAATAAGTGAGATTACAGGCATGCACCACCATGAAGGCAAATTATAATTTAATTTTTACCTAATTTATATGATAAACAGAATCTCAAAATAGAAATTTTGCCTTTTATCTCCACTTAGTGAAGTGATACTCATAGCATTGGTCAGAGATTATTTAGGTTTTCTCCTCCCTATAACAGATAGAAAAATTAACTTTCAACTCTGAAGTTATGAGAGCCTAGCTAGCTTGCTTTGACCTATGAAATCTAAGTGGAAGTGACTTCTGTCATTTTAAGCAGAATACTTAACAATGTGGTGGAATTTTTCATATATCATACCCTGCTGAATGACAATGAATGAACATATGGTGTCCTTGGGTCACAAAAAGGTAGCAGAGCCCCTGGTGACCTCTTGGATATATTATATAAGCAACAAACTTGGTTTTTTAAGGTGCTGATATACAGGTAATTTTGTACCTAACCTACTTTGACTTATACCAGCTATTTAAAAAAAGCTATTCAATAGGGCTAGTTCTAAATGAAATTTAACTTTTATAGTTAACAATCTCAGTTCTATAATTAATATGCCCAATACTTTGTCATATCCCTAATTTTAAAATTCATTAGATGAAAAGCTTTTCCTATTCTCCAACTCCTCTGGAAGCTGACTGTGTTGTGGGAGATAGAAAGGGAAACAATGGAGTCCTTCTCCCTGTATCTTGTGTTTATACCTTTCTCCTCCTCCTCCTCACCTTTTCCATGTGTGGTTACAAACTTTCTTGCTAAAGGTGGGTGGAAAGAGGAGGCTTCAAGGGTAAAATTTAAAAATGCACAGGTATAATTTAGCTTTGGTGCATTTCTAGTTGACTCTTCCTGACATAAATCCTTGAGATACCCAAACTAGTTTAGCATAACTCACTCACCATCAGTTCCCTTTATGAGGTGAAGTACTCCAGGTTATGGTTAATACTCTCTCTCTCTCTCTCGTTTTTGATAGAACTTTATTTTTATTTTTGCTAGGCAAGCACTGTACCATTGAACTACAACCTCAGCCCTATAATCTCTCTCTTACCCTGAGCAAATCATATATTTTGCCCCACTCCACCCCCCACCCCCAGGTAGGGGCATCTCACTTTTGCAGTCATCATTTTACACAGCATCAAAGACAATTTGAAGTCAAATATCCCCTTTTGCCTGGCCTCCTTTGATACTGAGGAAACACTCACGCAGCCTTTGCCTTAAAACATTGGAGAAGCACCTGCTAATCTCTTTAATGTTAGAACAACTAAATGAATGTTTTTTTCTTGCTTCAAGATTTCTAAAGTGAAAGTCCTACACTGCCCAGTGTCCACTAAACTGCAGGGGGCAGATTAAGCTAAGTGGCAGCCTCAAAGTTTCAATTCCAATGTGGAGTGAGAAGCACTGTCCTCTCTCTCACAGAGACAGAATGAAAAGCATTGTCCTCTCTCTCACAGAGACAGAATTTTCTTGGGAAATCCCCACCCACCTCATCAAAACTGTTAATTTTATTCCCTTGTGATGAGGCAGCAAAGAGTTAGAAATCCATTTCTGTGAACCCCTTTTACATGATTGTCTCTCACCTCACTTTAGAATGCTGACATCAATCATCTTGTGGCCTCAGCAGAAAACTGATGCTAAAATAAATTTATTTTAAATATATGATGACACATATTTTATTCTTACCCGATTTTTTTTTGTTATTCTATTTTTTTTTCCATTCAACTGAAGTTCAAATGACTACTTTGATCAGATTCTGTTTGAAACCGTTAAGGAAATTTCATGAACATTGCATTTTCTTTTAAAAATTATTGATAAAAAGATTTTTTAAGTATTTTGTATTTCATAATTAGATAAACTGAAACCAGTTTTAAATTTCACTTCACCCTTTTGGCTTTTATGACTCAAAACAATATAGAATTAACTGAGGTTTTATTATGCTTAATCCGGGGAATAAATAACATAATAAACTTTCCTTTTAAATTCAAATCAAATAATCACAGATTAAGAATTTTATAGCAAGAACAGATCATACAGCCTATAGCAGCCACTTAACTTTAAGGAAAAAAAAGCTATAATCTTTAAATTACTTGCTCAACATTATAAAACTGATTAATACTAGAAGCTAAGTTTACTTACAGAACTCTCTCCATTATACCATGGTGTCAGTATTTATACAAAACTGCAAATTAATTGTAATAATTAAAAGATATATTTGTTTGAAAGTAGTGACAGCTATCCCAAGAGGACTATTTAAAAGTAAGTAATATTCAAATTCGTCAAAAATATAAGCAATTACCCTTATTGAAAAACCAACTGCAATCTCAATTTAGAGGTATTTGATGGGATAGATTATCCCTTCCTTAATCAATGCCCTTCATATTTTTGGATATGTACCACCTTATTTGTTATGGCAGGTTACAATTCTGTCTCAATTCTCCAAATTATGTTTCTTTTCCCCTGGAAGAGTGAATAGATGTCATTATTAGTGTTGGTGAATTTTGAAAGATGTCTGGATGGGAATTTCCATCATGATTCGCCTGGCCTCTCTGACTGCCTTGGACCTGTGCATTCACAGCGGGGCAAGAGAGAAGAAATGAGAAAACACAGGATCAGGTCTGCCACTGTGTTTCCATTAACCTGAGTGGTCCCTTCACAACCTCGGAAGTGCAAAGAGTGAATGATGGCCCAAGTGGGGCAGGACAGATCGATTGCGTAATTTTTACTCACTGTTTCTCCTCAGCTCTAACTGGCTATTGATTGGATGAGCTGGAGATGGGTAGTGCCTCTGGGACCTTAGAATGACTAGGAGGAAATTCCCTCCCTCCACTCAGCAACACCTTCAGGCGCTTGGAGCCATTCACTTTACAAAGGAGAGTAAAACAAAACCTAACAATGAAGTCACCGGAAGAGAAATAAATTTCATCCTTCAACAAGAAAGTGAATCACTGCAGTACTTATTTAGCTTTCAGATCCCAATTATATATTTAAGTTTAGAAAAATAAACATTCTATGTAAGTTCATAAAGTTTTAAACTGGTCGTTTATTATTTATTTATTTTTGTACGTTTAAGATTTTTTAATCTAGTCCCTAAATAGATGTGAAAACTGAAGCCCACAGAGAGTAATCCATTTACTTCAAAGCTTGGGGTAAGTTGGAGTAACCTTGGCTTTCTAATTCCCAGCCTAGCAGCCTCTATTCTTGGAAATGTTTTCTTATTTCAAATAGAGAGTCGCAGAGAGAGTCTCTTTTCTTTCTTTGGATCTGTTATGTCCTGTTCTACCACTTAAAATTAATGTAGCCACCAATTCCCAGGGACATCTCATGGATGTCAGACTGGAAAAAATGAAAAGAACAAAGGACTTTTGACATTGCTGGACCAATGTGCCAATACTACAGCTTGCCCTCCTTCTGGAACCTCAGCTTTCCGAGGTTAGGAATTTCCATAAGATTTAAGAGGATATGTGTCAATATTTCTGTTCCCTCAGCTTTAACTCAACTAAAAAGATTCTTCTTGATTCTGTTCTTTCCTCTTCTCTTGCAGGGGAGGAATCATTTAGGTCTCTGCTAGGAATGCAAAGCATCATGTGTCTCTTGAGGAAAAGAAAAGACATTGTTTATAGCACTAATTCAAGAAATTCCAACTGTAAAGATAGCATGGTCAGATAATGTCTATGGATGAATCTAAGGGGGTCTCTGGTCTAGGTACAACAACCCAATTCTTGGGGTATGATATTTTTATGGTATGGAAAGACTGGAGAGATTAATTCATTGGCATTAATAATTTAGAATGGAAAATAATGAGAGAGCCTCTGTAGTTTTTATAAGTTCTTATAGGTCAGTGGTACTCACAGAATGTGATTTTTGTTCCCTGAAAATTTGTCTTGCTGGAAGATATCTGGAAATATTTTCAGTTGACAAAAATTGGGGAAGGTAAATCTAGCACAGTGACACCCACCTCTAATCCCTATGGCTCTAGCGGCTGAGGCAAGAATATTGAGAGTTCAAGGACAGCTTCAGCAAACCGAGGCACTAAGCAACTCAGTGAGACCCTGTCTCTAAATAAAATACAAAATAGGGCTGGGGAATGTGGCTCAGTGGTTGAGTGCCCCTGAGTTCAATCCCGTGGTACCCACTACAAAAAAAAAAAAAATGGGGAAGGTGCTGTGGTATCTAAGGTTGAGGACAGGGAAGCAGGGAAGCTGCAAAGCATCCTAAAATGTTCAGGACTGCCCCTCCCCCGTGACAAAAATTATACACTCAAAGTATAAATAATTCAAAAACAGTGTTCTATCTTTACCTGCTGCTTATATGGCAGCAATCCCATCATTTGTAAATACTATCTTATATTCTACCCAATGAATTATTCACTCAGACCAACATAGATGGCTTGAGTAAGAACTTTCTGGAATTGTTTATATTTTTTTGCAAGACAGTGCAGGATCACTGGCAGATCTTTAATGTTCTTAGATTGCAGAGTAGATCATAAGACAGAGGTGTGGGGAAAAGGTCATTGGGAGACCGAAGGCCACAATTAAATTTGGGGGACAGTAATTAGCCTCTTGGATATTAATTCATTTTTAAAAAAAATTTTAGTTGGTCAATGAGAATACTAGACTTTATTTTCCTCCTTATAGATTGATGGATTACTAGTTCTGGCCTATTGGATATGGAAAGATAACATGTAGCATTTAACTGCTCATTGGAGACTTCCCAACTCCTTTGTGCCCTAGTGTCCTGACTGCCAAACTTCTAAACAATGAAGTTCTTATCCCAATAATGAATATGAGTTGAGCAAGAGATAACTGTAGTTTGGAGTCACTGAGACTTTAGGTTGTAAGTTATTTCAGCCTTAATGTTGTTGTTGTTGTTTTTTTTTTTTTTTGACAAATACATGTATTAAAGCTTTAACATGGATCATGTAGAGTTGAAAATATAATCTTTTTGAATTAAAGTTGGAATGTTAAACTAAAATCTAAGCATTTCCATTAATAGGAGTAAGAAAAATTATGTCCAATTAATCCCCACTGTATATCAGGCAAATTTCCTGCTTTCATTTCATAGATTGTGACCAATTATACAGCTCACCAAATGCTAGGCACCAGTATCGTAGGATCTGTATTTCTGATTGACATAGCTTTTACCATCACACATAGAAAAGCTTGGAGTTGAAGCTCCACTAGGTGTTATATGCTTTGTTCCCTGTGATCGGCATCTACTATAATGACCATCACAGGGTAGGCTTTCATGAATTCTTCTTGAGTAAATTAAAAAGTAATGATTTCAACAATTCAAGTTCAGGGAACTTTAAGTTTGTGGGGCTGGGAGGATGAATCATTATTGTTATTATCAGCTGGATGAGAGAGGAGACGTGCATTTGGGAGTAGAGCAGTGTTAATAAGTAAAGGCTCTGTCTTCATACAGCTCCATCTTAGAGAGTTAAAAAAAAACAAGAGAGTTTCCACTAATTTGTAATATTCACTCAAATTTGAAAGTTTCTAAGGTAATGAATATGCTACTACTGGGTCTGGAGAAAGGTGTGAGAATGAGAGGGTAGGTTTCAGAGAGGGTGTTTCAGTACTGCAGACCACCTTTGGAGCCGCTGTGACAAGATGATACTTTAAAAAGTGAATATCCTGTATCATTATCCTGCCTCAAAACATTTACGAAACTTGGAAAAACTGCTATCAGTTGCATGTGTGTGCATGTGCACATGTGTCAAGCATAGATTAAAACCCATTTGATCTTTCTTGACAGGGAATTAGGTGCATCATATTTCACTTACAGTTCTCTTAAGTGCCATCAAATGTGCCCCATGTGGCTACTGGCCCCATGGAAGATAGTTGTCAACAGTCAGTGTTAGCAAAAGTTGCAGCTACAGGAGGGGGAGAGAAGAGAACATGTTTTTAAAAAGAATATTTAATTATTTAAAAAAAAAAACGCCTCAGGATCTTAGGAACTGAAAGTTTGCTCTACTAATGATGAAAATTACAAGTTATGGAAGTGAATAAGGTGGTCAGTAGTAGGAGCTGCCAACTGAGGGGAAAGTGAGAGGTGTTGACTTAGTGTCAGTTATTGGAAAAATAAAAACATCCTGTGTCTTACTATCAGCAAGTTGAGAATCTCAAATCCATCTAAAAGAAAAACATATGTCTTAACTTACGAGCTGCTTACATCTAGTAGGGCAAGAAAGACAAAGATTTCAACATGATATAAAAGCAAGGCCATGGGGATGCACTAACTGCAGGGGAGCTCAGAGTACTTAGCTTAGACTGAGGGGGTTACAGGAAAATTTCCCCGAGAAGACTGCACGGCAGGAACTAAAGTTTTAAGGATGAGTAAGAGTTAGCCAGGCAAAGAATGTGGGAAGTACATTCAGGGCAGTTAAGCAGCATGAGTTAAAACACAGAACTGTGAAACAGCATGGTGCATGAGAAAAACAGCAAGTCATTGGATTTCAAGTGCATAAAAGTGAGAGGCAGGACATGGCAGGAGATAAGGTAAGAGAGTTAGATAGGTCATGAAGGGCTATACAGTATATAATAGCAAAGTGTGAGAGGTTTATAGGCACCAGGGTTCTACCAAAGGGTTCCAAAGCAGACAAGTGGTATGATCAGATCTCATTTTAGATGAAATATTAATGGCAATTTCATGGAAGGTGGAGGATTGGAAGAGAGAGATCCTCCAGGCAAAGAGAGCAGTTAGGCACCCATTGTTAAGGGTAGAAATGAACAGGCTATAAACAAAGGGAATTATGGCATGGTTAGAGGAAAGATTATAAATATATAAGTGATTTAGTAGATGAATTTAGTAGGAGATGACCTGGAGGTTGGAGTAAAAAAAAAAAGAATTTGGTATTTTATTCACAATCTCTTATTTACACAATTGTTTTTTGAAAAATAGGTTATAATATAACAGGAATAATTGATGGGGAAGGACAAGTTCATGATAACTTTGAGATCTTTTTGGAGATATTTAGCAGGCAGTTGGCTATGTAAGTCTGAACTTCAGTGCAGGTATTGATACTAGAAATACACACATGGGAGTCATAAACATTGGTTTATAGTTAAAATTAGATAAGGAAAAAGGTGTTCTGGGAGGGTGTGTAGAGGGAGAATAACTAGAGATCAGTATTGAGAGATGTTTAAGGAGTGGGCAAGAGAAGAGGAGAACCTATGGGAGGCTGAGAAAGACAGCAAAAGGAACATGTTTCCTCCCCTAATCACAAAAGAAAGGATGGTAATATTACCTTTCTTCCAGGAAGTTGAGAAAGATGAAAACAAAACAAACAAATAAACAAAACAGTGGATTTGCAATTAGGAAGTTTTTGGTTATCCTTAGAGATTCAATGAAATTATAGGGATAGAATATGTTTCAGGAATTTAAGGAATAAATGGGAGAAAAGGAAAAACTTTCATTTGCAGAAACATGCCAGGAAGAACAAAGAGAAATCTTAAGGAAACCAAAAGAGGTTTGTGCCCAACAGATTTTAAATGCTTTTCCTTCTAATTATTTTTAACTTTGGTCTGTGGGAAATATTTTAGACAGATTATACATCTTTGAAAGCTAGTGAGAAAGCCAATAAAAAAGGAGAAAGAAGATGGATATTATACAACGGATAGGCTAAAACCCTGGAGGATGTTTAGAAAATAAAGAAAAGATGTTGGTCGTGGGTGACCCCCAAGAGTAGAGGAACATGATCCTCTTAGAAGGCCAGAGTGTGTGAAGGAAATCTGAAGGTGAAGTGGACAAGAGAGCAAATAATTCATCTTTCATGAATTCCAATGCCGTAATAATACAGATGTCTATTAAGAACAAGGATGGGAGTAAGAATGGGCTGGGAGGATGAAGGAGGAGAAGTTGTAATAAGAAGTTGATAAGATAATTGACCAAGGAGGCAACACTTTGTCAAAGATCTGAGGAACTAACTGGGATTTGGATACTATAAATATGTGGCTGCATGCATGTTTATATGCTGGTACTTTGACATTGGAAGAGAATGCGAATAGTAGGATAAACTCAAGACTGAAGTTTTATTGGTTAGTTGTCTCTCAAGGTAAGGGACTAAGGAATTGCAGCCATTGGTAAAAGAGTTCAGGTGATCAGATCCATTTGGAGTAGAGGATAGAAAGACTTGGAATGTTGAGTTCAGCTGAGGACAGGAGGTGGGGTGGAACCAGGGAACTGGTTGTTCCTGTACTTCTGTGTAGCAAGGGTAGTGGGCAAGGAAAGGATGGCAGGTTGCAGTTGAACAAGAGATATCATCATCAAAGGTTCCGATGTGGACACATTTTTATTCAGCTTTAGTTTGTGGCCACTGGCTGTTGTGATATATGCATCATCCAATTTTTTAAAAGAAAACTGATTTGGGGGAGTTAAATAATTCTTCTGTTTAAACAGCTAGTAGATATGAAGAGATGGAATTTGACCTTCGGTCTTTTTGAGTACAAAAATTATGTATTTTCATTAAACTATATTGTCCCCTCCAATTTGGCTTCTCAAATACTGAAAAAGAGGAATGCACTTTTAAACAAAAGGTTTGAAATATTTTGCACCATACACAGGTTTGAAATATTTTGCACCATAAAAGGATCAATGTTATTCTGATACTCAGTTGTTCTAATTATGTTGCTCTGTTTTGTTAATGACTTGGAATTTGGTTTCTTTGCATTTGCATGTTTGATGTGGGAGCATCCTCAGAGATATGTCCTTTTCATTTTGGATACTAACAGCCTAATAACATTCTATTCATGACACTGCATTCAGCACACCGGTAAAGTAGGTATTGCTTTCAGAATTACATATAATTAAGTAAGAGGGCAAGTTGTCAAAAGCAAATAATTTTAATTCAAATTATTCAATTTAGTAGATATGTTTATTTTGCCAAAGATGTTGTTTAACTGGATTAATGAAAAATGCTCTTCTTGTAGAGTACATACTGGTACTCTATAAGATCACAGGTATCATGTTAATGAATCCATCTAGTTTTTTAGACAATTAGAATACCCCTCAGCTTACTAGCACAGGCAGAATAGAAACTAATTAAGTTTTACTCACGAAGATGTGGAAACATATTTTCCTTTGTAAAAACTTACAAATTCTTATTATCTTTGCAGATATTCACAGTTCAACTGAAATTGTTTAAAAAATAATTTCTTGGATCTGATCCCCAATTACATGGGGCATAGTTTGCCAAATTTTCTAAGCTTTCTTAAATTTGTGTTATTGCATTATTTTTTAAATTAACTCCTATACCAACATACTTAAAAAAATAAAGTATAATTTTTCTGTTACAAGGTTAAGTTTGGTCCAGTTTGTGATGTTCTAATATATTCCAGAGATTGTCACAACATTTATTCTGAAATGCCTATGTTTAGTTAATGTAGGTGATGTGATTCCAGTAACAGTAACCCATTAGAAAAATGTTCTGAAACCAAGCTATTATTTCTTTACTTAGTTTGGAGAGAATTTCCAGCCAAATCACATTCTCTAATTTAAATAAACTTCTTTATCTTATAGATTAAGTCATGCATAAAAAAGAAAATGCAAAAACATGGTTAAACCTTTAAGTATTAGGTCATTAAAAATCCATTCTTGCCTTCCTGCCCATTACTACATCTTTTTTCAGAACTGTCACCCATTTCATTTAAGCACTTAGCTCCCTTCTAATGAATGAATTGGCATTTCATATTACCTTATTATCCTATAAAACAAAATGCATACTCAATAACATTAACGGTAATTTCTCATAAAGACACATTATCGATCCGGGAGCTACCTGTAAGCATTGAAAATTGCAGCCTGCACACAGAGCCTTTCACATCTGGGCCTGAAGAATTAAAGAAAAATTAAATTTGACAGCAGTAAATTCACAGTCACAATCTAGGCCCCAATTTATATGCAAAATGAAATGCTTTATGAAAATTTCTTCTATTTTCTCACGGAGATTTGGGAAAAGATTTCACTAGATGCTTCTTTCTTTAATATTCCTCTACTTAAATATTATACTGCAGTCACTGCAGACTCTCTTTGATGTATAAATAATCAAGTTAAATTATGTGCTGCAAGGAGACTAGTGCTCTGCCATTCTTATTTTACAAAGTAATTTCTACCCTAGAGGGTCAAATTTCCCTGACAAATTCTTAATTACTATGTTGCAACAGAAGCAGAATCTATTTGTGCATAAATCCTGGGCATTCCCATGTGGCAAGTAACTAATATTACCAACCATTTCACTTGGCCTGTTCACTGAACTCCATAATTAGATAATACTTTTGATGATGGTACATTTGAAGTCTTAATCCATTTAATTTTTTATGAGATTTTTTTATTTTAATAGGGATATGTTAGTGACCACTGCCTATTTAAAAATCATTAAAATTCTGTCCACAGCAGTAATAAAGATTAAAGATTACTAATATGGCATTCATAACCTTGCTGGTTTTCCAGAAATCCAGGGCTTAAGGTAAATGTTAAAGGTCATTTAATATGTTAGTCACTAATTATAATCCTGGGTAATAGGTTCCTTTTCTAATTATCATGGTATAAAAGTTCTATTGTTTGGGTCTGTGCTTCTGATTTTCATATTTAGCTTTTTTGGGGATGAGTAATCCTGGAATTAAGCTCCTGAACATTGATGAAAGTAGGTAATGCTTGATGATTAACGGGATAAAAGCTTATATTTGAATGCTGTGTGATATCTTGCCTTGAAGTTACTTACAAAAGATGCAGCATCTTTTTTTCTGGGACTAAGTTCAGGAAAAAGGTCATTGTAAGATTAATGCACCCATATTTTAATATCAAACTATGACAAATTTGACAACAACCTTTCCATACTGCTGCAAAACATTAAGAAGAAAGCTTAAACAACCTGAAACAAGAGGAAGACATTTCTAAAAAAGTGGACTAGATTTTATCTGTCTTTTAACTGAATAACAAAAGAACAGAATTGTCCAATTCATTCAGCAGTGAATCATTTAGCCCATGAAAATACACACAATGGTATCTGGCAAGATTGAATAGGCACCTGAGAACATCAGTAACTGTCTTCTTAACTAAGACCACAGGCCCCTGGTAAGTGAATGCTAAGATGGACCCATCAGTATTTTGGCCAATAATGTTTGCCAAATTCAAAGTGTCTTGTCATTTTCCATTTAGTTTCACATTCATTTTAAAATCATTTTGTATAATTGCCTTTAAAAATGTCCACATTTTTTAAATATTTATTTTTTGTAGTTGTACACAATAACTTTTATTTATTTATTTTTATGTGGTGCTGAGGCTCGAACCCAGGACCTTGCATGTGGAGGCGAGCGCTCTACAGCTGAGCCATAACCCTAGCCCCTAAAAATGTCCACATTTTGAGGTATTTAGTTAACATGTATCTTTTTACATTTTAAAAATAATTTGCATTTTCTGCTTCTTCAGT
The DNA here is from genome assembly GCF_047511675.1 of Marmota flaviventris. Lineage (NCBI taxonomy): Eukaryota > Metazoa > Chordata > Mammalia > Rodentia > Sciuridae > Marmota > Marmota flaviventris. Next base: position 92,186,444 of record NC_092500.1, on the reverse strand, counting down.
CTTATTCCTTTGCACTTCATTCTTTGAATTTGTCCTTGCAGGGAATCTTTTGACAAATCACTAATATAATATCAAAAGTGACTTCAATTGTTAGAACTTTTAAATAACCTCAAAGTATTTTATAAGAATCCTATAAGTAGATATATTTTGATGAATTAAATCATAACTATTTTTGAGCATTTGCTATGTTCCACACACATAAAAATTCCTGCCATTATGAAAATTTTCTTATACTGATGGCAAAAATGCAATGAGCATAATCAATCTGTCTATCCATCTATCATTCATTAAGCTAATGTTAAAAGGTGAAAAGTGCTACAAGCCAAAGTAAAATACAGGAGAAATATATGGACTGATGATTAGGAATAGGGAAGAGTATTGCTATTTCAATTACAGTGATCTTAGAAGGACTCATTGGGAAAGTGGCATTTTTACCGAAGACTTATAAAGATGAATCAGGTTTATCAAGTGCACAACAGAGCAGGTACAAAGGTTCTGAGGCAGGAGCATGCTTAGTTTGCTCAAGGAACAGCATGGCAAGTAGTATGACTGGAAAACAATGAATGAAAGGAAAAGTATGAGGAGATCCATTCAAAAATAGTTTTAGGGCTCAGATTATGCCCGACTTTAAGATCTTGTAGAAATGTTGGTTTTTATCTGGCATGAAGTGGAGCCCTTTTGAGTATTTCCAATAGGAAGTGACATCAGTATTTTTAAATTTAGAACTGTTAAGTCTGGAGGCCCACAGAATCTTTTCAGATATTAAAAGTCAATTTCTATTTACTTTGAAGTGAGAGCTAAAGAATATCATACAGTTTGTGAGAAAAAAAAACTGTCAATAATGACACTATAATTTTGGTCTTCAGTAACATGGGTCTCATTTGTAAACTCAATAATAACATTTCCAGGATATTCTGTAGTCAAACACATAAATGAAGTGGATTGAAAGGAATGGAGACAGAAAACACAAAGAACTATTATTTGAGTTTTGCTGTTAAAGGTGAGAATAGCAAGGAGGTACATAGAGGCAAATAGAGGCTTATGAAATTATTTTTAAGATGGAAGAAATTGCAGTGTACATGTTGAGGATATGCTTATGGCATGATCCAGTAGGTGGAAAAAGTAACAGTCACTTGAACTAATGATTATGAACCAAGACTTAGAAAGTGAACTCCATCCAGGTTCAGAGAATCTAAATTAGTTTAGCTGGAAAATACAATTTAACCAAAGTTAGAGTTTTGCTAGAAGGTAAGAAAATGAAAAAAGGGTTTAAGACTTGACAATGTTTGTACCTGAAAGATGTGATGTGGGGATATGGAATTTACAATGAGTAAGGAGGATAGTGAGGGTAGAAATGGTATAGACATAGTGTCTTCAATATCTTTGATAGATATTCTCTTATATTTCATGGGAATGGAATACATACATGAATCAATGATCCTTTACAATAAAGTTGTTTTCTTAAAAGGGGGCATGGTATGGAATGGGGCAATTCTGAGAACACATAAAACCAAGGATGGAAGTACAGTGGAAAACATCAGGAAAAGGGAAAATTGGAAAAGCAACTGTAATCACAAATGCTATGACAGAGTACCCAGAGACATGAAAAGTATGAATTATACTTTTCCAATCAAGATCACAACATTAATTCAAGGTCAGGCTGTAACTGATGTCAGAGATTGGGTTTACGCATGGCTGGTTCCATGTGTCTGTGACTTGTGCTTTTTCACAGGACCCTATGCTCAGAATGACCTTGTACTTCGTTAATGCTCAGATGTTTCATTCTTGAAACTTTAAATAAGGACATTTTATGGTGTCCTGCAGGATTAACCTTCCATCCAAAATTGGTTGGAAGCAGAGACTAAGGATTGCACACATGTATCACAAGAGTATGAATAGGTATTACTCACATAAAGAGATTTTCTCAGGACAGGCTCCCCAAAAGGTCTAAAATGGCTTGAGTTTAGGAGGGGAAAATTCTTTGGTTTTTACTGGGGTTCAAAGGCATTAAAAGTTTCTGCATGCATGCTGGATTTGCTTGGTTTGAACTTCCCTGTTTGGTGACAAGAGAAGGAGTAAGAGCTTTCCTATTGGTTTATGTCAACATGGGGTTTGAATTCTTCTAAGGACTGAACATAAACAATCAAGTTAATCTTTTATCACAAATCATCTCTGGGATTCCTTCTTGCACTGGCTCTACCAGTGTTACAGCCGGTCCTGGTTTAATGGAGGCAGGCAATGAGACATGGTTTGGTATGTAAGATGTTCATTAGGGATTAACTACCACTAAGGGAAAGGGCAGAAGGAGAAGTTGAACTGCCATGCAAGGCATGAAAAGCGGTTGCCATCAGCATTCCCCAGAGGGGGAATTTTACATTCTCATGAATTGTGAAACCAGACAGTCCTCAAAGCTGGGGGCAAATGTTTCTCTGAAGATCAATTTGGTCAGACTCATCCCCGTATCTACCAGAAGTAGACATTATCAATATGTTGATAGTTATCATATTTTGAATATCAATTAGAAGATGTGATGTTTTCTAAATAACTAAATACAAGTAAGCCTGCCGTCAAGGCCTCAGAGGTGCCCATATTAATTAAGCACCAGATACAGCATAAATTTGTCAAAGAAGCAGCATCTAGATTTCATCTCCACCAATTATCAGATATGTGACTTAGTAGATGTGAAAAGCTTGGCCTCTTTGAGTGTCAGTTTTTTTTTTCCAAAAAGAAAATAATAATGCAAATATATATTTGTTTTGAGGAATAAAAATCTGAAACAATGGCTCAAGTTAAGGTTTTATATAAGTGATACTTTTTTCTTCCTTACAAGTGTCAAAGTATACATCAGGAGGTTTATATTTAGAGTAACAAAAATTCTGCGTTTTTCTGCACTGAAACAGTTTTCAATTATTTGAGTTGATTCTAATTTTGTTTTGCTGTCCTGTAAGTAACCTTTTCTTTAAGAACAAACTTTTAATCACGCCAGAAATTTTCATGTCCATCGATAATTACTGCCTAGAATATCTGTTTTATTCAAAAAAATCAGCAAACTTACAGAAAGATTATCAATAGAAAATTAAATTAAAAGTTTTTAATTGAGTATATTTCTTTACTCATTTCAGTTTCTTAACAAGGGATTCTTTGGAACTTACATAAGACATGAACATACTATTTCTCTCAAATACAGAGAAAGGAAGCTTTCTGTCTAACCACTTGTTTTTATCATGCCATATAAAGGCTCTTATAAAGCTTTGGGGGGATAAATCCAAGAGTGCTTCACAATCTCCATAACTTGAAATTTCTTATACTCATATACAAATAAGAGCATGAGGAATGTTTGAAACTTCACCGGTGTCGCTATTGATAAAAGAGGGTTGCAATTTTATTAGAACATATAGTACTTGTAATACATTGAGTACATATAGCACAGGTCTTCAGTTCAGGCTGAACAGACTTCTTTTGTGAGTAGAAAATGAAATAAACAAACCCCTTGTTTAAATGATGAAAGTCTGAAACTTGGCCCAAATTCTCTTGCAAATCAGACTATGTAATCTCATGATGTTTTCAGATGTTGTGTGAAGAAAGATCAATTTTTATCATAATGTGTTTTATGTTTCTTTCAGATTTCTTTCAAATTAGAAGTAGGGTTCAATGTCTAAAATTAAACTGTGCTCATCACTTCAAATAATTAGTTTTTTTAATAATAAATAGTGTCACACAGGAAAATATTACCCCAATTATACAGGAATAGATTTATCATTCCTCATTACAGAAATAGCTCAGAAAACAATTGGAGAGAAGGTGTGTATGTATGTATTTATGTGGGATTGAGAATGCTAAATAAAATTTGATAGGAACTTTTAATAAGAAACTGATAATTTTAAAACTTGATCCTGAGTCTATTTTCCTATTCACATATTTATCTATCTTAAAGCAAATGAAAACAAGGGTAATATTTAGTTCACTGATATTTTGAAGTAAGATCTTAGTTGGGTGTCCAACTACATAATGCAGGAGAATTTGATAAGGTCAAGAAAAAAGAGAAAAACATTCATTTGACTGTTTTTCTGAATTCCTACTTAATTTTCTCCTGTTATAACAACTATGCTAGATAGAAATGTCTTATTTAATCTCCAATTGAAAATGTAAAATGCCATATTGTTAAATTAAAATTATAAACATTGTATCTTTCATGAGTGTCTTTCCTATTGAAAATCCTACACCAACACTAATTTTAAAATGGAAAAACATATTCCCACATTTATCCATGACCTTGCTTGGGCCATGGAATTTCTGCCTTGACAACAGAGACACACAGAGAGAGCCATTTAGAATGCTGGAAGATATGCAAAAGAGAGTTGGCTGTATTATCAATTATCTCAACTTGATACCGTGGAACGTATACTCTACCCCTTCATAGCTGCTAAAAAGATTTAAAGTCATGATCACAGAACTCAAAAAGAACAATGCACTTTCATTTTGGCTAATCAGACATCTTAAAATAGACCACCATAAAAATCACCCCCGAAAAATGAGAATCTATTTTTAAATGCTTCCAGAAAAAAAAAAAAAAATCTATCTTCCTCAGTTTATCAGCCCTTACCAATAAGAAAAAGACTCCCTAATTCTAAATCTAATTTTAATTGTTACTTAATCACATAGTTTAAAACTGGATCTTAGTGAAAATGTGAATTCACTCCTTTCAAACCCTAGAAGTTTTCTTTCTTCTTGCCTTTATCTTTCTCCAAGGCACTTAGAGCAAGTCTTTGGACAATTTATATCACAACAACTCCATGTCTTCCTTAAATGCAGATACATGCAGATAATACCTAGAGGGAATAAAAAAGTCTATTATTTCATTTTATTTTAAACATTTTATTTTATTTTACAGAAAGCTGATGATATAATAGGTATTAATGTTGATAACCAATCTGTCCTACTTATGAATTTAACCTAACCCTCTCATTATTATAATTCCATCGTAAATTCTCATAAAAACTCACCTCTCTAAGCAATGCATTTTTCATTTATGATATCAACACAGAATTAAAATTTTATTGTGATTCCCCCAAATAATCATTCACTATATGGATCTACAAAGTCATTCAACAAATTCAACATGTATCAATTGAGGACTTTTATCTACTGTTTCATATATTCAGGATAGAACAGTAAAACAAATAATAATCAATAGCCTCATGGAGTTTCTTTTATAATATAAACAAATAACCAAGTTATACAGGAAGGTAATACAATATGCTACAATGAGCAGGGGTGCCAACAGAGGGATTTGTAAAGAGAAATGGGGCAGCTTTCAACCAGAAGCATGTTTCATGTGCTTGAAATGAAAGGAAGGAGGAAAGAGACCAATAGGAGAAGTGATTAGGAAGGGAGTTAGAAGCCAATTTGTATAGCACCTTGGGTGAGGTGCAGGGGCACTGCAGGGTTTGAGGCAAAATAATGACCTGATTGCAAGTTTCATAACTTGAAAACAACCTCTACTCTTAACAATGCTGAAATTCACAAATTCCACCAAATGAACTCTTCTAGTCCTCATGTTTTTATCAAAGGATCCCCGAAATCTCTATGTGGATGTTAGATGTGTGATGTTTCTAAAAGTTAAACTATCCAAGACTCATCTCCTGAGTTAAAGCTTTTTTGAAAAGTAAAGTTTGATGATATGTGTTCTCAGAACAGAATGCAGGCTCTCTCTGGACTCAGTTTTCAGGGTCTTCTTTTAAAGAAAATTTTGCCAGGATTGAGCATTAGAAAGTATGTGGAAAAAATGTAGCCTGGTGAATTCAGTTCTTTGGTTATGGATCCCAAGAGGTTTTATGATGGTCTGGTGCTTTTATGAACAAAAGACCTGATGAGAACAAATAAGAGAAGAAAATATTTATTTTGACTCATGGTTTCCAAGTTTTAGTTCATGGTTGGCAGAATCCACAGGTCTTGGCTGGAGGTAAGGCAAAACAACATGGTGGAAGGGAATGGCTGAGGAGAGCAAATTGTAGCAGGGCAACCAGGAAGCATAGAGAGATCTCCGCTCACCAGGAAAAAAAAAATATAAACCCCAAAAGAATGCCACCAGTGACCTACCCCATCTAGTGATGTCCCACCTGCCTAGAGTCACCTTCCAGTTAATCCATATCAGTGTATTCATCCACTAATTAGGTTAAGGTTCCCATATGACAACCATTTCACCTTGAACATTGCTGCATTGTCTCACACATGAAACTTTGGGCCACCCATCATATCCAAACATGACAATGGCCTGGAGAAAAAAACAGTTCTTGGGAGTAAGTATGATATCTGGACTTTTAGATTTACAGCTATTGCCTCTTTTTCCTTCCTTTTTTTGTCACTTTTTCACTTACCTTTATTGCTTTCATCCTTTGCATTATTTAGTTAACCTATTTGCCAATTTTTGCCATTCATTTAGCTTACTTTTAACTGATGGGTTAAATTTGAATGTTTTATATGTTTCTTTTGTATTGATAATTTATAATCTATATTATTAGCAACATTGTTGCTACTGAAACTTTGATTGCAATCTGCCAAATCTTTCAGGGGAAGAAAAATGTTTTCTGAATTTACTCAGGTAGTCAGATATTCTCCTATTTGCAGTTTTATTTTTTATTCTGGATGGCATAGTAACAGATTTATGATGACTTATACCTCACTTATTTCTCTTTAACTCAGTGGAATATTTCAATGTATATAAAAACCAAATGCAACATGCACAAAACTAAGCACACTTTATGACACAAACCACCTTCCCCTGATTTGTCTGATGCTATTAATAGCATTTAACACCTGAAACATTATAAATATCTGAGAACTTTTTAAATTGGATAAAACTAACCAAATTCCTTTAGCATCCTCAAATATATGTGAACAGCAACATATTACAAAAATGTCTGCAAAAGTGTCCTGTTATCAATGTAGTATATTAATTCTATTCAAAAAGTATGGACTGACAAACTTGAAAATTATTTTCATTCTAATTGTTTAAAATATATTTTAAGAAGCAAAGGTAAAAACCCAGCCTTTCAAAGTTCCCAGTTCTAAGAATAAATCTCCTCCACAGTATTATCCTGCCCCTGACTGCAGATTAAATTTGCTAGTAACTTAAATAATAAAATTCAATTCAAATATTCAGAGACATGTCCACATTTATTATTTCAACTGTTTAATTTTCCTCGGGGTGCATGTATTAATTAATTAATGTGCTGCCCTTCCTATGTGATGACTTGCTTAAAAAGGTAGAATTATTAATAAAGAAATTTCCCTTGCTTTAGCATATTTAGGGCAAAGACCAAATGCTTGAGACATTTAAACTTATTTTAGTCTATGACAAGCCTGAAAAGAGCAGGAAATGTCCCAGATATACCATGTAAGATAAAAATTGAGAAAGTAGTGACCCAAAACCTGGATGCATACACACACAGAGAATTTTTAAAAGTCGAGTTCATTTTAACACTGAGATAACAAAAGAGAAAAATATAAAATAATACTTATTAGTAATAACAAGTATAGTAGATCAGGGTTTCAGAATGAATACGAATAATACAAAACCATCTAACATAAGAAAATGTTCTGGCTTAATCTGAAAAATAATTCTGGCATCCAAGATAATCATATACTTCATTAAAATATGTTCATAACAGTTTGAATGGTGGGGGATGTTCTTTAATAATTTACAACGAACTATTGACTTTTATATATTATTTTTATGGATTGAAATCATCTTGCTTTAAAAAATTTCAGAACTTGTGATATGGGGTAACATATCTTCTATGATCCATCATCTTAACTCTGAATATTCTCCATACCTTCTTTCTAATTTGTGCTTCAACAAATATACGCAGTAGGAATTGTTGCCACGGTAAATTAAACAAAATGTTATAATATTAATATATCATTAAGCAACTGCATTGTAAAATGTAATTTTAAATACGTATAATGTGGAAGGGATCTAGAAAGGTCGAAATGTAGGGCTCACCAATGTTATAAACTAGCCCTGGATTGTGAATCAAATCACACAATTCATATCCCATATATATATTCAATTACCAATGAAGGGAAATTTCCTATCCCTTTTCCTGGAAGAAAAGTTGGACTCTTTTTCTTTGAGTTCCTAAGGAAAGGAAGTCATGAGACTAGATTTTGTGATTCTTCTATTGTTGTTTCTTATGTTTCAGAAAGCTTTCACGTGTAGGAACTTTGCCTTGAAAGCTGTAGAGACAGGAGGAAATTGATTCCCTCTGTGGTGGAGAGCAAGCAATGTCAGATATGCAAAGAACATGATTCAGACTCATCTGAGATAATATTTCAGCTTTAGTGATTTTAGTTGTATGACTTTCAGAGAGTTCCAAAATATCTCTATGCCATCTTTTCTCAGTTACTTACCAAAAAAAAAGTGCTCTGATGTGTAACAAACAGGATTGTTATGATAATTAATAGACAACACCCAAATCCAAACAGGCTTTTCTTTTTTTCAAAGTCTTCATAGCAAAAAAATGTCACTACTATTCAGAATGCATACAGAACAAAAACCTTTGGTCTCGTATCTAATCCACCATCATCTCTCATCAAAAGACCATGACTTGTCTAGCCTTTGTTAACTTAAAAAGAATATTATAATCTATATACTATATGACAGCCAGCAGAGTGATCTCACAAAGTGGAAATCAAATCATAACATCACCAATGTTTCTACTCAACAGACTATACAATACCTGTATTAAACTGGCCTTCAAGATACTCCATGAGATGGCCCCTCTCATCCTATCTGATTTTATTTCCTACTTTTACAGCACAATAGTTTTTAGACTTATTTAAAATGCAATTTTATTTTGAAATAGTTTTAGATTTACAGAAAGTTTGCAAAAAAGACAGTTACCATGTATTCCATTCCTAGTTCCTTCCAATACAGATGTTTTACATTTCACATTTGTCCTAATTAATGAACCAACATTGATACATTACTGTTAAATAAAGTTCATAATTTATTCAGATGTCCTTAATTTTTACTTAATGCCCTCTTTCTGCTCCAGGATATCATCCAAGATTCTATATTACATTTAGATATGTCTAGGCATCTACTGGTATGAGAATATGTCTGATTTACCTTGCTTTCATGACTTTGAAGGTTTTACAGATTACTGGTTAAGCATATAGTAGAATGTCTTTCAATTGGGATTTGTCTGATATTTTTCTTATGGATAGACTGGAATGAAGGATTTTGAGAGAAAGATTAGAGATAAATGTCATTATCATCATATCACATCCAAGATACCTTATATCAGCACAATTTACCATCACTGATGTTGATCATAATTACCTTGCTAAGGTAGTGTTTTCCAGTTTCCTCTATTGTAATATTACATCACCTACCCATTTCCAAATGGCGTTCTTAGGAAGTAAATCTTAAGGTGTAGTTCACATTTAAAGAGTAGAGAGTATTGCTCAATATCCTTGAATGTGAGTTATCTATATAAAGTATTTGGAATTCTTGATGGGTATATTTGTCTAGTCTCCATTGATTTATTTCATTCACTTATTTCAGTATGGATTTAGGGATATTTATTCTATGTTTTAGATTATAATTCAAAACCATCTTATCTGCCACTCATATTATTTCATAATTGGCTGCCAGGGATTTTTTTCAGTTGAGTCCTGTGTCCCTTTTACATACCCCCACATTGCTGTTCTACTGCTGTTATTTGTTAGCATTTAATTCTTTAAATCCTGGCACTACAAGAGACTCTGGGCTTACCTTATGTATTACCTGCCACAATCCTAGAACCGGCCAATACTCCAAGCATCTCTGATGATGTAGCTCTCAGTTTTAGGATGAAACCCGAGAAACTGGGGGGAATGCAGGTACAAGTCCCAGAGTCCAAAGACCAGAGAACCTGGCGTTTTGATGTTTAAGGAGAAGAGAAGGGTGTCTCAGCTCCAGAAAAGTGAGAGAAAAAACTTTCCTCTCCCCTGTCTTTTCAGTCAATTGTGTCCTCAGTCTTTTGGATGGCACCCAACCACATTGAGTGAAGGCAGATCTTCCATACTCAATCTGCTGATTAATGTGTCAATCTCTGACAGAAATGCCTTTACACAGAAATAATGCTTTGTAGTGCTCAACTATCTCTTATCTAATAAAGAAGACCCTTAAGATTAATACCATCAGCTAAACTTATTTTGAGGCTTTCAGTCCTAGACTGAGCTACTGGTTTACAGGCTACTGATTTCCTGGACTCTCCAGTTTGCAGATGGTGCACTAGGAGACTTCTCAGCCTCCATAATCCTGCAAATAGATTCCCTTAATAATCCCCTCTCACCTGATCTATTTTCTCTCTACCTTACTGGTTTTATTTCTTTGAAGAACCCTAATACAGATGCATGCACTTTAAGGATTATTATGTCTTCTCAAAAAATTGGTGTCTTTATTATTAAGTAATGACCTTCTTGATCCCTAATAATCTTCCTTATGAAGTCAGATTTGTCAAAAATAAATATAGCTGCACTTTTCTTTTGATTAGGGTAATAAGTTGCATCTTTTTCCATCCTTTGGGTCTTTATACTTCAAATGCATTTTCTTTTGTTTTTGGTTTTGCCATACTGAGGATTGAAGCCCCTGTAAACTAAGCAAGTGTTCTACCACTGAGCCACAACCCTCATTCCTAAACTAGGTTTTAGAGACATCATGTTGTTGAGTCTTGTTATTTTATTCTATCTAACAATATCATTCTTTTTCAACTTTTCATCTTACAATGGTCATTTATATAGTTGGATGCATATATAACATGCCATTAACAGTTCTGTTTAATGTATTTGTTCTTTACTCTTCTTTTCTCATTTTCTGCTTTCTTTAGTTTAAATTGAACATTTTGTATGAGTTCTTTTAATCTCTAATTAGCCTGTCATTCATGCTTCATAAAAGTTTTTAATAGCTGCTATGATATTTTAGAGATACAAAACATACTACCTTCAAATAAGACTCTACCACTTTACATGTAGTGTAGACACTGAACAGAATAGTGTTCCAGTTCTTCTCTTTTACTCCTTGTGACATTGATGTCATTTATTTCACTTAACCTGTGCTATGATCACCCAATACGTTGTTATTTTTATTATTTCAAACTGTTAAATTTAAATTAACAAGTGCTATGTGATTGTACCTTTGTTTGATCCTTCTCTGAAGCTCTTAATTTCTTGTGTAGGTTCAAGTCACTGATCTGTGATGTCTTCTTTCCAACAAAGGAACTTTTCACATTTCTTCTTAGAAATGGTCTGCTGCCAGTGAATTTCTTCATTTTTTGTCTATGTATTTATTTCTCCATTGTTTTACAGAAAAATTTTTTGTATATAGATTTCTCAATTGGTGGGGTTTTTTCCAAACCTTAAGTTATTTTACTCTATTCTACTTTTAATTGCATTATTTTAAATGTGCCTTCCCAGGTTGTTATCCTTGACTTCTATAGTTAAAGTGGTATTTTTTCTTTTTGTATCCCTTCAAGATTTTCATTTCATTTTTTGCCTTCTTTAGTTTGAATATGATGTGTCTAGATATATGTTGTTTGATTCAGATAGAGTGATATTTGACTTGATTGGTGTTTTCTGAACTTCTTTGCTATGTGGTTCAGGGGCTATTACTAATTTTGAGAAGTCTTGTCATTATTATTGGAAATTTATTTATTTTGCTCTCCCTTCCTTTTATTCTCCTTCTGACATTCTAATTATGCAGAATTGGATATTTTCATATTTCCTACAGTTTTTGAATGTCCTGTTATTTGAACTCTTTGCATCTCATACTGGGAAATTTCTATTTTTCTCTATTTAAGTTCAGTGATTCTTTCCTCATCTGTGTATGGCCTTCTAATCCACACAAAGAAGACATTCATTTATGCTACTGTTTATTTTGTTGTTTGTTTTTTGTTTGATTATATGGGGGATTGAACCCAATAGTACTTTCCACTGAGCTCCATCTCCAGCCTTTTGATTTTTGTATTTATTTGAAGATAGGATTTCACAAAGTTGCTGGGGCTGGCCTTGAACTTGTGATCCTCATGCCTTAGCCTCTCAAGTTGCTGATATTAAGAGTGTGTGCCACCATGCCAAGCATGTTACTATATATTTTATTTGTAGTATATATTTTGATTTTTCTTCATGTTTCTACCTTTCTGCTTATATTACAAGTCTTTCTGTGCATGTTATTTATTTTCTTCATTAGAAACTGTTACAAATGAATTTTATTTATTTTAAATTCCCTACCTGATGCTTTCAACATAGATGTCATCCAAATCTAGTTCTGATAATTCTGTTTCTCTTGTCTTTTGGCAAGATTTGTAACTTTTTGTGGAAAAAAACAGAAATGTTGAAGTGAATAAAAGGAACTGAGGTTACAAAGTCTTCAGTGTGAAAATTTATATTAATCTAAGAAGTGGACTATTTTTTTTTTTTTTTGGTACCAGGGATTGAACTCAGGAGCACTCAACCACTGAGCCATATCCCAGCCCTCTTTGCTATTTTATTTAGACACAGGGTCTCACTGATTTGCTTAGAACCTCACTTTTTGCTGAGGTTGGCTTTGAACTCGTGATCCTTCTGCCTCAGCCTCCCAGTGAGCTTGCACTACCGTGCCTGGTTAAAGTGGGCTGTTTCTAATGATTGCTATAACTATAGGTACAGCTTCAAATTCCTTTATTGCCCTTGCGTTTATCTCCAACCTTGACTTTTTCAGAATTACTTTTTGATTCACCAGAGTACTTTCCAGAGCACTTCACCAGAGTACTTCACCAGAGTCTATGTTTTGTACTTCTTCAAATATAATTCATTATTATATTGAAGTCCCTTTGATACTTGTTGGTGAAGGGTACTATCCATAATTAATAACTGAATCTCGGTCTTTTATAGAGTCTGTATCACTGGGGTATGACCTTCTTGAGTTTCTCCAGTGGTATAGCTTGTTTTCTCGTGGTCCCTACTCCTTTCATTGGCTACAGAATTTGTCATCTGTTTACTCGAATCCCTGAGTCTTATTGGCTATGTTTCATTCCCCCTACATCATCCAAGATGGCTAGAGAGGGCTTGAATGGGAAGGAATTATTTTCCTTTGCTAGAATAAAGCTAAGCATTCAACTTTAACAAGGTACATTTCTCCAGAGTTGGAGCAGGAGGTCTCAGAGGATGCTACAGTTGTTACCCTTCCTTTCCTCCTGTCAAAGCCAGTGACACTCCCTAGAAGGAGAAGCCATGGAAACTTGATGGTTTCTCTACACAGGTATCCTCCAGGATTTTTTTCTCACTTTCTTGCTGGTCCATACTCAGCCTCTCACATTTCATCAAAGTCACTGTTTCAGTGCCTTCATGACTTTATTATTCAGTGGCTTTTGCTCCAGGTAAGCAAATCATGAGTATCATTTTTCTGTAGATGCCTCTATCTTCCCAGATTTCAGGGTGTCATTTTGCCATGCAATTTCATTTCTCTGATAGGTCCAAAAAAGTTACTGACTTTCAGCTCATAAAAAATTTTCTTATTGTCAGGATGAGAGTCTTAATTTCCAAGTTCTTCACATGTTGGACTTTAAACTAGAATAGTTGGTTATATTAGTAAATCTGAAACAGTACTGTTAATCATGGAAAGATACATGGAAAAAGACTAAGATTGAATAATTAAGGAAGCCTTAACTATGCCTTCTAATAAAAAATAATAAGTCCCTATTTCACAATGTTGCTGTGAGTGCTACATAACACTAACTACAAAACACCTCAAGTTACACTTGGCAAATTATAATTAGCTATTATTTTCCTTTACCCCACAAACTCAGTAAGGGATAGAGCTGTTCTGTCTTCACTAAACAAAGGCTGCAAATTTTCATGAGTTAACATCTTTCCAATGTTAGAGACATATGTAGAGAGTATTCCAATTAAAATACATCAACCTTTATCAGAATGTTTATTTATAATACTTTTCTATTAAGTGTTTTATGAGGGGAGATATGACATCATCAAATATATAGAAAACCACTTCTTCATGATCAATTAAAGGAAGATTATGTTTTATGTTTCTTTACATTTTATCTTTTTCAAGCATGGATAACTTAAATAACATATACAGAATTCCTTATATATTAGTAATCAAAATACTTGAATAGCATACATATTAAAAACATTAAGACAGTTATGCATCAATTAATAAAATTGTCAGCTTTATTTATAGTTCAAATTACCTTTGAAATAAAAGTTATAGATTTCAAAGATACAATCTTAGAAGATTAGCCAAATTAATTTGTGAATAGACTATAAATTCATTATTTCATGCCAAATTATTTGGTAAATTTACTTTGGGAAGTATGAGAAGCATTATTCCTGTATTGTTTCACCTATCCTTGCCTTTTTCCATGTTTCAATCTCACTTCCCTTGACTGAACACCTGCAATTCTTAAAAAAAATTCTTAGGACAATTCAGTAAGGAAATCTTAAAATATTATTTCCAAAGTGAGTTGATCAAGACCAGATGTGTAACAACTTTACTTATTAAAAGTAGTAGTATTACTGATAAAATACAGTAAGTTATAAGTCATAAGACATATCTCCTTTATTATCTTCTCATTGAGTTTATACTATCTTTTGAACTTGACCTCTGTGGAGAATTAAGATATCTTTTCAAATATATGCTTAAGACCTGAGTTAGCACAAAACCACACATCTGCATTAATTCTCATTTGGTATCTGCATGTGGGGGTAAAGTTGTGATTAAGAGTCAGAGTTGGTCTTAATAAGAGAAAAATTGGAAATATAAAGTGCAAAAATCATAATTTTGGTTATCATCAACATAATAATCCTCCAAATTCAAACCTCACAACCTTTGGTTGACTAACACAAGCACTCTGGCCTTTACTTCCAAATTGATAAAAGAAATGGGGGCAATTTTCCATATAATTCATTGGAATTGCAAAAGTTAACTTTTTATAATTCTTAAGGGATTTAATTAAGTCTTTAACATAGAAAAATTTTCATCAGAATTTTATATATATTGATGTTCAACCTTAAGTTTAAATATACAAATTTCTAGATACTTTTAATGTGAAAATATTTCCAAATTAAAAAATATTGTAGAAAAAATGAAGTAGTATTATTAATTGCATTATTTTTATTTTTATATTAAATTGAATATATTTGTATTTTTTCCTAATGATAACATTTAGTGATCACTAAAAAACAAGAAACTATTGCAAATATAAAAATCAAAAATATCTTTATAAAACTTGATTATGTGGCTGGGGCATGTGGCTCAGTGGTAGAGCACTCACCTTGCTTGTATGAGGCACTGGGTTTGATCCTCAGCACTACATAAAAGTAAATAAATAATATAAAACTGCATATTAAAAAAACTTGAGTATATTTATACAAGCATTTGCATATGTAGATTTATGTAAATATATGTACATGTGCATACCTATGCCTGTATATTCACCTGTACATGAACATACACATGAAAATATGAATGTGAATATATCCATATACATGTACATACATTTTATGTATAAATATACCATATATTATAACAGATATTAGAAAAAAAGTGAAGCATATCATTTTTCACACTGGACTCCATTGTGACAAGTATTATGAACTTTTCTCTCTGTCTATGACTGTATTTTCTGGGTCATCATTTCTAAATGCTCTATAATATAAGTAGACATACATACTATTTTTAATATATAGTACCCTGTGATTAGGTATTAAGGTTATACATAATTGTTTCCTATAAAATTCTGAGGGGACCGCTATAGTAATTGCATATTTTATATGCAATTACATGCTGTATAATTATGATTTTGATACAACCACATAAGAGTTAAATTTTCTGAATTTCATATTCTTCATTTTTAAAGTTTAAAGGTTGTACCAATGTTAAACTAAGGTACAGGTTGTCTTGTTTTATTTACAGTCCTCATGTTATGCAAACATACACTTATTAGAATTGTTGAATTTGAAAACGTTTTAATTTGAACATCATTTCCACACACTTTTAATGCAGTTGTCCATTTTTTAGAAAATAATAAATGGTAGAATCTTGTACATATACCTGCATACGCATGCATGCATATCCACACGTATCTCCAGTCTCAAATAACATTTATGACACATTTTTTACCTTATGTGAGAAATGACAGCAACTGTTTATAGAATCTCTCAAATAATTATTGAATATATAACAATGTTGTTGTTGGATTGTGACCGCTTAGTGATCAGCTGGGCTCAGTTTTTAGTTCTGTGATTTTCTACCAATTTAGCAAGAAAGAATTTTGGTTTGGGGTCTTGATTAAATTATAGATTGCTAACTTTCATAGATTTCTGTGATTGATCTAAAAGTCTAAACTTTAGTCTTAGGATGCCACATGTGTAATTCATACAAATAATTTGTCCCTTTTAGTTTACTAATATAAAAATGTGTTCTTTCTTTCATCTAACCATCATTTAAATATTAGAAAAATTGACCACTCTTCAGTTCTGATTTTATTTTCTTTCTTGCAGAAATAAATATGAAGATTCTCAAATACAAGTAAATGAACAAACAAATAAATATAAAAAATACTCTGTTCAAGGTGTACACTTGAAGACTCATAATATCCCAAATTATAGAGTTCTAAAAGTGCTTAATTGTAAAAAGCATTTTTTCTGACATCTTGGACCTTTAATAAGGAATGTAATCTTTTCTAATTTAAATTCTTTTTAAAAATCTCAACATCTTGAACCATAAAAACAGGACTTTATTTCATAAAGGTTACATTTGTTTTCACATCTGGAGTAGAATTAAATCAATAGTTATATTTGAAAGAACAAAAGTTGGCTAGTATATTCCACTGGGTGAAGAAAAAGAAGATACTGCAAGGTAAAAGTAGATGTTAACACACTAATGATCATTTTTTAATAACAGAAAGACCTTTCAGTGAAAAAATACCAATATATTTTTTTCATTGCTGTCTTCTCTTTCAGCTAACCTTTGAATGAGAGAAACTTCTGCTGATGTCAAATGACCACAAGGATATTAACAACTGGACTTGGAGCCTGTCCGCCGCTGTTGGCAATGTCTCCTTTACCAAGCCAGCTTTCTTCACTACTGCCACTGACCTTGCAAACAGCTCCGACAAAGGTCGGAATGGATTCATTGATCAGCTAGACCAAGCATATGACAGTCTGTGCCTTAATTGAATCCCAAAAGGGGGCAGACTGGGTTTTTATTACAGAGGCCAGCCGATAGCACTCATTAAAAGCTCCACAGACTGTGTGGTTTACTAATTAGTTTATTATACAGACACCTTGACGATGGGCAAAGTTGTCATTTTGCCCTTTATCGCACAGGGGATGTTGTTAAAAGTTTAATCAGCTAACACTGACCAAGTTAGCTTGGCAGGCTGTGGATGGTCATTACTGAGGTCACTCCTGCTGTAGCAATTCTGACAGGGTCACAGCATGAACTTACAATAAAGAGAGTGTTACATAAGGTAAGAGCGCACCTGAAAGGGACCCCAGAAAAGAGATGTGCTCTGCAGGGAGTAGAAAACAGATGGGCTGTTAGGACAAGTGAATCCTTTTAAAGTTTATCTCTGCTTGCCCTGTTTTACATATGCTTTCTTAAAAGATGTGGCGTACAACAATCTTTTTGATATGTTCATCAGAAATAAGATTGCTAACAAATTTGTGTGTGTGTGTGTGTGTGTGTGTGTTTTGATTTTTTGGCCAAATATAGGGGCTCCTGATAAAAATCTACTCTCCAGTTATATATTTAAATTTACAGTTTCAGAGAAAGTGGTATGATATTTTGGATATTTAAACTTGCTCTAAATAGACCAAAGATAGTGTCCTGTTATGGGCTATTATTATTATTACTCAAAAAATCATCTAGTTCCCTGGCTAATCCTATAAGAAAGTTCTCAAAGTTCACCAACTTTGTTCCATTTAATCCTGAGGGGGGTTTTTAAATTATTTTTTTTTCTAAATTGATGCCTTTAAAAGTGTGTACTATCTAAGGAAAATGTTCTTGTTGTTCTTAAGCAAGTGTATGGAGTGAAGTAGAAGTGAACTTACTTTATGAATTGGGTAAAGACTCAATGGAAGACTGTAATTTGTTGAAGTCATCAGTAAATTCAAAATACAGGTAATTCTAAAATAAATAAAATATTCATCTGTTGATGCCCGAATTTTTTTCTTTCTTAGTAATTCCATTTTGTGCTCAGTAGAGTTGGTCACACTGTCAATCTAATTCAATTGTTAATCTATCTCCAAATAACATTTTTTCAACCCATTTTAATGGGTTGGTTTTGATTTTAGATATTTTGGACATAACCCTGGTAGGATTTCACTTTACAAAGTATCTGCTTGTGTGTTTTAATAGTGTATTTGAGCTCTATGAACGATTTAGCACAGTGCAGATGACCAGCTTAAAAGGTGTTATCCGTATTTTATCCATGTGTTGTCTTACAATATTTAAATCTCTAGAGATCTGCATAAACCTGAAATTTAGATCCGGGTCATACAATTGTTCTGATCCAGACATGATCCTTTGAAATTGAGGTTTTTATTAGTATACAACCTTACACATTTTTTTCAGCATCAGTTATCATATCTGCAGTATTATCTGAAGCCTTTGTGATAGTAAATCCATGTGGGTTAAACAGGATAAGAATGTGTTCAAACTACACATTTATTTTTGATGCAGTAAACTTTTATTTTGACTATGTCATGAAAAATAATATGCAACACTGAAAGGCATCTACCCTGGAGATTAAAATAGAATTTAATAGATGTGTGATCACATTGAAGGCTTTATGAAAAGTGAAGAAATATTCTGTATTGCATTCAGATAACAGAAGGAATTTAAGTAAGCATTGTATATTATCCAAATTGTAATTGATTCAAAAATCCAAGTTTAGCAATGAAGCTAGCTCTAGGGTTGTAAAAAGAAGGCATCTTCAAGGGTTCACACTTCTTGGTAGTTCTAAGGAAGCTTCCAGTGGAGATGGTTTGCTCCATATAACCTTATTGGAATGAAAAACAAACAAAAACCCTGCTCATCAGTGGAATTAAGAGAATATTGCTATTGTATATAATTTTCTCCAAATACCAAAGAAAGTTCGGGAAAATTCTTAGTAAGATAATCTGACAGAGAATCTCAATAGCATCATTTTATTTCAAATACTGCTATAATTTTTTTACATCAAAGATTGATAGATTTAAAAATTAAATATGAAAGCTTTTGTATATCATGAGACAATTCGAAAAAATCAAAATTACAGACTGTGTAAGGCTATTTGCAACACACAAATCTTATAAAGGTTAAATATCAATGCATAAGCAATTCCTGCAAATTATTAAGATAAGAAACACAAAATGTTGGAAGAATGCAGAGGTCTATTGAAGAATATTGAATTGAAGCTGGGAAACATGAAATAAAAAATGCAAATATACTATAAATGTTCAAAATTATTTATAATTAGAAAATACAAGATTATTTTATACACATTTTCATTGAGAAAAACATTTAATTCTGACAATTATGAAATTTAAAGACAATGTGGGTATATACAGTGTCATATATTAACACTGCTTTCTAAAAAATTATGGCAATAGCCAGGCACAGTGGCTCACACTTGTAATCCTGGTGGCTCAGGAGGCTGAGACAGGAGGATTATGAGTTCAAAGCCAGCCTCAGCAACAGCTAGGTGCTAAGCAATGCAGTGAGACCCTGTCTCTAAACAAAATACAAAATAGGGTTGGGGTTGTGGCTCAGTGGTTGAATGCCCTTGAGTTCAATCCTCAATACCCCCCCAAAATTTTGGCATCATATTAAGCATTCAAATTCGCTATTCCTAGGAATTCTTCTCCCAAATTCATACCCCGCTGAATTCTTGCATATGTGTATCAGTCATGCACAGGATATTCCATGACTTTTTATTAATTCAACAGTAATCAAACAACCCAACTGACAAACAGACATACAAATAAAAATAAACCACAGATAGCCAATAATTGGGATGCAAACAGTACATGTAGTGTCAGAAAAAGTAGAGAAAATCAGAATTTAAAAAAGCAAAATTCATACATTCTCAGTAAAGAAGAAACTGAAAACCAGAGTATGAGCTGTTGTTGGAGCTTCCTGGGTAGGATGAGGAGTTCTGATGCTGGTAACCTAGGTAGTTGTTTTCTGTGTTCACGCAGGATCAGGGAAAAAGGCCTTAGGCCAGTTAAGTTAGAATGGATGCTGCCATAGAGATTTATTGCTTTCAGAGAAGTTAAAGGATATCAATAGTGAACAAATGAACCAAGAGCTCAGGTAGGGAAATCTAAAACTTCTAGATGAAAAATAATTTTTTTTTCTGAGAAGTTTAACCAGCAAACAAACCCCAAAATAGGTTGGAGTTTTTATTGTCTGTGTATTCTGGTAGAACCCATTCCAATAATTAACATTATTAAAAAAAAAAAAAAAAACTTGGACCAACATTACTTCTAGAAGCAAATTCTAAATACTTCTTTGGAAAATATTCCTAACACAAACCATAGGAGTTTTTCCTTCTCCAGAGGAAAAGGTCAAGTCTCACAAAAATTAACTCACAATTATATATATATATATATATATATATATATATATATATATATATATATACACATATATATATATATATATACATATATATATATGTATATATATATATATATATATATATATATATTATGTATATGTATATTTTACCACTTTGAAATATTTTTACACTGTATGAAACAGAAAAAGTCTAAATCCACAAATTGATCTTGTTATAAGGATATTTTTTCAAAAATGCAACTATGTTTTAAAAGAATGAAAATATTAAAGAAAATATACAAAATAAATAAAACATAAAAAACAAGAAAAGTGAGCTTATTTGCCAGGTGTGGTGGCACATGTCTGTAATCCCAGCAGTTTGGGAGGCTGAGGCAGGAGGATTAACAGTTCAAAGTCAGCCTTAACAACTTAACAAGACCCTAAGCAACTTATCAAGGTCTTGTCTCAAAACATAAAAAAGGTTGGGGATGTGGCTCAGTTTTTAAGCGTACTTGGGTTCAGCCCTGGTACCACAAAGTAAAACAAATGAACAAAAAATTGATCTGCAGAAGGAATAGTTAAAACTATAAGGGATATTAAGAATTAAATTTTAATATACCCATTTAAAATAAAATGCAATTACACAAATGCTCTGACAGTTGGACTCAGTGACCTGGAAGCAAATTTAGTAGAATACAGATCAGAAACTAAATTAAAAAGGAGAAGACATCAAGAAACTTAAGCAGTAGCAGAAACAGGTACAGCATATAGTTGACAGTGGTTCCCCAAAGAGAAAAGAAGACAGTTAATTGTTTGAGATAATAATGGAGATTAAAAGCATAAAAACAAAATTGAATATTAAGATTTTTGGAGTAGACAAAAATCTTGCTCATTTGGGTCTTGAAGATTTCATTTCATAAGCACTTTTTTATGTTTATGACAATGGAATACATTTTATGGAGTAAAAACATTGAGGTTTCAAACCCACTCAGACCCAATGGAATGTGCTTTATTTCTTCATTTGTTTAACACTTATCTCCCACATAAAGCGCAATTAATATAAGAGCAGAAATTTTGTCTCTTTTTTGTTTCTGTTCATTGTTTTCTTAAAATTTATGACATAAAAGTACAATAGATATTTCAATAATGAATGAAAGATGGAAAGCAGTAATATTAAAGAAGAAGAAATACAGCCATCTATAATAATATGGCTATTTAGATTATTATTTTAATGAAAATAAAATAAACATTTTCAGATAAAGATTGAAGTTTACTCATGTTTACATTTTCTTTTTTAATGGATAAAAATATCTTAATATTTTAGTCATGTCAGAAAGGAATTATAAGGATACTGAAAAGGTCTAAGTGTCATGCCTCCTTCAGAAAGATTTTAATGATATTGTCTTCTGAGACTAGAATTGATAACTTTCAAGTCACTAGATAGATAAAAGGATGGTGATGATAGTCATAAAAAGAAATTATTAGATTCAATTTTTAAAAGGAAAACAGGTAGTAAAATAAAAATAATGCAAATTAGAAAGAAAATAATAAACAAATTTACATATAGTATGCCACAGTCTGGCTGGGCACAAATCACGAGCCACTGAAGCAGGAACAAACTTTATTTCTGAACTCCACCAGCACACTCCACACATGCTCCCCAGGAACTCTCCCGAACACCATGTGGCTCCTCCAGGAACCAACAACCGGAAATCCCTCTTCCAGAAATCCCTCCTCCCGCACTTCCCCAACCAATGGGAACTCTCCGGGAATCCCCACGAGAACTCCAAAGTAGCATGAGAACTCCAAAGTAGCAGGCCGAGGCGGACAGTAAAGGTCTAAAATACAACCGAATCAATTCAGCATCATCTTAATGGCTTGCCTCTCAACAAATACTATTGGCAAAATGCCAGGGGCCATTCTGACTTGGCTGTGGCTCTCAGCAATAGTAGTCTCTGCATAAAAATGAAATATATATATATTATTTAAAAAAATTAAAAGAGGACATAGGATAGTTTAGTTAGTTTTGTGTCACTATGACCAAAATGCTGACAAGAACTTAGAAGAAGGAGAGTTTTTTGGGAGCTCACAGTTTCAGAGATCTCAGTCCATAAACAGCTGACCGAATTGCTCTGGCCCAAGATGAGGCAGTACATTATGGGAGAAGGGCCCAGGGGAGGAAAGCTGCTCACCTTATGGTGGGGTCAGAAAGCAGAAAGCAAGAGAGGAAGGGGTCACAGGGAAGATGCAGTCTTCCAGGAAATACCCAAGTGACCACCTCCTCCAGTCATGTCCCATATGCCTATAGTTACCACCCAGTCAGTTCATTCAACTAGATTGGACTTACTAGATTACAACTCTTATTCTATGTTTTTTACCTGTGAATATTCCTGAATTGACAAGAGTTATTTTGGATACATCATATCCAAATCATAACATAGGCAAATGAAAAACCAGTGTTTCAAAGCTGGGGTCTTCTGATAAACTGAGGTAGCATGAAGACCCCCTCCAAACTCTGAAACTTGCACCATAGCACATACTGGCCAGTTCTAATTGGATTCTTAACCAGACAGTTTTACAGATTTTTATGGTTAGGAGGAAGTATCCTTATCTCTCAGAGTTTTAGAATCTGGTCACAAAACTTTCCCCCTTCATGGTAACTTTGGTTTCTCTTATCAACATTATTTTGGGCCTGTATTTCTCCTTCAGGTAACAGGTAATTTGCTGAGGACTGTGATATATCCTGTATACTTAGGCCAGACAGGGCTACAGGTAAATTGCTTCTTAGAAAGGAAAGCATGTGGGGGTCAGCACACTGAGCTCATTTTATAGAGTTTTTCTATTAATCCCCTGTTCCTACAATTTACATCTGTCTGTCATCTAACACTGGTAAGATCCAAACCTGAGTTTCTTCATAGAAACATCAAAAGTTACAGGAACTAGCTGAAATAACTTTATAAGAATTTGGAAAATAGTGAAAGACCTATACCTATCAAATAAATGTCCAGTTAAGAAATACCCATATACAAGAAAAGAGG
Source organism: Marmota flaviventris (assembly GCF_047511675.1). Taxonomy (NCBI): domain Eukaryota; kingdom Metazoa; phylum Chordata; class Mammalia; order Rodentia; family Sciuridae; genus Marmota; species Marmota flaviventris. The sequence goes on along the minus strand of NC_092500.1, from coordinate 92,162,816 downwards.
AAATTTCAATGATATTTTTTTTTCCTGGCACTTGGTTCACTCTTCCATAGTGTGGTGGACCTGTAAATGAATAAAATGGTGTGCATGATATAGCTAACTTATTTTGCAATAATTATTAAAAGAGGAAAATGATACCAGATGAAAACTTGAGTTGACATAAAAATGAAAACTATTTAATATTTAGTAACTATAAAATGCAATTACTGCCTCTTAGAGTTAAGTGATGAAATATAAGAGTGATTTGAAGATGCCTGCTTAGAAGTACAAAACATTGATGGGGATATTGGTGCCTGAGAGAGGTTAGCAGGACATCTATACATGTGAGTAACCAAGCATGGGCAGCCAAATCCTTGATAAAGGTGAGAATGTTGATAGTAGATGAATATCAATGCAATTGTGTCAGTGCATCTCTGCTGAATACCAGATCATAAGTAAACTGTGAATGGCCTCTATTCTAAGAGAAAGCAGCCTGGCCTGGGGTATTGTAGCTCACGTTAGGTGAGGAAGACATTCATATGGGAGGGTGCTCTGCATTAGGATATCCAATTCCTGAAGAATAAGAAGGTCCCTGTACTTGAGCGCTGTCTGGTGTGTGCTGTAAGATCCTCATCAGGAAGAGTAGGGGGTCCATGCTGGGAAGTGGGTGATATGGTATGAGGTGCCAAATGGAATGAGGGAAGTGCCTCTATGGAGGTCAAGTCTGACATGAGGTATTAGAGCTCCATCAAAGTGATGGTCTGAGGACACCCAGGAGGAGAGCTTGTAATGAAGAGTCCATTCTGGTTGAACTGGGAACATAAAAATACACAAAGAGATGAACACAGGATTTTAAAATACTAGCAGGATTAGTAGGATCTCTGGGCATAAGTGATAGCCCAGTAGAGGTGGTTGGACCAGACTGCAGTGAGGAGGGCATTACATGACTAACTTGCTTTCTGGCCCAAGTATAAGCATCCAACTCTAGATATGAATAACTTAATTTGTTTGATAAAGTGTATGAAGTTCAATGAAATCATATTTTTGAACTTCTATTTTTCTTAATTATAATCTGACATTACCTTAATTGATATTTGGAAAATTATAAACCTAAACATTTAATTGTTTAAATTAATAAAACATTATTTTTCTATAAGTTTACCAAATGATTTCACCATCATCTGTTTAATGCTCCCAACAACCTAACGGAAGCAAAAAGATTAATTAACATCCTAAGGTAAATCAAGATTTAGAAAGTCAACTTGTATAATCATTCTGCTAATTTAATCTTTTGTTAATTTTCTTTCTTTTTTTTTAGGACTTCATAGTGCTCTTTAATATGAAAATTGGCATGCATCCCAATGGATCAAATTAATTCAGTCTAGTATAACTTGACAACAAAAGGAGCCCATCTTATCAGAGAAGGGCATAGTGTCCTTCCTGGTATTAAGTTCAGGTCTAATTATATGTACCTACAAGTGCTTGGATCCATTTATTTTGGACAAATAATCTGGGGGAGCTTGAAACACAGTTCTAAGAGACTCAAAAGAGAAAGAGAGAGAGAGAGAGAGAGAGAGAGAGAGAGAGAGAGAGAGAGAGAGAGAATATGCAATAATGTAAAATAATAGCAAAAAGAAAAAAAAAGAATCAATGGGAAAGCTGGAGTATAGTGTATGATTTTAGATCTTGTGATGAGGATACAAAAGGAGCAAACTGCTGAGGTCCACATAAGGCATTTTAATGATTTAATTTGTGTCCACTTTATTGAGGTATAGTATACATTCAGTTTCCTACAGGAAAAAAAAAATATATATATATATAGTTCAAAGTGTTTTGAAAAAGGTATATACACCTGCACATTAAGGATTCTGAAATCACATCTGAAGAGCAATGAGAACCCATCTGTTTTAGCAATCAAAGGTTAGTGGAGGCCTCTGAGAAATAAATCACTGAAGTTTGAGAATAATTAGGTTATAATCACCATGAGTGACTCCTAGAATCCATCTTTCTTAATAGTGTTTAATTTTTATATGTGACATAATGGGACAAACACTTGAAATGATAGCTGGCACATTTTTACCAATAATTTCAATACTGCATAAATTTGAAATCCTGTGGTAATGTTAGTGATCAAATCCAAATTATTTTCTTGACATTTAATATGGAATAGCCTAAATATTGATCACTTGGTGTACTAAAATTTGGATATATAGTTCCCCTTTACATTCTAAAAGTTATCTTAAAGATAAATCTATCTGTTGGTTTTGTCACATAGAAAAATCACTGAATTATTCCAGTCATCTATGTATTAGTGCCTGCTTTTCTACTATTTCTCACTATCTTCTCAATTTCTACCACTTTATATTTTAAGTAGGCACTAGTTTTTTTTTCACTCTTTTCTCTATTGTTCATTGCATAAGCAATAAAATCTAATAGAATTATTAAATATATTGGTTAATTTTATACGCAAATATATTACATATGTAATATATAAATTATGTTATGTAGGTTTGTGATATATATTTATATATGTAAATATATGCAATATATTCCAATATATTGTTTTCTTATATCACATTAAAAAATGTTTGCACTAAAAATATGTCATTTTATCACATTTTATATTGTAAATCTGAAAAGTTTCTGAGTTTCACAGAAAAGAGATTGTAAGAACAAGCTCTTCCTCTTGTTGTTCATCTCTAGTGTATTTTAGAATCATATAATCTACCAAATGAAATTATCAAGAAGACAACATATTTTTAAGCTTATATTTTGGACATTTTATCACTTCCAATGTAAATTAAATATATCTTCATCCTTTCCTTTGTGCCACCTATTTTAAACATTAAAAGTTGATATCACCCTAGTCTTTTTTGAGAGTCTAATCAACCATAATTAATGCATTAATAGTTTCACACCATAAATAGCTTAAATGAAACTACTCTTTAGGGATAATACCCTGAAATTAGATATTACACTGAATATTGGCAAAGATAAATGTTTCCTTTTAACTTAGAAGTCAATCAGTTTTTATTGAAAAAAAAGTGCTATATAAAAGCTTTTAATTTTGAGGATTTATATGATTTGAGAATATCATTTCTGACTAATGAAGAATGCAATGCATTTTAATAACTATGAAAATTGGCTTTAATATTGATATTGTCTCAACAATTCTCTTTTGACATGTGATGTGCAGAGAAAAAAAATTGTGAGTTTCAAGTTGTGATATCAAAATTGCTTTACTTTTTTTTTTTTTTTACCAAAATAGAGATAATTTATTTCATTCAGAGACAGTAATGAGATTTTAATTTTTTGATGTGTTATTAGTATTGAGGCTGACATTCATCAACTCACTGCAATTCACTGTGATTTATTCACAATAAATATTTTCATTGCATGACATAAATGTTTCCATGACTTAGATAATAAAGAATCTCTGAGGAGAGTAGAAATGTGTAGAAGTCACTGGGAGGAATCTGTGGTGAGAAGTAAGAATCTTGCAGGAAATGGGAAGAAATCTAGATATATTATGTTGTAAAGTAAGTGCTAAGACAGAATTAGAGAATAAAAAAATGAAAAATGTAGGAAATGACAAATGGAAGAAACATAACATATGGATAAAAAGATAAGTGTTAGATTACTTTAATGAATTGAAAATTTTAGGCAAGATGTTTGCTTTGAGCATTATCTTTACTTCAAATACTAAGAAAGTCACATCAGTCACTATAGATGGTAACATGGTAGGTAGATACTAAAAACAAAGAAAATATCTTTTTCTCTATCCAAAAACTAAGAGGAAAAAGTCATTGGAGCAGTATCATGTCTATAAATGAAAGCAAAAAGCAAAAAGGGCATAAATTTAGTGCACTTTTAAATACCTTAGGATCCTAGATGTTGTAAATCTGTGGATATTTATTTAAGTGACATGCAAGTTAAATGCATTTTAATCAAAATTCTAAAGGAACTTTTAAAACTCTGAAAAATAAACAATTTAAAAGACTATATACATATGATGTAACACACATAAAAATATTTAGGAAAAAAGAGAATGTGTAAAATCCAACATATGAGTAATATATCATAATGTTATAAATAAAATTCTGTGATGTGTTCAATTTAAGAAATAACAGCAAAAATTAAATCAATTAGACTGAATAGAAAGACAAATGGAATACATCTTGTATGAGAACTTAATGTAAGGTAGATAGATATAATAATTTTACATTGGGTGAAAACAATGAAATTTTTCCCCAAAAGAATTATTTTGGAGTATTTTTTTTTACATTTGGTGACAAAAATATCTCAAACATATGTATTTTTTTGTACAGAAAATAAGCCTTAAGTTGCTTAGAAAAATTTAGGTGAGGCTTATATTACCTCATTGCTAAAAAAATCATTTCTAAGTTTATCTACAATGAGCAATATTCTAAGAAAAATATTTCTAGATTTGAGAAAAAATGAACTCATATTTTTTCCAATAAGAAAAAATAATTAGCAGTGGCACAACAAAGAACTAAGCTAGAAATAACCTGCTATATCCAAATTTACTACCTATTAAGGTTGGTAATAAATATCCCCTAAAGGTGCATATCTTAAGGGCTTGGCCTCCAGGATATGACATTATTGGGAGGGATGGAACCTTCAGGAGGTTGGGCCTCATGGAAGGAAGTTAGGTCATTGGCGGGGGAGGAATGCCCTTGAAGGGAATATTGAAGCCCTTCCTATCTCTCCAATTCTGGCTTTCATGAGTGAGCAGCTTCCTAAACATATGCATCTGCCATGATGCACTGTGCTGCCACAGTCCCAAAGCTACATGGCCAAGCAATCATGGACTGAAACCATGATGCAAAATGGATGTTTCCTCCCCTTGGTTATCTCTAGCATTTTTTTCATAATGGTGGAAACATAACTAACACACTATTACAACAAAACATAATGTGTTTAAAAAAAAGTTTCAAGGGAATCAAAAGGGATCCATTACAGTCAATGAGCAAAGAAACATAAATAACCAATCAAGTTGTTTCACTTCACATGTGACCAGAATAAAATAAAATAGTATTTTCCTTAAATATCTTCTAAATCTTATAAAATCCAACATTCAAAAGATGAAGAATTTTTATCTTTTCTTTTGGAAGTTCAGGGAATCAAACACAGGCTCTCACACTTGCTAGGCATGCATACTACCACTGAGATATACTCAAGCCCAAGATGGTGAGAAATCATTAATGAAATAGATTATTGGTGAGAATACAAAACTAAATGATCTTTCTGGAAGACATTTTAGCAATATTTAACAAAAGCCTTAAAAGTATATACAGTGCTTGACTTTATATTTTCTAATTTTAAAAATTTAGTAATCAATTGAACAAATGTACAAATATCAATACAAAAGATTAACAATGGTGTTTACCACTTTCAAAAAATTTTAATTATCTTAATATTTGGCTAGAGTATATTAAATCTCCCAAAGATATGTATTAGTTAAATTCTTCAATGATTATACATATTAATTAAATATTCTGTGGTACACCTATAATATTAGAACACCATATGGTAACTAAAAAAGAGGGAAATATTTAATAACATAAATGCTGTTTACATATTATGTTAAATGAAGAGTACAAATAATAAGAATTACATACTTTTTCAAAGCTATGACTTCTCTTTTTAAGTATTTCTCTGAAGCATCTTTATTAAAACATAAGTAAATAATACTTTAAACTACATATTCATGTGGATGTTAGGAAATGATGTCACCACTGAATGGTTCAGGTAAAATCACATTTTAATATTCAATTAACCACTTTTTTAATACCAATTTTTATATGCGATATATATTTCACTAAGGTCACAGATCAGTGAACACTTTCAAAGTTTCTTTTATTATCACTTACTAAAATTGACTCCAATCACAATGGATTAATGTAGAAATGTGCTTTTAAAAAGTACTGTATTTGGAATACCAGGAACATTCCCTTTGCTGCATTTCCAAATCTTTGTAAATATATCCACAACTTTTCTCTGCCCTCTGGTTTATATATACAACGAAGGAGGTTTCTTGAAAACATCTTACTGAATTGTGATGTTTTAATATCTAACAAATTAATCTGAGTTGGTCCTGTAGGTATCTACATAAGAATGTTTAGAGGCAAAACCTAATACTGCAGGACATGGTCAGGAAGAGTCAGCAGGTGGGCATTCTTCCATCTGGCTTAGAAATGAAACCATGCCCTGAGCTGGCCTTTGTGAATATAAAGTCTAGCTACCTGTAGTTCTTCTGTGGTTAGATTCCTGAAGCTTTCAATTCTTTATAACATGCATGATAGAGGAGATACATCATTAACATCTCTTACAATCTCAGAAGAACAAAAGAGGTATTAATGATGTATTGTCTATTACAATGATGTATTGTCTGTTACAATGATTTAAAGCTTCAGGAATATTATGTGATTGAAATTTAGCAGCCTCAAATATAAAAATAAATTGTTTTCTTTATTTTGTAATACAATTAGTAGCCTATTTTTAATCCATTCAACCAAGATTAGTCGAATTCTACTTAAATCTGATATTAATGATACATTTTTTTTTCTTATTCATGAAATCTGTGTTTTGCTGCAATTTTCCTTGTGGCCCTTACCACCTTTTCATATCATGCACCCCCTATATGTTAGAGTACAAAGTTGTTGGCACACTTGTAATGTACTTGAGTGTATCCTCTGAGAATAGGGATTGTCCTCATAGGAGTGAAGATACCAGTCAATAGATGTTTCCCTAAATCATGGTTTTCATTTGTGTATATACATAATCAAAGTCACACAGTCATAAATATAAGACTAATCATTATACAGAGCAACTAGTCAGTGAATCAATCTAAAAACAAGAGAGTAATTATAATTATATTTTTGCCTTTACAAAAATATCATTGTTCAATGAAATTTGGATTATTACTATTTGGAAGCTAATACTTCCAATTATTTGCAAATTATATTTCAAATAATGTTTAACCAAACAGGACAGAATTCTTTATACAATGCTTTATTTTAGTCATCTTTGAATGCAAAACAAATCATTTACTATTACCTCTCAGAATAAAAATTTAAAATTGAACTGAAACAAAGAATGAGTAAGTTTTATTTGAGATTGTTGAATTATTTTATGATTTGTTTATTTTTAAAATAAATAACTGAATCTTTATAGAAATTATAAAGAAACACCATTATAAGTGTAAGTCTTGTGAATTATTTTGGGGGGGGTACCAGAGATTGAACTCAGGGGCACTTGGTCATTGAGCCACATCCCCAGCCCTATTTCATATTTTATTTAGAGATAGGGTCTCACTGGGTTGTTTAGCACCTCACCATTGCTAAGGCTGGCTTTGAACTCATGATCCTCCCTGTCTCAGGCTCCTGAGTCGGTGGGATTTTAGTCATGCCCACTGCACCCATCTTGCTATATTCTCTCAAGATTACTGGAATGCATATTTACATTTTTGATATAAAATGAGTAGTGAAAAAGTGGTTTTAAAAATCTAATATTTTAGCTTATATTTCATCCAGGATGTTGAGATTCTGGTAGATAATATAACTCTTCAGTTTCATTCAATGAGAAATACATTTTCATTTAAGATAGTTCAGATCTATGGCAAGCCATGACCAGAAAGACCCATGCTAAATCCTAACTACAGTTTCTGTTTGACTTTCTTTAACTTATTTATCCATTCTTATTGTGAAATTTACCATCTGTAAAATATGTGTAATGCTAGGAAGCTCATAGGGTTACTTTGATGACTAAGCAATAGGATATTTAAAATACACCTGGCATAATTCCTGTGGCCAACAGCTTTCCCTTATTTTAAACATTACTCTTATCGGAAAAAAATAAATAAATAAGTAGCAAAAATCCTGAATATTGTAAGAGCTGATCATCCGAGTTCTTTAAAACATATGAAGTAAATATATAAAATGGCTGGAGGAGTTGGAAGATGGTGACGAATAGAGTGCATCACCCCTATGTACCATGTCACTGCACAGGGGACTAACGAGTTAGAACGGCCAAAAGCTATCTTGTTAGGAATTTCCAGCAAAATTGGGGTGCACTGAAACCTAGAGGAAGGAATTCCATCACCCAAAGATTGGTTACTGAGGCTCAGTCACGAGTGAACTGTGCGCCCGGAGATTCAGGCTGATTTATTGGCAGCCCGCCCCGCTGCTAGAGACTACGGCACACTGGGAAACGGCGTGTCAGCAACGCAGAGGAACGGTGCTGCAGATGCTGTGGGGTCCTGCCGGCTGTGCCCTCACTGTGCTCCAGGCTGAGTTCTGGGTTTGAGACGGGGAAGGAAGCAGTCCAGTTCTGTCCTCCACACCGGACAGCCCACCGAGGAAGCCAGCAGCCACCATCTTGGAGAGCTGACATCACCATCGCCAGTTTCCGACATATTGCAGCAAGTTCAGCAATAAAACAGGTGTGTGTCATATAGCCCATCTCCCATACAGTGGGGAAATCACATAAAATCTCTCCCCGGCTTTCCGGGGGCGTGATTAACAGGGTAAGCGTGAACAGAGGCGTGGGGAAAGGTAAAGGCACCTGACCTCCAACTACCCCCCGTGAAAACGAAACCTGTCTCGCCAGCTCTAGGAGGAGTGGCTATCCGAGGGAATCAAAATAATAGGGGCCGGTTCCCAATAGCGGTGCTCCACATCCAGGAAACTGCACGCCCAGAGTGTAGCTTGAACTGCCGAGAGGTATCACACTGGGGAAGGCCTGGCTGGCAGGAGAAGCAACGAGACTAGAGACCAGGAATAAACCTAAGCTAATGGGTTTTGAGAGACGCCAGCAGAGGGGAGGAGGGAGCGGCCTCACACGGATTGTTTCCTACAGCTGGAGGGCAAAATCTGGGCCCAGAAGGCACAGCACCACCTACTGGAAGTGAAGAAAATAGAAGCCTAACAGTGCCTTTTTTTTCTTTCTTTCTTTAATTTTTTAATCTTAATTTTTTTAAATTATTTTTTTAATTGTAATTTTTATTTTACTGCATTTTATTATTTTTTTATCATTTCTTTTTCTTTTCTATTCTTTTCTCTTTCTTTCTTCTCTCCCTCTCTCTTTCTTGGTTTGCCTCCTTACCTTTTCCCCATCTTTCCTCTTAAGCATGACCACCCAAATTACATATAACTTACTAAATGCAAATAGATGAATACTACGAATCGGTCTATAGTCCACCTAAGCCCTTAAATACCCCGAAGTACTCCTGTCTATTCTCTTGTTAATATACGCCTGCATTTGAGCAACCCCCCAAAGAAGCTAACATATACTAACGTCCATACCATCAAATCACCCGACCTTAACATAAAATCCTAAGTTCAAACCTCAATTCTCTATATGCCATCAAAATCTGTAGGCCATTAATGAAACTAATGAATGTACCTTAAATCACAATTAAATCCAACATCTCTAAACAATGTCTCCCAACACAAAGGAGAGATATTGGAACTATAAAAACCAAAACAAATTTAAAGGAGAAAACAGAAACACAGCAGTCAAACAGAGTTGGAAAGTAACATGAGCACCATGAAAAAACAAGGGAAAAAAGGATTACAAACAATGCAGGACAACTTAAATTCACAGGAGAACCTAGAGGCATCAGAAAAATGGACAGAGAAAGAACTCAAGGCATACCTAACTCAGATGGAACGGAATCTTAGAGAAGACATTAGACAGCAAGTTCAAACAATGAAAGTATACTTTGAAAACGAATTACATAAGCAAATTCAAATGGCAAAGAATGAGCTCTACCAGGAGATAGAGTTTTTTTAAACAATCAAACAGTAATCCTAGAAATGCAGGAAACCAAATTAAAAACTCAAACGAAAATATTACAAATAGACTAGATCAAATAGAAGTCAGAACATCAGATAATGAAGACAAAGTTTATCAACTTGAAAAGAATATAGTCAACACAGAAAGGATGCTAACAAATCACGAGCAATCCATCCAAGAGATATGGGAAGTCATAAAAAAACCCCAAACTTAAGAATCATTGGTTAATAACCCACTTGAATCAAAGTGTGAAATATGATATATCAAGAACTATGTAATGTTTTGAACAACCAACAATAAAAATTTAAAAAAAAGAATCATTGGGATAGAAGAAGGTATAGAGGTTCAAACCAAAGGAATGAACAATCTATTGAATGAAATAATCTTAGAAAACTTCCCATACATGAAAGATGGAATGGATTGCCAAATCCTGGAAGACTACAGGACCCCAAACATACAAAACTGTAATAGACCAACTCCAAGACACATAATTATGAAGATATCCAACATACAGAACAAGGAGAGAATATTAAAAGCTACGAGAGAAAGGAGGCAGATTACATTCAGGGGTAAACCAATTAGGTTAATGGTTGATTTTTCATCACAGATGTTGAAAGTGAGAAGATCCTGGAATGATGTATTTCAAACGCTGAAAAATAATGGATTCCAACCAAGAATACTGTATCCAGCAAAATTAAGCTTCAGAGTTGACAATGAAATTAAAATATTTCACCATAAACAAAAGTTAAAAGAATTCACAGCCAGAAAACCAGCACTGCAAGGCATTTTGAGCAAAACACTACAAGGAGAGGAATTGAAAAAACAACACCCAAAACTAACAGTGGGAGGTAACTCAGAAAATGGAAGAAAAACAATAACCAAAAAGGAAAAACTAGCCATATTAAAATAAATAAATAAATAAGCATGACTGGAAGTATAAACCATATATCAATAGTAACCTTAAACGTTAATGGCTTAAATTCACCAATCAAGAGACATAGGCTAGTAACCTGGATTAAAAAAACAAATCCAACAATATGCTGCCTTCAGGAGACTCATATGATAGGAAAAGACATACACAGGCTGAAGGTGAAAGGTTGGGAAAAATCATACCACTTGCATGTCCCTCGGAAGCAAGCAGGAGTGGCCATACTCAAATCGAATAGAATCAACTTCAAACCTAAGTTAATCAAAAGGGATAAACAAGGACACTATATACTTTTAAAACAAACCATCCACCAATAAGACATAACAATTATCAATATGTATGCACCAAACAATGGTGCTGCAACGTTCATAAAACAAACTCTCCTCAAATTCAAGAGTCAAATAGACCACAACACAATAATTATGGGTGACTTCAACACAGCTCTCTCCATTGGACAGATTCTCCAGACAAAAGCTGAATAAAGAAACTATAGAACTCAATAACACAATCAATAACCTAGACTTAACTGACATATATAGAATATATCAACCATCATCAAGTGGATACACGTTCTTCTCAGCAGCACATGGATCCTTCTCAAAGATAGACCATATATTATGCCATAGGGCAACTCTTAGTAAATATAAAGGTGTGGAGATAATATCATGCATCTTATCTGATCATACTGGAATGAAACCGGAAATCAATGATAAAAGAAGGAAGGAAAAATCCTGCATCACCAGGAAAATGAACAATATGTTACTGAATGATCAATGGGTTACAGAAGACATAAAGGAGGAAATCAAAACATTCTTCTAGACAAATGAAAATACAGACACAACATATCGGAATCTATGGGACACAATGAAAGCAGTTTTAAGAAGGAAATTCATTGACTGGAGTTCATTCCTCAAAAAAAGAAAAAACCAACAAATAAATGAACTCACACTTCATCTTAAAATCCTAGAAAGGGAAGAGCAAAACAACAGCATATGTAGTAGAAGACAAGAAATAATTAAAATCAGAGCAGAAATCAATGAAATTGAAACAAAAAAAAAACATTGAAAAAATTGATAAAACTAAAAGTTGGTTCTTCGAAAAAATAAATAAGATCGACAGACCCTTAGCCATGCTAACGAAGAGAAGAAGAGAGAGAACTCAAATTACTAACATATGGGATGAAAAAGGCAATATCACAACGGACACTACAGAAATACAGAAGATAATTAGAAATTATTTTGAAACCCTATATTCCAATAAAATAGAGGATAGTGAAAATATCAATAAATTTCTTAAGTCATATGATTTGCCCAGATTGAGTCAGGAAGATACACACAATTTAAACAGACCAATAACAAAGGAGGAAATAGAAGAAGCCATCAAAAGAATACCAACCAAGAAAAGCCCTGGACCGGATGGATATACAGCGGAGTTTTACAAAACCTTCAAAGAAGAATTAATACCAATACTTTTCAAACTATTTCAAGAAATAGAAAAAGAAGGAGCTCTTCCAAATTCATTCTATGAGGCCAACATCACCCTGATCCCGAAACCAGACAAAGACTCTTCAAAGAAAGAAAACTACAGACCAATATCTCTAATGAACTTAGATGCAAAAATCCTCAATAAAATCCTGGCGAATCGAATACAAAAGCATATCAAAAGAATTGTGCATCATGATCAAGTAGGATTCATCCCTGGGATGCAAGGCTGGTTCAATATACAGAAATCAATAAATGTTATTCACCACATCAATAGACTTAAAGATAAGAACCATATGATCATCTTGATAGATGCAGAAAAAGCATTCAACAAAGTACAGCATCCCTTTATGTTCAAAACACTAGAAAAACTAGGGATAACAGGAACTTACCTCAACATTGTAAAAGCTATATATGCTAAGTCTCAGGCTAGCATCATTCTGAATGGAGAAAAACTGAAGGCATTCCCTCTAAAATCTGGAACAAGACAGGGATGCCCTCTCTCACCACTTCTATTCAATTTAGTTCTCAAACTACTAGCCAGAGCAATTAGACAGACAAAAAAAAATTAAAGGCATAAAAATAGGAAAAGAAGAACTTAAATTATCACTATTTGCAGATGATATGATACTATATCTAACAGACCCAAAAGGGTCTACAAAGAAACTACTAGAGCTAATAAATGAATTTAGCAAAGTGGCAGGATATAAAATCAACATGCATAAATCAAAGGCATTCCTGTATATAAGCGACAAATCTTCTGAAATGGAAATGAGGACAACCACCCCATTCACAATATCCTAAAAAAAATAAAATACTTGGGAATCAACCTAACAAAAGAGGTGAAAGATTTATACAATGAAAACTACAGAACCCTAAAGAGAGAAATAGAAGAAGACCTTAGAAGATGGAAAAATATACCTTGTTCATGGATAGGAAGAACTAACATCATCAAAATGGCGATATTACCAAAATTTCTCTATAGGTTTAATGCAATGCCAATCAAAATCCCAACAGCATTTCTTGTAGAAATATATAAAGCAATCATGAAATTCATATGGAAAAACAAAAGACCCAGAATAGCAAAAACAATGCTAAGCAGGAAGTGTGAATCAGGTGGTATAGCAATACCAGATTTCAAACTATACTACAGAGCAATAGTAACAAAAATAGCATGGTACTGGTACCAAAACAGGCAGGGGGACCAATGGTACAGAACAGAGGACACAGAGACCAATCCACAAAATTACAACTTTCTTATATTTGATAAAGGGGCTAAAAGCATTCATTGGAGGAAGGATAGCATCTTCAACAAATGGTGCTGGGAAAACTGGAAATCTATATGCAACAAAATGAAACTGAATCACTTTCTGTCACCACGCACAAAAGTTAACTCAAAATGGATCAAAGAGCTTGATATCAAATCAGAGACTCTGTGCCTGATAGAAGAAAAAGTTGGCTCCGATCTACATATTGTGGGGTCGGGCTCCAAATTCCTTAATAGGACACCCATAGCACAAGAATTAATAACTAAAATCAACAAATGGGACTTACTCAACCTGAAAAAGTTTTTTTCTCAGCAAGAGAAACAATAAGAGAGGTAAATAGGGAGCCTACATCCTGGGAACAAATTTTTACTCCTCACACTTCAGATAGAGCACTAATATCCAGAGTATACAAAGAACTCAAAAAATTAAACAATAAGATAACAAATAACCCAATTAACAAATGGGCCAAGGACCTGAACAGACACTTCTCAGAGGAGGACATACAATCAATCAACAAGTACATGAAAAAATGCTCACCATCTCTAGCAGTCAGAGAAATGCAAATCAAAACCACCCTAAGATACCATCTCACTCCAGTAAGATTGGCAGCCATTATGAAGTCAAACAACAAGTGCTGGCGAGGATGTGGGGAAAAGGGTACTCTTGTACATTGCTGGTGGGACTGCAAATTGGTGCGGCCAATTTGGAAAGCAGTATGGAGATTCCTGGGAAAGCTGGGAATGGAACCACCATTTGAACCAACTATTGCCCTTCTCGGACTATTCCCTGAAGATCTTAAAAGAGCATACTACAGGGATACTGCCACATCGATGTTCATAGCAGCACAATTCACAATAGCTAGACTGTGGAACCAACCCAGATGCCCTTCAATAGATGGATGGATAAAAAAATGTGGCATTTAAATGTGGCATTTATACACAATGGAGTATTACACAGCACTAAAAAATGACAAAATCATGGAATTTGCAGGGAAATGGATGGCATTAGAGCAGATTATACTAAGTGAAGCTAGCCAATCCCTAAAAAACAAATGCCAAATGTCTTATTTGATATAATGAGAGCAATTAAGAACAGAGCAGGGAGGAAGAGCAGGAGGAAAAGATTAACATTAAACTGAGACATGAGGTGGGAGGGAAAGGGAGAGAAAAGGGAAATTGCATGGAAATGGAAGGAGACCCTCATTGTTATACAAAATTACATATAAGAGGTTGTGAGGGGAAAGGGACAAAAAAAAACAAGAGAGAGAATTTAATTACAGCAGATGTGGTAGAGAGAGAAGACGGGAGGGGAGGAGAGGGGGGATAGTAGAGGATAGGAAAGGTAGCAGAATACAACAGTTACTAATATGGCATTATGTAAAAATGTGGATGTGTAACCGATGTGATTCTGCAATCTGTATTTGGGGTAAAAATGGGAGTTCATAACCCACTTGAATCTAATGTATGAAATATGATATGTCAAGAGGTTTGTAATGTTTTGAACAACCAATAAAAAAATAAAATAAAATGCATATACATATATATATACATATATATATATATATATATATATATATATATATATATATATATATATATAAAATGTTTCCATTTTATTTTAACATGGAAAACTTACCACAGAATTCTAATGGCAGATTTGAGAAAGCAAAAGAATCATTAATAATCTTCCATTAATAAAAATTAATGAGAAAATATTTCCACTTGAAAACTCTATCAAATATTTAAAGATAGAATTGACCCTCATTCTTTTCAAGATCTTAGTATAGAAGGGAATGTAATTCTTTCTAACTTGTTCTGTGATGACATCATTATCCTAATGTCAAAGACAAATAATGACAACATTAAAAAAGAAAACCCATAACACTATCTCTAATGTATACAGATGTAAAATCCTTGACAGAATGCTGGCAAATTGAATTTAACAGTATATTAAAAGGAGTGTATACCAGGACCTGCTGGGAATGCAAGTTGGTTCAATATAAGATAATCAATCAATGTAATGCATTACATTAATAGAATGAAGGAAAAGGAAAAAAAAAAAAAAACACATGATAATATCAATTGATGCAGAAAAGACATTTGACAAAAATCTAATACCTTTTTATAATAAAAATCATAGAAAACTAGGAATAGAGCAAAATTTTCCCAATGATATTGAAAACACTTATGAAACACCACACAGTAAAGGATCCAAAGCTTTCCCGGTAAAATCAAAAACAAGACAAGGATGTTTGATCTCACAGATGTTATTCAACATTATACTGAAAATCAGTTTTATTAAATAAAATCAGAAATAAAATGATGCATCCAGATTGAAAAGGAAGAGGTAAAACTATGCTTAATTGACTGACAGCAAATCCCAAAGTGTCGCCACCGCTCCCCCCGCCCCCTCCGCGACAAGGGTATGTGGGAGACCACCCTATGGACTCCGAGGAACCAACTGTCGGAACCGCCCTCTGACAGGGATGGTGAAGCACACTAGACCAGCTAGTGTCTCCAGGGCTGAGAGAGAGGCCTAAGTGTCTCCACTGGTCTGCCATCCAACCTGGCCCACACAATCACACGAGTTGGGAGATGAGTCAACCTGAAGGTGCAATAATCTCAACTTTATTGTGTCAGGGACAAGGTTATATAGTGATAGGAGGGACTAAGAAGAGACAGTAGCAGAAACCAATAAGGAGCAGTTAGGTCACTGTCACTAAGGGGCCTAGGCAGATTTCAGATTAAACCATTAGGCGGGACTAAGGTCAAAAACCCACTCACGGGCTTAAAGCTCCAGAACGCCAATCCAGCCAGGTCACATATACGGAAATGCTAACCCATGAGGCCGCCTCAGCAAACACCCAATAATGGCCGGGGTTCCAAGGGAGGTAAAAG
Organism: Marmota flaviventris; assembly: GCF_047511675.1. NCBI lineage: Eukaryota > Metazoa > Chordata > Mammalia > Rodentia > Sciuridae > Marmota > Marmota flaviventris. The sequence goes on along the minus strand of NC_092500.1, from coordinate 92,146,447 downwards.
GTCCCAACACCAAAGAATCCACCAAAGCTGATAGATGTAATAAACAGTTTCAAAAAATTTGTATAATATAAAAATCAATGTTGTATATAAATATATGTATATCTGTATATATCTGTGTATATATGTATATGTTAGATAGATAGATAGATAGATAGATAGATAGATAGATCTGCAATGAACAATTCTAGAAGGAAAGAAAGTAATTTCTTTTATAAAGCATCTAAAAGTATTTAATGTGAATAGATCTAAACAAGTGAGTAAAAGACTTGGAGATGGAAATTATAACCCATCACTGGAAGAAATAAGAGAGAGTGTAAACAAATAAGGAGACATCCTATGTTGGTGGACTAGATAAGCTGATAGCACTGAAGTGAAAATATTACCAAAAATTAATTACAGAATCAAGGTAATTCTTATCAACATCCCAATGACACTTTTTCACAGAGTGAAAATCCATTTCAAAATTCAGATGGAATATTAAGAGATCTAAATTACCTAAATAACATTAGGAACAAAGGACAAATTTGGAGAACTCACTTCACCTCAGTTTAAACATGTTACAAAGATATATTAATCAAAACTCTGAAGCTGGGGAATAAAGACAGACATATAGACTAATGGAATAGAATAGAGAGCTCAGAATAAACCCTCATGGTTATGGCTAAATGATTTTCAGAAGGTATATCAAGATGTTGGACTCAGGAAAAAAATTGTTTCTTCAACAAATGGTGCTAGGAAAACTGGATATTCACATATAAAAAACTGTAGCTGAACTTCTACCATATACCATATTTTAAAAACAATAAATAAATGAACAAACTAAACATAATAACTAAAATTTTAGGGCTCAGAAGAAATTTTAATCTTCATAATGACAGATTTGGTCCCATACTCTTAGATCTAACACCAATAGGATGAGAGGTAAGAAAAAGATAAATTCAAATAAACTAGATTGATCAAAATTAAATATTTTTAAATCGTATTTATAGAGAGGAAATAAGTTCTAGTGTTATATTGCACCCAGAAGTAGTTATAGACAATGATAATGTATTGTGTATTTCAAAAAGCTAAAACTTTGAGTTTTCTTGCCATAAAGAAATGATAAATGTTTAAGGAGATAAATATGCTTACTCTGATTTGAACATTATGTAATGTATACATGTATTGAAAACATCACATGTGTACTAGTCAGAGTTCTGTAAAAGAACAGAACAAATATATATTGTTTGTACTTATAACAGGGTTTTGTTTTGTTTTGTTTTGCTATTGGGGATTGAACTCAGAGGTCCTTAACTACTGAGCCACATCCCTAGCCCTTTTCTATATTTTATTTAGAGACAGGGTCTCAGGGAATTTCTCAGGGCCTTGCTAAATTGCTGAGGCTAGCTTGGAACTTGAGATTCTCCTGCCTCAGCCCCATCACAGTGCTGGGATTACAGGCATGAGCCCTGGCACGCGGCTCTAATGGGGAATTTATTAGATTGACTAACATGGTCAGCGGCTGAATAGTTCACAAAGACCATCTGCGCACTGCAGAGCCAGAAAATTCAGTAGCTTCTCAGTTCAAGAAGCCAGAAACTTCAAACAAGAGGGACAAATGATGTAGCCACTGTCCAAGGCTGAAAGCCCCCTGAAGTGTTGCTGGTACAAGTTTGCATTCAAGGCTAAAGAATCTTGAGTCTGATGTCCACAGGCAACAACAGTAGCAAAAACTTCATCCACTCAAGAAAGTTTGAGCTTATGCATGCAAGCTTTCCCCTTCCACTTGTACGCTCCACCCAGCACCCCAATCTATTGGATGGGGCTGTTCACACTTAGGGTGGCTCTTCTCTGCTATCAATTGATGCAGAAAAGACATTTGACAAAATCTAATACCTTTTTATAATAAAAATCATAGAAAACTAGGAATACAGCAAAATTTTCCCAGTGCTTAGTTTGCTGACATATGCTCCAACTGTCTATGGAAATACCCTCAAAAATACACCCCAAGTATGCTTAACCAATTTTTAAGTGTCTTTCGAGTCACTCAATTTGACAACCAAGATTAACCACCATAATATAATACCCCATGAATATGTATAATTATTATGTTAATTAAAAATATACAATATTTTAAAAATTTACGTTTCAATAGACTTTGTCCAAAAAGTGAAAATACAAATTGTATGAATAAATATTTCCAAATCAAATTTGATTATAATCTAGTGTTAACAACTCTTAAAATTCAATTACCAATAGGCAGCAGTCCAATTAAAAATGGTGTGCTATGGTTTGGATGTGATCTGTCCTCCAAAGATTCATGTGCTGGAAGCTTAATTCACAGAATGGCAATTTTGAGAGGTATGGATATTAAGAGGTGAGAACTAATGGAATGTGTTTGGTCATGGGACCACTGACCTAGAAAGAAATTAATGTCCATCTCATTGATGTAGTTTAGTTCTCCTGTGAATGGATAAGATCTTGTAAGAGTCTGTTGTTATAAAACCATGCCATCCCATGTGCTTGGTAGTTTTTGTCATGTGCCTGTTCCCTTTCTGCTTTTCCATCATGTTGTAATTTAGCTGGGGACCCTCGACAGGGTGCTGTTTGGACTTTCCAGCCACCAGAGGCCTAACCCAAATAAACTTTTTTCCTTTATAATACCTCTGCTGTGGCACCGTGTAATTACCATAAAACCATCTAAAATACTGGGCAATGTCCTGAATAGATTTTTCTTCATGAAGACATATAAATGGCCAACCAACTTAGAAAATTTTCTCAATATCATTACTTATTAGGGAAATGTTAATTAAAACTTGCAGTGAGTAGCACTGTACGCCCTCAAGGAGGGCTATAAGGAAAATACAACAATGGAAATAAAAACAAACAGAAAAATGTTCAGAAAAAAATAGTTTTTGCAAGGACATGAAAAATTTTGACCCTTGTATATTCTTGTCTGAAATGTAAAATTTTCAACCACTACAAAAAAACAGTTCAGTTTGGTAGATGTTCATAGAAATGCCATGTGATCCAAATACTGTACTCTTAGGTACATATCCAAAATAATTTAAAACAAGTGCTAAGACAAGTACAGGTACATAGTAGTGCTAGCCACAATAGCTGATAGGTAGAAATAGTCCAAATATCAATCAATTGATCACCGGTTATATACATGGTGATATTTCCGTACACAAGAGTATTATTCAACTATTAAAATGTATGAATTTCAGTACATTTCATAATGAATGTTGACTTTAGTATCATGCTAAATGAAAATACAGAGACACTATAAAATTATTCTGGTATGTAAAATATAAAGAATCTATAAATCTGTAGAGAAACAATTCATGCTGGTCTTTGCTACGGCTTTGCAGAGGGGAGAATTGAGACAACTGCTTAATGAGCCAGGATTTTCTTTTAGGGTGGTGAAAAATGTCTTGGAACTATTCCTAACATTGTGAATATACTCAATGTCACTGAATCATTCATTTTAAAAATATTCATTTTCTGTTTTGTTAATTTCACCTCAGTAAAATAAAATAGGGATTAAGATTAATAAAATGTAGACTTTTAGTTAAGTACTTCTTGTCCATTGCAATATTGTCAAACAATGTGAAATCTTTATCCTGCTTTATCTACATGACACAATATCCTCCCAAACACTTTTGCTTCTTTCACTCTTGCTTAACTACTGTGTGTCCTCCACAGAGCTCCAAGTTGCCCTAAGAGAACGTATGTGTGATTGTGATTCCACCAGCCATATGATGAACTGAGCTCCCTCTCCTCCTTCCCTGAAAGTGAAGGAATTTTTTTTAGGCTTTGTTTTTCACTTTTGTATCCCCAAAGCACAAAAGCACCAACACATAGAAGTTATTTAACAGAAAAAGCAAATATTTATAAAACTCATATGCATTCATAATGTCTCTATTTTTTAAGTTGCAAAAAATATTAGGAGTTGTTACACAAATACTAGCCATAGCTGCACTTTCTTGGTTATTCTATGGGTCTTTCTGAACTTCAAAGTCTTAATATAAATAAAAGTGGGAGACATCTATTTTATTTTTCCTTTTATGTTTCTTAGAAATATGTAACAGTTTTCATCATATATTAATAGTCAGTCCTTTTTTGTAAGAAAACTGATTATATGATCTCTCCAAGGTTATTTTGACCTACATATTGTTGTTAGGTTTGTTGTTTTAATTTATTTCATTAATTTACTTTTTTAAAGTATTATTTTTATAAGTGTTCAAAAATATTTTAGTGCAACTATAGAATAGTGCTACTCTGAATTTTTACCTTGAAGATCTTTAAGAAGATTTGCAATTATACATTATAGAAAGGAGGAAAGCATAATGAACAAAAATAGAGAGGATGAATTCTTATCCATGGCAAATATTTAGGCCTATGTGTGTTGATCATGGAGATGCTGCCTCAACTTCGTGATAGTTCTGCTGATAGACTGAAATAACGAAGGAGGTTTAAGGGCCATAGAAACCTTTGTGATCTACTTGTCCTTGTGTGCCCATGGAGACTCATTCAGTTCAGCTGCTCCTCAATACTGTAAAGAAAAAAGAACTCATCTGAGGATCTTACAGATGGAGAAACCTTTTGTGGAATTTTCTGCAATTCCTTATTTCACAGCAGACTATGGAGAGTGGAGCTGGATGGACTGTATAATAAGGTGCATGGCTCTCTGATAGAAACTTTCCTAAAGAAGAAAAGTTACTGATGAAAGCCAGTGGATTGTGCGTGTGTGTGTGTGTGCGCGCGCACTCACGCACTGGTGAGCAGTTGAGGTTTCCTGTGTCTTCAGTGACTGTAGAATGAAGGACAACAGGGGAGCAGGCCACAAACCTGAACTCCCTCTGCTCCTTCCCTGAAAGTGAAGAAAGAGCATCAAAGGGAATGAAAGTGACTGAATATCCAACAGAAAAGTATTGTATATTCTTGCTTTGGGTCACAAGCATGGTTTGCATTATAAAGCAAAAGTTTCCTAATATAACATTTATGAACGCCTTAGTCCTTGGTTATACATTGAGAAGTTGTGGGAGATATTTATGTGTTGCTGGTGATTATTAGCTCTGGATCAATTTATACTATTTTTTTTTTTTTGCAATCTGAGGGGTATTGACTGTATCTTTGCAACTTTTTGCATTATTTTTCTCTTTCACTGTACTTAAAAGTCTCTTCCCCTCATAATTGTACATTGTGAAAACAGAACAACTCCATGTATGTTACTTGCATTACCTAAGAAAGCAATGCCAGAGAATTTATTTAAAAAAAACATTTTCTCATTATTTGTAAATTAGCAGTTCTAACCTTTTATAGGTATTATTAAGTGGAAATAGCCTCAATAATGAACATCATTAACTAAATCATGGTGTTGGAATAAACTTACTAAAAATTTTACATTATCCTCTTTGATGAAATAGAATGAAACATTTCTTTTCACATTGCTTAAGAGATAATTCCTTGAATTTCACTGAGGTTTTGTTTCTAATACCACAAGTTTGAGTTCTCATTAAAAATTATTTTTCTAGGTTAAATTCACACAATATAAATAAAATGCTTCCAGATTATACTGGCTATTTTAACATAGTGAATGTTTCTGCTGTTCATGAAACTGAAGTACTGAAAATAATCTTTGATATTTGGATATCTTACCTCTGCCCCCTGCCCCCTCCTATTCTTTGCTTCCCCAGTTTTCTATTTGTTTGTTCACTTTAAACATACCTTGCATCTGTCATCTACACATATGCCCTAATGCTGCATGGTTCAGCTGCTTTTGGCTTGCGGTTCCAAATCCAAATTTTGATCTTTACCTTATTCTGGAGCAAGTATCAGTACATATTTCCAGACAGATTCCCCTATGACTTTGTTATAGGTACAAGACATTTATTTTAATTTCTTTCCTCATAGTAATCACAGATGAAAAGACAGGATGTGATAATTTACCAAAATGTCAGTTCTATGCCTTTGTTTCTAGCTATGGCTTTTTTATCTCACAAGTAAGTTAAGATTGATAGAGATTTAATGGCCTAATTAATAAAGGCTTTAGCACAGTCATTTCAATTATGTGGGCATATGTAAATGTTCCAGGCTGAAAATATTTACATAGCAACAGAATCTTTATTTAGTAAACAATAAGACAATTCTGAAAAAGCATAATATCATTTAGATTAAGTGTAAAGTTAAATTGGATTATTTTAACCAGATTGGGCAATTCAGATTTTATTCAGATGACCCATTACAAGAAAAGCAGAAGCATTCAACACTTGAAATGGTGTAACCATGCTGCTTCTGACTAGCTAGTTGGGGCTGGAACCATTCAATCTAGAAATATCATTTCCCCATACCCTTCCAATTGCACAACATACACAGATGTTTACTCCAGTTTTCTAGCTAAACCAGAGAACAGAAAGGGAGTGCAAATGAGCTTGCTTTTGTAATTGCATTCTCTCCAGTGATCATTAAATGTGTTTTATCTTTAACATGCTAAAATGCTAAGATATCACAAGGGAGTACTAACTCTAGAATTAACCTGCTAAATCTAAGAAAGCCTATAGATTTGCACTTTAAGTCTTCCTGAAAAAGTGTATTTTCGATGTTATTTTCTAACTGATATTATAAAGTTTTATCAGCTGTAAGCCAGAGAAATTGCTCAACCTTTTACATAGGCCATGAATCGGTGTTGTGTATTTAGAAATTTTGATTGTCATTATCAAATAATTTATATGCAAGGTTTCATTACATTCAATTTTAAGTTCCAAAACCCAAGCAAGACATGGAGAACATTAAGACTGTCCAGAAATTAGAAAAAAAATAATAAAAATTAAAATGGAAAATAGAAAATAGGCCTAATGATGAACAGTACTGGGAGAAAATTAAACACTGTCCTGAATTTAATGAATATAGCTTGGATGGTAATGACCAAATGATTTTCACACAGAGTGTAAGAGTTAATTAAACTATGAGGAATATAAGTCAGAGTTTAGGGCTGCAAAAGACACCAACGATTTATAGGATGGTTAAGACTAACCCAGATACCTAAATTAACCAGCAGCACATTTCTCAAGGGCAAGAGCTATCTTTATATTTTCCGTATGGGGCACAATGACCCTGTGTCATAGATGTTTAAATATTATGTGTTCACTACAATCAAGGAAAGAAAAAATCGAAATAAATTCTCGTTAGTGCTCCCATTGTGACTCAGATTAAGAGATTCCTTTCCCTGCAACAAATCTCTACACTTACTCCAGGAAGCAACCTGTACTGTCGATTCATTTTATCAACAACAAGGAGACTACTTCAAAGCAGGACAAGAAAGCAATCATTCTAGCTGGGCTGATTGCAGGTACCACTTGACTTCTTGGGATCCTGAAATGCTGTGTCTGGTTGTCTGATTCCTTTCTCTGTTCTTTATTGACTACCACTGCCTAATTTTTTGTTTGCTTGTTTGATTTTTGTCTTTTTCTAAATAGGGAAGTCTGTTTGGTCTTGTATAACTATGCTCCACTTCCCCCTGTGTTCTCTAGCTTAGGCTTCTCCAAACCGGCTTTGGTCATGTATTTTGAGCACATAACTACTAATATATATTAATATATATTAAGCACCTAACTTGGCCTGAGTAGCTTGCAAAAGTCTTACTAATCTACATTGTATGAAAATTTCTGAGTTCAGTTAGCAAAAACTTGACTGGGCTAAATACAAATAAAAGTAATTATCTATTACTCATTTTACAGGCCTAAATCCATTTATGCTTATGTTGGGAGACAATTTTCCACAAGGCTTTCATTCTTTGGCATTTCTTTTGAGCAAAGGTATAGGCAGGTTTTGTTTTGGATTATCTGTATATGATGTTTACACAGCAAGCAATTAGGAAAGACAAAGAATACCTTCCTTTGAAAGGACAGGGCAGAATTTTTTTCTCACTCAGGATAATAAGGACAATATCTTCTTCTGAGACATAATTTGGGCAGATTTTATTTAAACCCATTATAGAATACATGGCCTTCTGAAGTTTCTTGGGCTTCAGCTGAGATGAAAACCCACTACACACTCAGCATCTATGCTGGTCACTTGCATGGCCCTGAAGGAATGGTGGGAAAGGGGATCAATGCAAAAATGAAGCTCATGCTTGATTTTGAGTAATAAAAATTCTTTTGTTTGGGACCCAGGAATCTTCTTTCTTCTGCCAAGGTCCATGAAAGTATGGAAATTTAAGTTGTTATCTCACAAACTGGATATAGTCTTTGATTCTGTATATATCTTGACAATCTGAAATTAAATGATTGAAAGGGCGATGTAGCTCCATTGGTGACAAAGGTGCATGCTATGTGGTGTAAAGACTGCCTTGATTATTTACAGAACACTATCAGTGCCTTATGGTAATGAGGTGATAAATCAAGTTTTGATACAGGTGGGTTTCATGGAGGCCCAGTAGATTCTCAAACTGCCTTATGTTATTTTTCCCGTCTGTGAACTCTTTTTTTGGGCTAACCATTTGGAAACTTGCAGAATCTCCACACCAGTTCCCTAACCTATCATTCAGGACTATAAATGTCATGGAAAAACTAAGGGTGAACTCTTTCCATACTAGGTCACTTTCAAACAGCAAACCAAAGGTTCCACACTCTTAAGAGAATTGTTTATACAAGTTAGGACTATTAAAATGTACTGGGAAGACAGAGAGGTATTGATTCCTATAACATTATTACTTAAGCTGCTATTCAGAGATCCAAATGCATATTTAACAATGATTAAAGGATGACAAATCAAGAAGTGATTTATTTGTTTGAGTAAATTAATTTCCCTCTCCATTTAGCAAGTACTTTAAAAAATAAATTATTAAGTAGAATCAGAAATCTGTATTCAGTGGGTAGAGTCAATATTTTTCTTTTAATGATCTTAGTTCTTTGTTAAATTTCTTGCTTTTCTAATATAACATTATCTGTATATATCTCCATGTGTTTACATCATTGAATTGTGTGTCCCAAAAATGATATGCTGGAACTCTATTCTCAAGTACCTCTGAATTTATTTATTTATTTATTTATTTATTTTGGTACTAAAGCCAGAGGTGCCTTATTACTCAGCTATATCCCAATCCTTTGTTTTATTATTTTATTATCTTTATTTTTAAAATTTTAAGGCAGGATCTCACTAAGTTGCTGAGAACCCATGCTGCTGAAACTGTCCTTGAATTTGTGATCCTTCTGCTTCATCTTCCAAATTGTTAGGTTTACACGCTTATATAATTGTGTCTGGCATTCAGAATGTAATCTGAAATCTTATTTGGAAATAAAGTCATGGTAGATACAGTTAGATAAAATGGGTCATCCTGCAGTCAAGTGGTCCTCTAATCCAATGTGACTGGTGTCTTTATAAGAAGCTATAGGAAGACACAGAGATACACAGAGAACTCCACGTGAAGATGGAGACACAAATTGAATGCAAAATGAAGACAAGGATTGCCCAGGATTACTAGCTGTCACCAGAATCCAAAGAAAGGTATACAACCTACTCTTCCTCAGATCCTTCAATAGAACTAACTGTATAGATACTAAACTTCCAACTTCCCAACTGTGAAAGAGTAAATTCCTGTTGCCTTAAGCCACCCAGTTTATGTAATTTTGCTACGGCAACCTTAGCATACCAACCCCATCTCACAGTACTTCATGGCTTACTATTATGTTGTGATTACACTTATCAGAAATGGTGAGTGGCTTACTATTATGATGTGATTACACTTATCAGAACTGGTGAGCAGCAAGAAGTAAGCACCCCAGATGCTTCCATGAGATGCTTGTGTCATGGAAATTTGCCATTAAAATACATTCAGAGATGGTCATATTAATGAGGTTTCTGGTGAAGCAGTTTGATTAAATTGAGATTTGTGTTGCTAACACACAATAAGCATGAAGGGAAGAATAGAAGTTCATTGGATTAGATAAAGGGGAATGAAGAGAAAGGAGGGAGCAATGGGAATAGGAAAGACAATAGAATTAATCAGACATAACTTTCCTATGCTCATATATGACTAGATAACCAATATAACTCCGCATCATATTCACCCACAAGAATGGAATCCTAATTAGGATAAATTATACTCCATGTATGTATAATACGTCAAAATACATTCTACTGTAATGTATACCTAAAAGAACAAATTTTCAAAAACAGGCTCACACACACACACAAAAAAAAAACATTTTACACATTGTACATATATGAATACACCACAGTGAATCTCTACATTGTATACATCCACAAGATTTGAATGTATCAAAATAGAGTTTACTGTCATGTGTAACTAAAAAGAACAAATAAAATTTTTCAAAAAGATTTTACACCTTAAAAAAGTAAAAAAGGATGAGCTTTGTAAGATTACTGGTATTAAAATATTATAAAGGACAAGAATTGGAAAAAATGCATAATATCATCTAAAATTAAAATTATGTCTTTTTTTAATATATGAGGGTGTATTTTTTTGAATGGTACTCCAACTAGACTAAGAGATTATAATCCTTTAAAATATGGATCATAATTTCCTTTTAGGTAATAAACAGTATTACTATATATTACTTAGTATATAGTAATTATATATTATTTACCTTTTATAAATTTAACAATTATTTAAATGCCTCAAGGGTTTATATGATGCACATAAGTAATTCATGCTTGCTGATTGATTACTTAATACTGTCAGAGGTATTGAGGTTGACAGAGCTTAGAATATAATATAGTGGTAGAGTGCTTGCTTAGCATAAGCATGGCCCTGGATTCAATCCCCAACACTTCCAGGAGATAGATAGATAGATAGATAGATAGATAGATATTGAAAACTTCCAAAAGATTGCAAAATTTATGTCATAAAACATGACACTTTTAATAAAATAACTTATGGGTAGCTGAAGAAATACATTAAAACTCACCAAAAGATCTAAACACTTATCCTTATGTTACAGAACAGTTTGCAGATATGACAATGTATGAGAATGTTAGGCTTGAACCTTGCAGAGAGTATTTATCCTAGCAGTCTCTTTGGCTCTTCTAACGGCCTGAAAGAAGCACTTCAAAATCCTCTGCAGGGTTGTATGAAGTCACTCTTTCCTTGACTTCCCAGTAGGACAAGACAAAGCAAGTTCCAAGGGATAGGTTGACCCCTGACCCTGAAAGCAGTACTCTACTGATTAGGAATAGAAATTGTTTCTTTTGAGGGAAGAAAATGCTTCTTTTGGTATTCTCATTGTATCTTTCCTGGAGGCAAACCTAGGTCAAATTTCTAGAAATCTATAACTCTACAATTCTATTATTTAAATCCCAATTATAATGGTAGAATAGATTAGGTAGAGAAATGTCAGATCCTGCCCAGGGCTACATAAAAATTCACTGTCACAGGTAGAATTGGAACACAAGCCTCCCTCACTATATTCACAGCCACACTATAATTTGTCATATTCTTTTACTTATCTAAAACAGCTCTTTTGCATATTTAAATAATACATATATTTAAAAGGGTAAAAACTACTACCATATAATCTCGTGTTCCAAGCCAGACCATTCCCCATGGTCTCATAAATGATGAACAAAATTCTTCACATCCTGATACCGTGAATTTAATATCATCAGAAGTTCCCCATGCTAGAAGCAGGTGCCTGTGTGAAAGTGTGGCTGTCCCATATTGAGGAGCCGTATATTTCACAGTTAGTCTCTACACACAGAAATAAACAGCCATATGGCAAACAAACTTACTTTTTACTGCTTCATTTTATTTGTTTCAAAATAGTGCAATGCCACAAATCCAGAATATTAACAACGCTCCATCTGGAGAAATGTACGTTTTGGAGCCCTGAACCAGCATGTTAGCATTCCCACAAACTTCAGAACTTGACTCCACTGCAAAATTGGAACACGCTTCATGTCAACCTAGCATGCCTTCCAAAGGGAATGCTAAAGCCTCCATTAAAATGTGTATAAAATGGGAAAATTCATAATTCTGGAAATATTTTAAAAGAGGGATCCTTCTACACAGTTACAATAGACTGTGTTACAATGTTTATTAATAACTAGATTTGTAAATTTCATTAGCTTTATCTACCCCATCTGCAAACAAGAAAAAGAAATGGTTGTGAGATTTATTTGGATATAAATATCTGATCTCCATTTAGAATCTTGTTTGGATTGAAAATGAATGACTGATACTTTCTTCCTTAGTTCAGTAAAAATTATTTACATTTACTTATGTTCTCGTCAGAGTACAGGATAAGAAACTGAAGGGACAGTGAGTTTTGATCTTAAAAGACTTTATTGAATATAAATACCTCTAAAAAATTGTTCAGGATCCATTTTTGTTAGGTATATGGTTAGGTATATGCTTTTTTGATGAGAAGTTTAATGTATTTGGAAGTGATATCTTTCTTGACCATTAGAGAGAATAATGTGGAAGTTGCAGAATTTGGGCAGTGGAATCAAGAAAATCAATAACAATCAAATGAAATTCAGGGTTATATGTTTAAGAAAATGACTAACATATTGTTGGTTTATATTTTTTAAATTTTGTTTTCTTTTGAAACATTTAAAAATATTATCAAAAATTCATAAACATATATACACAGTTTAATGACTATTTGTAATCTACATGAAACAGTAAGATAACACAGGTAAAAAAAAATAGAACAGCAGAAGAGCGCAGGAGTCTCTTATATGTTCCTTTGTCATCAAAGTCCCTTTCTTCCAATGACAGAAACAAAAATTAATATTATTTCTGTGTTACTTAATTTTTTTCCTTCTGGTCTTAGCATTTATGTATCTGTTCCTAAGTAGTACTTCATTCCAGGGATTGGCAAACAATTTCCATGAAGGTTAAATAGTAAATATTTTAGCCTTTAGAGACCATAGGGTCTCTGTCATAACTTCTCAACTCAGTCACTATAACACAAAAGTAGCCTTTTGTAAAAGAATGAGTGTGTCTTCTCTCCAGTAAATTCCTTTACAAAGAAGATGGCAGGCCTGCTTTGACTTTGCAGCCATAGTTGCTGACACCTAGTTTAGTTTTTCTTCTTTTGAACTTGATATAAACAAAATCGTAACTTACTATTTTTAGTTTTTAATTTTTTGTTTTTCTTACTCAGCACATGTTTGTAAAATATACACATTGAGGCTATAATTTGTTCACTTTCATTGTCTAATGTTCCATTATATAAATGTTCCATAATTCGTTTTTCCATTCTACTCTTGATGGGTGTTTGAGATGCTTAAAGTTTCTATTACAGTCTTGCTCTCACTGTTCTAATGTATGGATCCAGGTGCTCATGTGAATGGATATTACTACTATCCATACTTATGAACTTAATTATTGGGTCACAAGGCATGCATATATGCCAGTATACTTCATAATGTCAATCTATTTTCCAAAAGGTAGAGCTTAGTGATACTATCACCAGAATTATATGTGCATTCCAGTTGTTCCATATCATGTATATGCAGTTCTTGCTAAATTTTTTCATGTTTGCTTGAAAATACAGTTTTTATCCAGCTACTTTTGTCCATTTTGTAGTCTATGTTTTAGACCTGTATTTTGTAAGCAAGGTATAGTTGATATTATTATTAGTATAAATTCTCTATTTCTCTTTACTTTTGTTAGTCATTACCAGTCAGAAACCATTTTCAACCAAATTCATATGTTTGAGTTTATCTGACTTGTCAAAGTGTGCACACTTTATATGCAAATCAATGTATAAGCCACAGATTCTCAGGTAGTTCATTTGTTTTTACTTCCCTGTTCTACTAAGCTTCTAGGCAAAATTAACTAGTAGCTCTAAAATTGGACAGAAAAAAAAATTATTGTCCAGTGCTGCTCATTCTTGTGGAGACTGGACATTTCATTTATAGTTTATTGTGAAAGTGTTTTCTAATTTCTGCCTCTGTTTGAAACTTGATATCACATTGTCACATGTGACAATTTTTACCCTCAGATTTTGGCCTAGCATCTCTATATCATCAATTTATTCAATGCTATTGAGATCAGTTTTTGATATTTTTATATAGAAGTTTTGTTTTTTCCATTGGCAGTTTGATCAAGGAATCTTGACAATGATTAGTAGAAATAAAAAAGAAAGTCCACAAAACACGTTAAATCTTAATTTTAGTACATTTAGGGTAACCATAGAAAATCTTTGGAAAAGAAAATATCATATTTATGATATAAACTTTGAAAGTAGTAGAGTAAAATGAATTGTCTATTTATCTGAAGGAAAATAGTGGGGATGGCCTCAATGGGAGTGGGGATGAACTCAATGGGTTACTAATGAACTCCAGGATATTTTTTTAAAGTAGCTCAATAAAAATAGAAAGTGTGTTTTTAAATTGGGGATAACAACTTCTTTACTTACATGGAAAAGTTTCAAAGATAAAACAATTTGTCAGATTTTAACTAAAGTGCCCAAACCATCTTAGAGGGGAATACTTACCTAGATACAGTCTAAACTTCCCTCAGAATTTTCTCTCTTGGAAATATAAAACTAAAACAAAATTTGCCAATTAGAAGAACTTTGCGTTGGTCTTTGGCAAGCACACTAAGTATATTGTATACAGAGAAAGAAATGGGTGAGGTTTGTAAAACAGAGAGTCAAAATATGGAATGCTGTCAGACTAGCACCAAGGATATGAAGAAATAAGATACATTCGTCACAACATATTAACATTATTTTCAACAAATAAAAAAAGAATTATAGAGTCCAAAGGCAACTTCATGATTTAAAATTACAAAATACATTGACACATATGGTCACAAAAAACTTATAACAGACCAGAGAGTCCAGCAATATGAGGTGACGAGAATGTCTGGAAGTTCTAATGAATACAAGGCTAAACCACAATTAATGCCAGTTCTTTTAATTTAAATAGCGTCTTCTTTGTTGTATATCAGACCTTTCTCTGAAAAAAAATCAGAAATTTTTAGCTAATTGTATTCTAAAATTACTTTAAATTCTCATCCAATAAAACATATTAAAATATGGAAAGAATAACTCATGTTAAATTACTATAATTTCCTACTAAGGCTCCATGGTAAAACTGGTAGACCAAAGAAAAATAACAGATGCTATATCTTGGAATTGATTACAAATCAAATATGTCCTGAGTTGAGTCCAGTTAAAATCAACATTATATTTTGGATAGCCAGCTAAAAGTGGGAGGCAGCTGGTGATGTATGAAAACACATCAGTAAACAGTGCATGGTCCATGCTGTAGCATGAATGTTTATGCCCCACCCCCATGCATATGTTGAAACCTAATGCCCAGTGTGGTGATATTTAGGAATAGGGCTTTGGAGAAGTGATTTCATTATGAGAATGGAGTTATTATGAAAAGTATTGTGCTCCTACAAAAAAAAAATCCCAAGGAAGCTCATTCACTCCTTGCATTATGTGAAGTTACAGCAAGAAAACAGTTGTCTGTGAAACTGTAGGAGACTTGTACTGGCACTAAACAGCTAATCTTCTGGTGCCCTGATCTTGGACTGCTCAGCTTCCAGAACCACAAGAAATATATTCCTGTAGTTTAGAAGATATTCAGTTTATAGCATTGTGTTACAACAGCCTGTCAGATTAAGACATCCCTAACTTTAAATGTTTAAGCTGGATTCTTCAGTCTAGCAATACAATGATATTTAGTTTTACATGTGATTTACATAAAAAGGAAAAAGTAAGGCAGAAGTCATCAATCTTACTTGAGATGACAGGTAACCTCTCACATAGGATATAGATGCCTCAAATAGTTCTAAAGGAAAAGATGCTACCTGGGGAGACCCGTTGTGTTTTAGAGAGAAAGTTAGGGTGTCTCGGACTAAGGCATAATATTCACAAAAGATACACAGCAGAGTTGCCTGAGGAATACAGAGACCCCAAGGCAATTTAGTATGGCTGTACCATGAGGTGTGACAAGGTACTAAAAGCACCTGGGCAATTGGATGAAGGTAAAAACTGAAACTAGTAGGGCAAAGTGCTTAGTGCTTTTGTATCATCGTTGTATGCAAAGTGGGAACTCATGCAATCAGAACGCTATTTCTGGTATTTACAAGTCTCTGAGGCTGGAATAATTAATGAAAACCAGTTAAAGGTTGGCCTCGTTCCAGAAAATTCAAGAGAGCTGCACTGTGACAAAGCTGAAGGAATGCATTTCTTCAAGAAGAAGATAAAATTTAAAATTAGTTTACTCCAGCATCCAAAAGGCTACAGTGGAGTGAAGGGAAGGCAGGTGACCAGCTTCTGTGACGGAGATAATCTAGTGCTACAACATTGTCCTTAACGCTTCAGCGAGTCAGTCTCTTGCTGTTTGAGTGCAGAGGCTTGAAGGAAGAACTTGAAGAAGAGACTGAGACTAAGGTCACCCAGCAGGTGACATTCAACCCAAGAGCATTACAGAACTATAGATGAATACTAAGGTTAGTTAAGTACAGTAGGGACATATGAGCCTCTACTTAGTTAATATGAACAGAAAGTGAAGAATGAAGAATACTTTATGAAGTTTCCACATTGGGAAAAGAACAGGGGTCCGCCAAATCTAAGGAACTTATGGAATAGGGGTAGAAGCTCTATAAAGGCCTATGTTTTACTGACTTTACTTTCTCTCTGCCTGGTTGTTTCTTATTTCTCTCTGAACATTATTTTTTAATGTTACCATTATCACCCAATCTTTATAGCTTACAACTTCTGTACTTAGTGGAAGGATCACCTCACATCATTGGGCTCCATTCTTAAAATCTAGGGGAAAGAACTGGCCCAGGCATGTGAGAGTACAGAAAAAAACATTTTCTACCTGGATGAAGAGGTTGAGACTTAGAACAATGTGGGAGTGGTGGATTTTATGGCAGACAAACAATATCTATTACAAAATCAAACTGTAATAAGTAAGTAAATTCTTGAGGCCTAGTGTGTAACACATTAACCAAAATATAGAGAACAATAAACTGATATTATTTGGGTGTTTTCTACATGCCATATGTTTTCTGAGAATTTTATATATCTCCTCTTATTTAATAATAAATATTGAAATTTTATTCAATAAAAGTTATTATTTTCTCACCGTGAAAATTATGAAAAATTAGATACTGAGATGTTAAATGACTAGTTAAAGATCACACAATTATGAAACCAATTATTTAACCCATGTAATAAAAGATGTGAATTAAAAGTATAAACATAAGCTTTCTGTCAGCCTGTAAAGTCTATTTTATTAGGATGATTCCCTACAGTATTTGACCCCTGATGAAATACTGTTAGATACTTTTACTGAGGTCTTAAATAACCAAAAAGAATAAGTATTTGAAATAAGTATTTGAAATAATTAGTTCTGGGTTTTGAAAGACTTTTAAATATAAGATTTGAATTTTAAAGAAATTAACATTCTTCAAATAATAGATATAAGAAAAAAGTTTAATATATTTAATTTACTAAGTAGCAAGTTTAAAATTCCATTATCACAAAAATGAACAGATTTCCTAAAATGAAAGCTGATTGGAGATGCCCATTTGGTATCCAGTACTTTGCATAGTTTTTCCCCCACCACAAACAAGTGTATATGCAGATGCAAAAGAAATAATCAGACATTTATAAGTACAGGAAACTTGAATTCCATCTTATATTACAGAAAAGAACTATTAAGAGGTACAATTAAAAACAATTTCACATAAAGCAGTATAACAGGGCCAGAATAAAGAAAGACATTCATAATAGGTGAACAAATTATTTCCCTCTTTTTAGAAGGAAATCAAATATATCTAAATCCCCCTAATTCCCTGAGCATGAAGAACTATGGAACTGAGAAATGTATGTCAGAAATAAGTGGTACCTGGAAAACATTCTTTGCAACAATGAAAGAAGAGAGAAGTAAAAAAGAAAAACATTATAGATAATCAAATAAAGATAACTATTAGAGAATATAATTTTTTAATTCAATGTTTTTCAAGTTGAATGAAGAAGAAAAAGCCTGAATAAATTTAAAGGGCTGGATTGAATTGGCATCTGAATATTTAATCCTTAATAACCTTTTTAGATACAAAAAATTATTTCATAAACCATACCTTTCCTAAGAAAATGTTAATAGAAATAAAAAGTCATTTAGCTAAGTATACACATTCAAACATGTACACAGGAAGGTACTCAATGGATATATTGGGCATCAGGGAGGCAAAATATGACTACCAATAATATTTGTTAATGTGTTCTTAGCAAATAATTATACATTGCATGATAAATAACAAAAATCCCCCAAAATAATGGCTATAGAAAAACTATCTTAAAATAGAACTCAAATGCCATCAGATTTAAAGATTTAAGTTAACCCACCTTGAAAAAAGTGTATGTATACAATAAAACTAGACTAAAAACATTGTAAAAGTTTACACTTATCATTTTAACAGAGTAAAATAGCACATTCTGTATTAAATAGGACTGAAAACCTAGAAAAATACAACAGGATGAGGTTAAATAAAAAATAAAAGTTTAAACATTTTAAAATTTAATTAATAAATATAAATAAAATATGTAACTGTTAAATGTATTCTGGTCTTTTAGAAACATCAATTAATCCATAGTCACTGTATTATCTTTCCTATATGGTCATAAACTTTATTCTTAATACTTCTTAAATCATTTTTATTCACAACCTTGGATAGGATCCCAAGTTCATCCTTTATTTTACCTATTCAACTAATATTGTAAAGCTTTAATCTTTTACATAATTCCAAAAGTAAATTTTAATTCTGCTGTTGTATCTTTATTCTCTTAGCCGCATTTCCTTATCTATCCAAACCCTTTTTCATCTCATCCATTGCCTAATTAAGTTTCTGCAGCAGAATCTATAGACATATTTTCCACACTACACTTTTTAAGGATATCAAACATTCTTGTGAAATTTTTGTCAAGATCACACATCTGATATATTGTAATGGAATGTTCTTCCTCCCATTTGTCTGGAGGATGATAAGTGCGGTGAAACTTCGCTGAGCTATGTTTGCGGTGGCCAGGTACCTTTCTTGTACAGCACTAGTCGACATAAATGATGCATAGTTTACCATGCTGTTAGCCTTTTGTGCAGATCTAATCCCCTTCTCATAAGATGCTATGAGAGCAGATTGATGTGCACAGACCTCAAATTCCTTCTGTTCTGGTAGAAAACTTTCACCTTCCTTAAAACACCTCTGAATAGTCATGTTTTTTTCTACGTTCTGTTCCTGTTTCTAAATTGATTTGATTGAATATATAAAGAGTTAAAGTTCTCTTTAGGGACTTTTAGTCTTTCCTGCTTCATGGTTCCTACAACTTCCAGAATCTACTATGCTACAATGACACATTCTGGTGGGATATTTTTTATAGTCACTGTATTAACGCAGCTACACAGTTAAATAGGTCAGTGTCCTTACTGTTCCTATTTCATATTTTAAGGTAAGAAACACAGATGCTAACCAAAACTGTACTATTTCTTTCATTTTTTGCCATTTTAAAGACTTAAAGCACATTTCTATTAGATACACACAAAAGAATTTCAACTGAAGGTAATTTGTATTTTATTTTCTGTCCAAATTATATGCACAGGTCAACTCTAGATATCATAAATCAGAACGTTCAGAAAAGAAGAGGAAAGTATATTTTTAATTTCTACTTGCAGAGATATTGATCCTAATTTTTGGTATAAAGAAAGAGAGCAGTTTGATTTTCTGTTGATGTAAAACTTGATCCTCTGAATCATTAGAAAAGCTATAGGAGATGTACTCTTTGGTACCAGAAGATCTGTGTTTCATGAGAAAAATCTAGGACATAATGACCTGTTAAGGTCCAGAATGATTTTTCTCTATGTGACTTTATTTTTCTTAGTTATTATGGATCCCTAACTGTATTTGGGGCTATATTATCTGTAAATCTTAGTATTAGGTATGTCTGTTAATTTCTGTCCTTTTATCTTTTGTTTTATAAGTGATTTTGATTAAAATTTAGAAGACTGTATCAGGGGCTTCAAATTGTATAAGATTTTGTATCAGAGTTCTTGAAAATTATTTTTAAGGCACTTATAACCATATTATAGTTCTTTAGAAAATTCATTTGGAACATCAGATACCTTGATTTATTTAAGAATAGAAATATATGTTCATTTAAATGTTTCTTCACATTCTTCCAAATTGCACATTTATATGAGCCTGCATTTTTAATTATCTTGATAGTTATCAATAAGCATGTCTTTAATATAGTGTGTTCCTCTTGTTGTAATGTTGAAGAATTTACAAGATAATTTCAGATTAATTCTTCCTTTATATCCATTTAGAGCATTAAGAAGATATTGACTGTGTTGCAAATTCTCCAACATACACCTGGGAGTATCTACTTTATATTTTGAGGTAAGGGACACAAATGCTAACCAAATTGCAAAATCTCTTTCATTTCCTGCCAAAGTTTAGATTCTATTTTTGCCAAAGTAGAAGAAAAGCACATTATACAGGATATGCCTCTCGGATTGTCAGTTCTCTTGCCAGTTTTACTTTAGCACCACAGAGCTGTGACAGCAGATGGACTCCCCAAGTTAGCACTTGGAATCAAAAGGTGTTTAAAGGACTGTGGTGGTAAGTGTAATTCTTTAATGAGAAATTATAAAGAAGGAAGAAAAGGAAAGTAACCTATTAAATTATGCAGCTTAACAGCAAATTTGAATCCTTTGGCTATTTGTGTGTGCATGTATGTGTGTGTGTGTGTGTGTGTGTGTGTGTGTGTTTCAGATGGATTTGGGATAAAAGAATTATTAGAAGTCTACTTCTAAAGTCCAATAATCAATGCTCAGACCTTATTTTACTTTTAGTGAGACTCTCAGTAACCTAGCAAGATCATGTCTCAAAATAAAAAATACGGGCTGGAGAGACGGCTTGGTGGTAGTATGCATCTTGGTTTACTCCCCAGTACTGAAAATGAAAAAAAAAAATCTCCTTTTACTGGGCATTTTGTATAGTTGATGAACTTACTAAAAACTTTCTTCACATTACATGAACTACATAGGAAGATTTTTTTTCTTCCCACTTGGCTGGTTATTGTTCTCCAGTTGTATCCTTCCTGAAACGTTCTTCTCTTCATAAACTAAATTTTGGAATTTAGTTTCCAGAGTTTCACATTCAAATCTCTTTGCTTTTCTAGGTGATCTCATTTAGCCCCATGGTTTTAAACACATTTATTTATTTATTTATTTATCCATCTATTTATTTATTTATTTGGTACAAGGGATTGTACCAGGTGCTTAACCACTGAGACACTAGCCACATCTGCATCTATTTTGATTTTTTATTTTGAGACAGGGTCTTGCTAAGGTACTGAGGGCCTGGCTAAATTGCTGAGGTTGGTCTCAAACTTGCAATCCTCCTGTATTAGCTTGTAGAGTCATTAGGATTACTGGTGTGAGTTACTGCGCCCCAGTGTAGTGCCTTTTAAATGTTCCACAATATGTATGTTTAGTTTGATCCACTGATATGAACTATAAGTTAAAATTTTTGGAAACAGTTATAAATACTCACTTGGAATCCTGTTCAGCATTTCAAAAGTTTGATTCAAAAGTTTTATTTTTTTTATGAAAGTGCTTATTTTGGTGCCCTGTTGCCATACACTTAAGGATTGATATGAAATTTAAGCTCAAGTCTATATATTTATTACTTGCATTTTTTCTTAGTTTTGAATATGTTTCTAGCACAGTATGAGATTCTTGAGACTTCAGTATGCCTTTTAGCATACTGCTACTCCTGACTTTAGGAAATGAAATAGCATGCTGTCCTTATTTTACAGCATTTGAAAAGGCAGTTCTTCTAAAAAGCATTACAGGGACTTCTAGTTTCTTCTCTGACAAGCACAGATATTGGAAGTCATCATTCTCATCTCACAACAAGAAAAATGCTAAATAAACTAAAAACCAACAACTCTTCTTAGATACAACAGATAATTGAGGTCAAAGGGCAAACCAGTTCTGGGAAAACTGAAGAGACAGGCAAATAAAGAGAATAGCAAATTACTAAGAGCAGAAGCTACCAGGAAAAAAATGAGTATAAAAACTATTAGGAACAATTAAAAGATAATTAAATAATTACAGGGGCTTGAGATTTTAAAACTCCTCAGGTCCCTGTTTCATAAGTTTTACTTTCAGAAGCTCCATCAGGTAAGTTTTCACAGTGAAGAAAAGGTTAAAAGGAAGGAAGGAAGGAGGGAAGAAGGGAAAGAAAGAAAGGAAGGAAGGAAGGAAGGAAGGAAGGAAGGAAGGAAGGAAGGAAGGAAATCTCACTTGGATTAAGCTTGGAGAGGGAAAAGTAAGCATCTTAAAATATGCCCAAAGAAATCTTTTCCATAACCAAAGCCTGTCCACAAGGAAAAATACTTTTATGAAAACCTTATCTTTTATATAAGAAGGACAATCAGACAACTTCAGCATAGTCAAGACTTTTGATCTCCCATAAGGGCAGAAAAGAAAAGAAAAGACAAGACTGAGAAATCATTCTGATTGGCACAGCCCAGACTGCAATACATCAAAAAATTGCAAAGAGTATGTGGACTTCATGCCCTCCCCAATATTTTGTTATCTCATAAATAGGGCACCAGTAAACAACATTGGAAGAACAGAGAGCTACAACTCACACTATTTAAGAAGGGATTTCTAGGGAAAGCCAGAGAAAACAGGGAGAATAAAACAAGTTTACTAGAGGAATTTGAAGCCTCTAACTCATATAGCAATAGAAAACATTAAACACTATCTAATTCCTAGGCAGACAAAAATAATATCTCACATTAAAGGTCTGATTCAGTTACTAAGATCTGAGACATCATGTCTGACTTTTAATTTTTAACATGCAAAGCCTGCTAAATGTCAAGAACAAACATAGTATAAAGAGACAGAGCAAGCATAAGAACCAAACTCACACATGGAAGAAATTTTAGAATTTCCAGACAGGGAATTTAAACTATGGGTGATATATTAAGAGCTCTCATAGAAAAAGTAGTCAACATGCAAGACCAGATGGATAATAAGAACAAAGAGAGAGAAACAAAAAGAAACACTCAAAATCAAAAACACTATAGCAAAAATGAAGAATACCTTTCATTGGTTTTAGTACAGTGAGCATGGCTTAGGAAAAGTCAGTGACATTGAAAATGTGTCAATGGAAACTTCCAAGTCTCAATTACAAAGGAAAAAATGATGGGGAAATAAACAGATAATACCATTCAGTCATACCAATTGTAAATGTATAACTTATATATAATGTGGAAATCCGAAGAAAGAGTAAATATAAACAAAATAAATAATTACTGAGAATTTTACAAAATTAATAATAGAAACCAAACCACAGATCCAGGAAGCTCAGCTAATACAATGTAAATTAAAAAATCTACACAGACATAAAGTATTCAAACTACAGAAAATGAAAGACAGACACACACACACAAATATATATATATATATATACACATATGTATATATATATATATATATATATGTATGTATATATATATTATAAAATACATATAAACATATTTTTTTTTCTTTTTGCAGGGGTCAGGTGGAGGTGGCATTTACCAGAGAATGAACTCAGGGGGCACTCGATCACTGAGCCACATCCCCAGCCCTATTTTGCATTTTATTTATAGACAGGGTTTCACTGAATAGCTTAGCACCTTGCTTTTGCTGAAGCTGGTGTTGAACTCACCATCCTTACGTCTTAGCCTCCTGAGCACATGCACCACCACACCCAGCAAAAATAAGGTCTTGAACAAAGCCAGAAAGAAAGAAAACCACCTACCTGTAGAGAGGTACAGATATAAATTACATAGGACTCTAATTAGATGCCATACAAAATAGAAGATGAATTGAAATGTTTGAAGTTTTGGAACAAAACTCCTCAACCTAGAGTATTGTATTTAAAAAGTTATCCTTCATAAAGTGAAGATAGAATACAAACTTCTCCAGTCAAACCAAACCAGGAAAATCTGTTGTCAAGAGACATGACTTGACAAAATTTTAAGAGAAGTTCTTTGAAGAGAAAAAAAAAAGGGCAGAATCTTGAATCTGTATAAGAAATAACAATGGAGAAGGAATAAATAAAGGTAACAAAAATATTTTCTTTCTATTTTTCACTAATCTAATAGATAATTCTTTGACCAAAAAAATAAGAGCAGCAATATATTCAGTGATGATCTTTTCATAATCATGAAAATGATTACCACAATGTTGTAAGAAACTGGGGGAGGGGAAAAAATTGGTAATACTCTATTATCAAGAATTTAAACTACTTCAGCCTCAGCAACTTAGTGTGCTCTGTCTCAAAATTAAAAAATAAAAAATGACTGAGGATGTAGCTCTGTAGTTAAAAAGTCCCTGGGTTCATCAATCCCCAGTATGGTATAAACAAACAAAATCATCTAAAGTTCTAGTTGAGCAGTGTACTATTAATTGAATAGAATTGTATTAGTTCTAAATATATATTTCAAAGTTATTGCAATTGCCACATTTCTCAAAGAGATAAAAATTAATAAAGAGGAGAGATGAAAGATTTCTATAAAATACTCAAAACCAGAAATGAGCAAAATAGGGGAAAATAAATTAACAAATATAAAATAGCAACAAATATGGTAGGTATTTGGCTAACTGTATCAATATTTATTTTAAAGACTATGGTATAAGATAAAGACTTACAAAATATATAAAAATAAGACCCAATCATATGTTGTCTGAGAAATTCACTAAATATAAAGACAAGATATATATTAAATGTAATATTAAATGTAAAAGAATAGAGAAGTAGACCATGTTAATAAATCAAAACAAAATTGGAGTTACTACATTAATTCCAGAGAGCAGACTTTAAAATAAAGAATTATTAGGTATAAAACTTGCCCTTATATAATAGTAGACATTGTACTTCATAAACATGTACACTTATCAGTCAAATGCAAAAGTAAAAAAATTAAAGGACATTAGTTTTTCCTTAAGACAACAGTCCTTAAAGCATATGTGCCTAACAACAGAGCATCAAATAATTAACGGAACTCAATAAGAAATAGACAAAGCACTACTATAGTTGGAGACTACAATAGACCTCTATTAGTAATGAGCAAGTTCAACAGGAGAAAAAACAGAAGATATAGTTGAAGTGAGCATCATCATCAATCATCTGGATCTAATTAATATTTGTGTAATAATCAATTTAAAAATAGCAGAGCACACATTCTTGTAAAGAACATGTAGAATATTCACTAAGACCACATTCTGGGACAGAAAACATATTTTAACAAATTTAAAAGTATAAATGATGAATGCACTCAGATCATAATGGAATTTAAAAATTCAAAAATAGTTAGAGAACTTTAAATTTATGGATATTAAATAATATATTTCTAAATAACATATGAATCAAAAAAGCTCAAGGAAAATTTTAAAGTATGCTGAGGTAGATAAAAAAAATTTGAAAACAATTTATCAAAATTCATGAGATGCAGAAAAAGGGGAAGATATATATATATATATATATATATGTGTGTGTGTGTGTGTGTGTGTATAAATTATATATATATATATATATATATATATATATATATATATATATATATATATAAAATTTCCTTAGATGCATATGCCAAAGAAAGAAGGAAAATATATAATTAATAATCTAAGCTTTAATAACAGGACAATAGATATAGAAGAACAAAATGTTGCTAAAACAAGAAGATGAAAAAATTAATAATATAACAAAATTCAATGAATACCAATAGAGAAATTCAATATGAATATATAATTTGAACACAGAAATACAATAGCACCAACTTTGTTTTTATTTCTCAAAACTGTTTTGGCTATTCTGGGTCTTTTGTGGATCCAGGCAAATTTTAGGGTTGTTTGTTTTTTCCTGTTTCTGTGGAAAATATTATTAGAATTTTGACAGAGGCTGTGTTCAGTCTAGTTCACTCTGGAATGCATGGCTATTATATTGACATTAATTCTTTCAATCCATGAACATGGAATATCTTTTTATTTATTGTGTCTTATTCAATTTTTTCACAATCTTTTATATTATTCAAGTATACAAATCTTTCATCTTTGGTTAAATTTATTCCTAAGTAATTGTTCTTTATTTTAATGCTATTGTAAATAAAATTATTTTCTTAATTTCCATCTCAGAGAGTTTACTGTTGGTAAAAAGAAGTGATGCAGATTTTGTGTGATAAATTTGATCTTACAATATTACTGAATTTTTTATTAGTTCTAGCATTTATTTTATTTAATATAGTCTCAGGGTTCTCTCTATAATGGATCATGTCTCCTTCAAGCAGATATAATTGTACTTGTTCTATTCTAATTTAGACAAATTTTGTTTCTTTTCCTTGTCTAATTGCTCTGGCTACAATTTTGAATGTGATGTTAAACCAAAATGATAAGAGTGGTCATTCTTACTTTATATTGAATCATGGAAGAAAAAATGTCAGTTTTTTATTATTGATTTTGATGTTGACTCTCAGTGTTTCACAATTGGCCTATGTTCAGGTGAGTTTCTTTTGTACCATTGTATTGTGAGTTTTAATCACAAGTATATTTGGAAATTTTTCATATGCTTTTTCTGCACTTATTCATAAGATAATGCATTTTTGAACTTTCAGTATTTTAATGTAGTTATTATATTGATTGGTCTGTCTATGTTGAACCAAACTTACATCCCATGAATAAATTACAATTCTTTATGCTACATAATCTTTTTGGATTTACAATTGAGTTCAGTTTTCTAATATTTTGCTAAGTATTTCCACATCTATGAATATTTTTCTTATGATTTGTGATATCTTTGTCTAGCTTAATTCAGTGTTATGCTGATCTCAAAAAATGAGTTTGGAAGTATTCACTCTTTGTCCATTTTTGAATGACTTCAGAAAGATTGATATTAATTTTTCTTCTAATATTTTGTAAGTACTGATTCAATCTCTTTTTTTTTTCTATTGTATTTTTAGATTTCCTATTTCTTATTGACTCAACAATAGCTTTTATATTTCCAGGAAATTTTCCATTTCTTCTAGGATATCTAATTTATTCATGTACTATTTTTTATAATACCCTGTGACTTCAGTTGTTTTCCTCTTATTTTGATAAGTTTTTATTTATCTTTCACCTTTGAGAGATTTTAATATGTCTTGGGGTAGAATTGATTGAGATAAATAAGACTTATAGTGCCTGTATATTTGTATCCTTCTCTATGTTTTGGAGATTTTCTATTATTATTTCTAAATAAAATTTCTAATCCTGTGGCATTCTCAGATCCTACTTGGACTCCAATAAATAACCTGAATGCTTGCTGTTCTCAAGGTGTTCAAAGTTACCATAGGCTTTCTTCATTCTTCCTGCTCCTCTCCCTTCCTGTTTATTTTCACATGTCTTTGAACTCAGTAATTCTCTAATCTGTTCACTCTATACTGCTATTGATGCCTTTTAACATAATTTTAACTTCAGTTAGTGTATTGTTCAGCTCAGAGACTCTAGTTTGACTTTTTTCTTCCACCTCTGTTTTATATTTTTCTATTTGAGTGTTGAATTATTTCTGTATGTTTTCTTTAAGTTCATTGAGTTTCTATAAAAGAGATGCTTTAAGTTTTCCAAGAGTTTCCCTAAACTAGATACTATCTTCTCAATTTTTTTTTTTTTTTTTTTACCTTATGGTGACCATTAAGTGAAGTCATGGTTTTCTGAAAGCTCTTTTGTCAGGAGTGGTGAAAGAATTATGGATCTTTGAACTTCCCAAAGACAAAGGTGACACTTTTCTTGGGAATTTCTTGATGCAAGCACACCAATAAAAAAACTTCCTGATTGTATGGTAATGTCTCATTCAAATTCCTTGAAATTTTAGTAGTTCAGAATCTTGGGTTCAAACATCTGCTGCCTGGAGATAGAGAATGATTGGGGCAAACTGATAAGTTCTATCAATTTGGGCTGCTTTTAGCTTCAGCTTTGTTTTTGTTTATCTTGAAGAATCTTTTTCATAATAAATCCTTCTAATTTTTAAGCCTATGTGATAAATATGCCAAGCTTGCTCATAGTTAGTCTTACTCCACTAGAGAGGCAGGCTGAACCACCAAGCCCCACTTTTTCTCTACTTTTACATCTGTTTGTCTTTTTCCTAATCCCATCATCAACTTGTCTGGATAGTCCTGAATAAACTGTTTTGCAGGACATGACAATTGGACCCGACACCAACACACAGGAATTCATTTGTCAAGGTGAGTGGGATACTCCTAAAAAATATGTGCATGGATGAAAGGAAGGAGAGGAGTGAGTTTTACACAGCTTCATGTAAAATAAATAGGATCCCTATATTATTATGCCTATGCTATGCTTACGACTATGTTTAAATCACAAGGAAGCCCAGTAAAGAAGGTGCAGCTGGTGTGTTTTTAGAATTCATTATTGATACTTTTTCTTGGTTCCTTGCAAAGGGAGTGGTAGATGTAGAGTCATGGGAAAGACTTGGTAAACATCTGCCAGCTAGCCATGTGGCCCCGGGATTGGACAAAATCCCCAAGGGAACTTTTACTTTGTAGTCTTTGATATGAAATTGTCTTGATCCATTTTGTAATAGAGTGAAATCTTTGGCTTCTGACCTGAATTCTGGCTTTAAAAATGCCAATAAAGCCTGCATACACTTAACAAAGAGTCTTCAGCCTGCAGTGTCTCCTACAGCCCTGCCCCCGCTCTGCCAGGCAAAAGGTGGGGAGGAAAAAGTTCAAACTCTGGCCATGGCTTTAAGAGAAGTTTTGCAGCCTCCCTGGAAAAATAAAAGTTCCAAAAGGAAATGTTTTAACTGTGAAAAGCCTGGACACTTGGCTAGAAATTGTTGGCAGGAGACTGACCATAAAAATAAACCAGGGTTGTGTCTTCATTGCTGACATGGTAAACATTGGGCTAATGAGTGTAAATTACAAAAAAAAAAAAAAAAAAAAATGTACATAGACAATTTTACCTCCTCAGTTAAAACTTCACTAGGGTAGTTATACACACACACACACACACACACACACACACACACACACAAGTATGTATACATAAACGATAGCATCATGCTTTCAGAGAATCCTACAAGATTTAAGGCCACAGGAAAAAAAGTGTCCCTTTTAAATTCAGGCTGTTCCTGACTTGGCTGACTAAAGGAAAACAAGTGCCATGATTAAATTCAAACCTCTTCTGGACTAGCTTAACTGGCTGTCTTTGCAACACTCTTTGTTAATAAGCTCCTCTTTAATACTACAGCACTGGGAGAAAACAATGGAAAGATTCTAAATGTACAAGTTTTCCTTTCCTTAGAAGCCTTTTTTGAGAATTTTACAGGCTCCCACATTTTTTAAATATCTGAAATGACTCTAGTCTGAACTCATAGTGAAATCTGAGTTGATAAAAATCTTCTATATACCCCTTTACTGGACTAATTATGGTTTTGCTTTTCTCTAAAAGAAAAAAAAATCCTATATATTTGAGCTCATGATTTTATGGTGAATTCACATTTGATCATGGATGCCTAAATTAATGTATTTTTCTAATCAGTTTTATCTAACCATGGAGATTGTTACACTCTGTCTTTGTTCAGAGGCCAATTTTTCTAGGGATGGTGGTATTGGGGGTAGATCTGATAGTCATTAGGACAATAAGCTGGCTATCTAAAATCTTCTATGTCAGTATCCTTATGGCTGTTAGGTTTTATGCCTAACATTTCCATCTGCACAACCCTGCTCTATATTTAATTCATAATGTAAAAATCTGATTGGCTCTATTTTAATTTTAACAGATTAAATATGACACAGGCTTTAATAAATATCTGCAACATTGCTTCCTACCTGAGGAGCTCCCCTTACAAAAAGTTATAAAATCTGTGTTTCTTGTCTGTTTTGTATATGTGTGCACACTGGTGTCTTGTATTGTTATGTCCATATATCATGTACATGGTATTAAAATTGACATATTGATAAATTATTGCTCCTAAATTAAAATTAAAAATTTATCTAAATATTTTTCAATTTACATGACTTAAAAAAGAATTTCAGTTTGCATTGGATAACCAGATAAAAATAAAGATGTCTTTAACATTATTTACTCAAGTTTTTCTAGGTGGTCAGGTAATTAATAAAGGGATAGTTTCTATAAAATGTTTAAAATGTAATATCCATTGCTTCTAACAATTTCCTTTTACAGGAAAGAGATGGTTAATACTATTAACCACATTTGTTTGATATCTTGGCTTTTATAGTTAAAAATAAGTAAATTAGATTTAACATTAATGGGATTAATCTTTATAAATGTATTTGTTTAAAAAAAGAACTAATTATTTTACAAAGTTAAAGTGCTAAAATATAAACCACTAAAATTCCATAAGGAAATATATTTAAACATTAAATGCATTTTCTTATATTGGTTAATGGAAAAGTTTTGAGATTGCATTGTTTTTGTGTCTTCATTAAAAACATAGTTGCTGGGAGTTAAAATTCTGTCAGGTGTAATTTATAAACAGAATGTCTAAGAGTTTTTGGTCTGGTAAAGTAAACAGTTATAAAAAGTCTAAGTAAATTATAAAAGATTTGTGAAGCATAAATTTCAAAAAGTCTATATGTAATTAAATTGGTTATATATAATTAAAAAAAATCAGCTAAAATTATTTAAGGCTTTTTCCTCTTTTAAAAACAAAAGTTCCTAATCTACAAAGCTTGCTTTGTGCTGTGTTTTTAGCATAGAGCCTGTTTAAAGAAATAGATAAGGTATCTTCACAGACTTCTGCTACATTTCAGGAAGCTAATTGGGCTTCCAAAATAAAGGTTGAAAGAGAAAAGAAAAATGAACTCCCCAGAAAAAGCTAAATATTAATGTACTGATATAAATAAAAATTTAACCCTCTATGTATTAAAGTAATAAGGATTAACATAAATCTACTCTCATTTCAACAAAATGATTCTTGTGTCTGTTAAGTTTTATTATTTACAGAAACTAGTCTTTAAGGAATTAAGGTTCATATAATTCTGGTTAAAAAGCAACTGCTATTTTAAAGTATAAAATTACATTTCAGATTCCAAGATTTTTCTTTAAAAACTAAATGTAGTTAATATAAAAACCATCAGTGTAATTGTGATACTGTTACTGGCTAAATATATTCTTATCTCCCAAGTATACAAGTCTTTAAACTATAAGATTTAAAAAAACAGTTTACTAAGCTGATGCTCTTTAAATTAAAGTTCTCTATAAGGGTGGTGTCTTACAGATTTATATAAAAATAACAAATTTGGTTAAAAATCTATTTATGTCATTTAATATTTTATAATTTATAAAAATAATCTGTCAAGAAGGGGAATAGCTGGGTCAAATGGTGGCTCCATTCCCAGCTTTCCAAGAAATCTCCATACTGCTTTCCAAATTGGCTGCACCAATTTGCAGTCCCACCAGCAATGTACAAGTGTACCCTTTTCCCCACATCCTCGCCAGAACTTGTTGAAGTAGCAGAACACGACAGTCACTAGTATGGCAATATGTAAATCAATGGATTTGTAATTGATGTGATTCTGCAATCTGTATATGGGCTAAAAATGGGAGTTCATAACCCACTTGAAGCAAAGTGTGAAAAATGATATGTCAAGAACTATGTAATGTTTTGAACAACCTACAATAAAAAAAAATAATCTGTCATAAGTTATGAAATGTTGTATAAGTTATAAAATTTTATGTTACTATTTACAATGAAATGTAAACTTAAATACATTTTTAAAATGCAATAAGAAAAGCCTAGTTTACTTAAAGTTTCATATGAGGTATAAAAACATTTTAATACTTTCCCACAAAAGTTCTCTTAACTTATTTGATTCATGTTTCAGATGTAATGTTAAATTATGTCAACTGATTCATATAGTTTCAAAAAATGATATATAAAACCTTTGTAAAATAGTATTCAAAAACAGAAACAAAAATTAGTTTCCACAGTAAAGCACCTTACCTAAGATTTGTTGAGAGACCACTTTACCAATCTTAAAACTGTACCTCTCACCTTATTCTATGTTAAGATAACCATTCAAATTCATTGAAAATTAAGTTCAAAACATAGATTTGTGTTATAAGGATACTACAATCTTAAAATAAACAAAAAATATATAGCTAAATAAAGGTTTGAAATTATAAACAAAAGTATGTTCCTTGGCTCATAGCTATTGTTTAAACTAAATATGTTTTTACTCTTAATTTCATTTTGTATTTTCCTTATAAACTTTACAATTATTGTCTGTTATTATCTTACAAAAGTAAAATAATAAGGTCATCACTTATAGGACAAACAAGATGTAAGGCTGACTTCCAATACTTATACTGATCCTATTTCATAATCTAGTTGCTCAGCTTATTATTAAAGACAAAAGATAAATCATACAACTCATGGGAGCTAAGCCTTCTTTTATTATGGGGCTCTTTATAGTTCAACTACAACATTGGCTTTGGCAATCCTCATGCCTAACCGGTCACTTTTGCTAATTTTCCTGGTCAAATAAAATACTCTTAAAGTCATTTCTCACTGTTTAAATAACTTTTGCAGTGCTGGACCACACTCTAGAAATTAAAACTGATAATGCTTTAGCTTATACTAGTTCTTCTTTTAGACAGTTTTGTGATCAATATCATATTGATCACCATACAGGTATTTTGTTTCATCCCCAAGGCCAGGCTACTGTTGAGTGGGTTCACTTGTACCTTAATATAAAATTACAAAAATAAAAAGAGGGAGATAGAACTCCATAAAACTGTTTGAGTCATGTTCTCTTTGCTTTAAATTTTTAAAATTGTGATGCTGAAGGTTGCACTACTGCCGAGCAACACGTGGCTCCTATGACAGTAGGCCTGTCGGGCCTAGTCTGGTGGAGAAACTTAAAAACAGGACAAAGGAATGGACCAAAATTAGTAATAATATGGGGCATAGGCCAGGCTTGTATCTTTCCAGAAAGTGCAACTCATCCTATCTCGGTACCTGAACATGTTGTTCACCATCACCATGGAAGGTTTTGAGCTGCAGTTCAGACAACTGAATAATCTGATGCAGGGCTGAACAAATAGTTAAACAGCAGGGAGGTCCTAAGTCTCCAGCCACAATGTTTGTGGCTATGCTGGCTTTATTGGGCTGTAGGGTAAATGGGGTTCATGGGGAAATTTAATGAACTTATTTCCCAGATTCACTTTTAGTACACCCAGCTTTGTGGCCTGGGGAATCCATTACAGTATTTTCTAATGATACTCAAATGTTTGGAGGTCTTTTGAATAAACATATTATACCTATTCATTCAATTGGATTTAATTATACTGGGTATACTGGGAGTTGAACTTTATGTTGGTCCCACAATACATAATGGCTACAAATTTGTTTGTGTTACAGGAGCCAAATACAATATTTCCCAGTGGGACTTGGGGAAAAGTTAAAAATCATTTAATGGGCATTTGGCACAGAAATAATGACAGTTGAGACCTTATGGACTTACATCATAATATTCAGAATATTCAGGAAAAACAGGAATGATCTCATGAATCCCCCATAGCTTGCTGAACAAATACTTAATGATTTAAATGGCTTTAATCCTGGGAATATGTTAAAACACTCAATATGGTACAGTTTTAGAATTATATGTTTGCTACTGATTTTCTTTTGCATTGTAATAATAAGTTGCCATATCTTTTGATAAAACATTTGAGAACTTCAATAATAGCCTATCACTTGCATTTAAAAAGTGAAAAAGGGGAGATGTTGAGAGTGGGGAATGACTTAGTGGTCTCTGAATTGCCCAAAGACAGAGGCAACACCTCTCTTGGGAATTTCTTGGTGTAAGGGCACCCATTGAAAACTGTCCAGTTCTATGGTGATGCCCCATTCAAAGAGAAATTCCTTGCTAGCCAAGGTGCAAGCTGAAAGTTCTATTTGGACTGTTTTTACCCTCAGCTTTGATTTTGCTTGAAGAAGTTTTCTCACAATAAATCCTTCTGATGTTTAAACCTATATAATAAACCTGTCAAGCTTGCTCATAGTCATTCTTCCTCCACTAGAAAGGTAGGCTGAACCACTAAGTCCAGGCCTTTTCTCTCCTTTTGTGTCTGTTTGTCTTTTCCCTAATCCCCTCATCATCTGGTCAGGTTAGTTCTGAATAAAGTGTAGCACAGGATGGTGACACTCTTTGTGCTTAGGCTGTTGCATAGCCTGCTCATTGAATGATTAGTATTTATTCCTGTTTTGGTAATCTGGCTTTGTGTGAATGTGTGTGTGTGCCTGTCTTTCAAGGAAATCTAAACCTGCTGCATATTTTCAGTTTGTCACTTATCTATTTCAGCACTAGATGGCACCTTAAGTCCAGGTTTGCCACAGTGGACTCTTGATATGTTTTCATTGTTTCAGCATTAGATGGCAATCCAAACCCAGGTTTGTCTAAAACCTGCAGTTTTGTTGTTTACTGTAAATCAAGGAAGTACTTGAAAAATGCAGTCTTTCCCCATAACCTCTCGATGTGGCTGGTGTGGGCTCAGACACCTCATCCACAGTCACTGGCCTGTGGTTGGGCATTATATGATTCTTCCTGGCTTACCATAGAGGGACCAGCTCAAGACTCCTGTCATACCTGTGGTCACCAAAACTGCAAATCTTTGTCATATCCTGAGATCATAGCCCACCAGGACCAGCACAGCACTGAGTAAGACCAAGGGCCATATTGGTATGTGCTGCCTAATGCTGAGATGGGTACTTGGTCTAAGATTCCTACATTGAGACACTGTTGAGGTTTACCAGAAGACTAATAGACTGGTTCACATATCTTAGTCTGGCACCAACACTGTTCCTGAGGCTCCACCTATATGGTCTGTGGTGATCTTCCCATTGTTAGACTTTGCCAGTCTTGTACTAAGTTTCATTGCAGAGTCCTGTGCTAATGATTCTGTCCTACACTGAGAATGGAGACTTGAGCTACTCTCTGTTGCCTGAGGTTGGTATTGATAAAGACATGGCCACTAGCCATCACTTGGGTAATGCTGAGTTGGGTTATGTCTAAGTCTCAAAGTTGTAAGGACCTATACAGTCTCAGGGGTGCATTCCAGCCCACCCTGAAGTTGGCAGTACTGCAAGATGAAACCGTGAAACAAGATGAAACAAATCTGTCCCACCAGAGCGCAGGTCTGTATGTTGCCAGGGCACATATAGAGGCTTCACCTGGTTGCACTGTCCTGGGGATAGCTGTGCTGACTGAGGTTGAGGGATGGGTGGACAACCCAGTTCCTTGGCTACCATAGTTGATGCTAAATTGACATGTACCTAAGTCTCAAAACTACAGGGACCTGTGCAGTCTTGGGGAGCATGAGGGGAATCTCAGGCCAATTCCAAGACTGGTAATGTGGCAAAACAAAATTCTAGCCTCTCATGCTGGTATGCAGATTGCTGTTTGGGACAAAGGTGACTCTACAGGCCAAATCTGCAAGTTCTGCCCTGGGTACAGAGGCCTTTGGTTTCTGTTTAGTCCCTGGTTTCACCATAGTGAGCTTATCAATGAGCTCTATCTAAGTCAAATTTCTGTGTTAGCTTAGGTGGCCTGCTCCCTTTTGGTGGAAACTTGATCCCTACTGTGCTACCCAAAGCTGGTTGGGGACAGAGGAGGAGCCAGTCAGTCACTAATAGTTACAGAGGCTAAGTCCACTGTGTTGGCCTGAGACTAGGGGTCACTGGGCTCTGCACCTCATTGGTTTTACTGTGGCGGGCATTTCAAGACTAAGACCTGGGTTTAATTCTTTCTTTTCCCCAGATAGAGACATCCAAGGTTGCTTCAAGCTAAGGGATGAGTGATGCTAAAACTCTTTCCAGTCTTCCTTTTTTCTTTCTTTCTTTCTCTCTCTCTCTCTCTCTCTCTCTCTCTCTCTCTCTCTCTCTCTCTCTCTCTCTCTCTCTTTCTGTCTTTTTAGTTATAAATTGACACAATAACTTTATTTATTTTTTTATGTGGTGCTGAGGATCGAACCCAGTGCCTCACACATGTGAGGCAAGCGCTCTACCACTAAATCACAACCCCAGCTCCTTAGTTTTTTTTTGTTTTTTTTTTTTTATTGTTATAATAAACCAGGCACTCTGGTCTCTCATCTGATTTCATTAGCTCTCCTAAAGGGGTTATTTGTTTAAACTGGTAGCACTATGGGGACATGATACCTGGGGGTCTCATTCACCATTTTTCCTAAAGTTAGGTTAGTAATTTGAGATATATCTATTTTTTAAATGTAGGGACTCATTTCTATAAATGTCTATCATAGTAATGCTTTTGCTGCAGCTTATAAGTATTGCTTTGCTATATGTTTTGTTTTTGTTTTTCCTAAAAATATTTATTCCTTTCCCATTTGACTTATTCTTTGACCCAGGGGTTATTCAGGAGAGTGCTGCTTGTGAATTTTCCTATTTTCTTGCTTATATTGATTTCTAGTATTGTTCTATTGTGGTCAGAAAAGATACTTGCAATTATTGCAATCTTTTCAAAGATGACTTAGTTTGTGATCTATCCTAGATAATATTCTGTGTGCACTAGAGAAACTTTATATTCTTCTGCTGGTAAATTAAGAAAATTTAAGATGTCTCTTAGATCCATATGGTGTGGTTAAATTCCACTGATTTCTTTTTGATTATGTGGGTAGATGTTCATTTAATTATTGAGACTGGGGGAGTTAAAGTCCCCTACCCTTATTGTATTTCTGTTAACTTCTGACTTAGATCTATCTATATTATTTATTTACAATATATAAATATGTTGGATGATCATATGTTTATAAGTTTACATTATTCTGATGAATTGATTCTTTTATAACCATGTAATCATGTTTTTAATTTATAGACACAATTTTTTTTACTTTAAGTCAATTGTAAATACTGTTGCTTCTATTTTATTTGTATTCCTTTAGCATGAAATATTTTTTTCTCATCCTTTCACTATTAGCCTAGTGTATTCTTAAATCTAGAGTGACACAAATCAAAATATTTTGTGTTTTTGTTTGATTTTTTATGTGTTGTTGTCATTTTTTGTTTGTTTGATTAATCCATTAGGCACTTGAGGCCTTTTGACTTGGGAATAATCCATTTCTATAATTAGTTTATGGAAAATATCAATAAAGTTAATGCATCTGTGGTATAGCTAAGCAAGAAATAAAGGGAAGAAACAAATTATTAATATTATAAATGAAACAAAGGCTGTCATTACCGATCCCATGGCCATTAAAAGGATAATAAACCAATATTGTGAAAAATTCTATGCCCACAGATTGAGAAATTTAAATGAAATAAATCAATTTCTTTCTGTTGAAAGTCACACTAGGCAAAGTAGATCATTTGAATATGATTGTTTCTAAATAAATTGAATTAATAATCAATAACTTTCTAAAAAAACTAGGCATCAAGCACAGATGGACCTCATGATTATTTATATCACCAAATATCTAATTAAAACAGTATATAAATTTTCTATAATCTCTTCCAGAAAATAGAAGCACAAGAAAAACTTTATTATTCAATGTGTGAGGCCAGCATTATCCTAATACTAAAAGCAGTAATGTCTTAAATTTACATAAAAATTTTCTCAAAAAAATGTTAATAAATTAGTCAAATATGTATTAAGTGAGGTATACAGTATGAACATGTTAGATTTATTTCAGAAACACAATGCTGCTTCAATATTCATAATCAATTAACATAATTCATCATATCAACAGAGATTAGAAGAAAAATCACATGATCATAAAAATAGATACAAGAGAATCATTGACAAAAACCCAACACCTATTCTCAACAAAAACAGTCAGCCTGTTAGGGATGGAAAATAATTTCCTCAAGTTAAGAGCAAACATTATCAAAATATCCTATAGCTAACATACTTACAAGTGACAAACTGGATGAATTATCTAATATAGGACACAAGGCAAGGCAAGACAAACCATAACCTTCTATTATGGTTTGGATCTTCAATATGTCCCCCAAAATCTTATGTGTTACGCAATGCAGGAATGTTCAGAGGTGAAGTGATTAGATTATAAGACATCTAACCTCATCAGTGGACTATCTATTTGATGGATTAATAATTGGAATGAACGGCTAAGGTGGTAACTCTAGGCAAACTGAGCATGGCTGGAAGGAGTAGGTCACTGGGGATATTCCCTTAAACTATATCTTGTCCCTAAATCCTTTTTCTCTTTATCCTTCCTGGTTACCATAAGTTGAGCATCTTTCCTTCACCGTGCCTCCACCATGCATTTCTGCTATGATGCTCTGCCTCCCCTAGGGCCCAGAGCAATCGAGTCTGCAGACCAGGGTATGAGATCTCTGAAACCATGAGTCCGATATAAAATTTTCCACCTCTAAATTGTTCTTGTCAGGTATTTTGGTCACAGCAATGAAAAGCTGACTAATACACCTTCTCATCACTCCTATTTAGCATCTTACAGAAATCCTAAGTAATACAATAAACAACAGAAGTAAAAATTATGAAGCTTGGGTATAAAGAAGTAAAACAATGTTCGCTCACAGATTATATTACTCTATATGTAAAAAGTCACAAAGAATCAATAAAAATAACTCCTGGAACGAATAAGTAATTATAACAGGGTTGCATATGCAATGCTAATATAGAAGTCAGTTGCTTTCCTTTACATTAGTAATGAACAAGTGGAATTTAAAGTTAAAAAATAATATGTTACCCTAGCACTAAATATGTAAAATATTCCAGTTTAAATGAAACATGATATACAAAATTTATATACAGAAAAACTGTAAATTTGGTGAAGTAAATCATAGAAGATATAAATGAATGAAGAGGCATTCCATGCCTATATGTGAAAAGATTCAATATTATCAAGATGACACTTCTTCCTAAATCAATCTATAATTTCAACACAATCATAATCAAAATGCTACCATGTTATTCTGTATATATCAATAAGTTGATTTTAAAAATGCATAGAAAGGGGAAAGGTCCAGAAGAGCTAAAACAATTCTGAAGATGAAAAACAAATTTGTAGAACTTAATACTTCCTGATTTCAAGAATTAAAGGTGCAGTAATCAAAACAGTGTAATTTTGACAGAAGAACAGAAAAACAGAGCCATGGAGCAGAATAAAGAGCTCAGGAACAGGCTGAAACAAACATAAGCAGTGGATTTTGAGAAAGAAAAATGTAAATGAAAATTGAAAAGATAAAGAATATTGTCAAAAACTGGAATAACTGTATACCTTTGTGCAATATATATATATATATATATATATATATATATATATATATATATATTTTATACACACACACACACACACAGATGTAGGATCTTGTATTTTTCAAAAAAAAACCCCTCAAATGTATAATTCTCTAAAACATAAAATATATATGGCTATAATGTTTCTAGAAGAAAATCTATATTATATTAGGTTTGGCAATAACTACACACAACAACAGAGGCATGTCCATATAACACCAAATTGGATTTATTAAATTAAAAAGAAAAACTTCTGTTCTCAGAAACAATATTAACAAAACACGTGTGTGATAAACATGTTACATGTAAAATGCATAGATTTTTTAATTTAATATTAAAAATAATTAAACAACTTAAAAAACGGGCAAATCTGAATAAAATACCTTCTAAAGGAGTTATGCAATAGGCAAATATGCCTATTAAAATGCTTAAAATCT
The DNA here is from genome assembly GCF_047511675.1 of Marmota flaviventris. Classification (NCBI taxonomy): domain Eukaryota; kingdom Metazoa; phylum Chordata; class Mammalia; order Rodentia; family Sciuridae; genus Marmota; species Marmota flaviventris. Next base: position 92,106,726 of record NC_092500.1, on the reverse strand, counting down.
GCCATTAAGGAATTGAAAATTAAATACAATAAGATACAATCACATACTAAAATGGTGAAAATATGAAACACTGATTATAACAAAAAATGATAAGAATGAGAAGTAATAGGAATGCTCATTCATTGTTAGTGGGAATGCAAAATGCTGGTGTCTTTCAAGGAAATTTGGTGCATTTGGAAGTTTTTTACAAAGCTAAACATAATCTTATTTAAATCTCAATAAACTCTTTCCTAGGTGTGTACTTATATTAGTTGAAAACATACATCCACAAAAAAAAATGCTCCTGAATATTTTTAAAAGCTTTAAATATTAAAAAAATTAAATATTCAAAAACCCCTCAAATTTATTCATGTTTGCCCCCAATATTGTTCCATAATAGGTGAATGTGTAAACAAAATGATATGCACACAGTGGACTATCACCTAACTGTCACGGTTTGGATGTGAGGTGTCCCCCAAAAGCTCATATGTGAAACAATGCAAGAAAGTTTGGAGGAGAATATAAGCAGTGAATCAATCCCTGATGGGATTAACTGGGAGGTAACTAAAGTGCTGGAGTGTGGTTGGAGGAGGTGGGAATTAGGGTTTATATTTGTGTCTGGTGAGTGGAGTCTCCATCTCTCTTTTCTGATCAGAATGTGAACTGCTTCCATCCTCCACACTCTCCTAACATAATGTTCAGCCTCACCTGAAGCCCCGAGGAATGTAGCCAGTCTTCTATGTACTAAGATTTTGAAACCGTGAGCCCTAAAATAAAACTTTTCCTCCTTTAAAATTGTTGTGGTCATATCATTTAGTTACAGCAGTGAAAAAGCTGACAACAAAATGAAAAACCAAGAACAAAATAAAAATGAGTTATCCTGAAAAATACATGCAGGAACCCCAAATGCACAATACTAAGTGAGAGAAACCAATTTAAAAATGCCAAATAATTAAAAAGATTAAGGAAATGGGGGGAATAAAGGGAAGTTTACAGTGGTGAATCCATTTTGTATGATGCTATAATGGTGAATACAAGAGTTTATGCATTTGATGAAACCCATTGAACTGTACAACAGAGTGGACACTAATGTAAATAATGAACTTTAGCTAAGAGTAAGTAATTAATAGTTAATGTATGAAGGTTAGTTACAGTTAGGTTAGAGTCCACTGTGTGCGTATCATTTTGTTTGCACATTCACCTATTATGGAACAATATTGAGAGCAAACATGAATAAATTTGAGGGTTTTTTTGAATATTTAAAACATTTTTTATTAAGAATGTAACACATCAATACAAGATGTTAATGGTTGGTAAAGCTGTGACCAGGGACAGGGTGTATATGTAAACTATTTATGCCATCTGATTGGTTTTTCTTTAAATCTAAAACTTCTCTATATAATAACAATATTTTTTAAAAGGTATTGTGGTATATTTCTCCTCCTCAAAAAATTATAATTTAGTTGATGATACAGCTCAGAGGCAGGGCTAACAAATTTGTGGAAGCAAAAGAATTTTTATGTATTAACAATGAAAGAGATTCACTCCTAACAAAGAAATACTTTACCCTCCCTGATCAGATGATTTTGTTATAATAAGCCAATATAATTTAAATACACATGTCACAAATTTGATCTATAAGAATCTCTCTGGGGGCTGGGGATATAGCTCTGTTGGTAGAGGGCTTGCTTCATATGCACAAGGCCATGGGTTCAATCCCCGACACCACCAAAGGGGAAAAAAAAAAGGAATCTTCCCAACTAGATGACAAAAAAGAGAACCCATAAAGTAACCAGATAAATAAGAAGCCTGTCTATCCCCATTTTCTCCCTAATGCTCTTACTGCTACCTAACGGCATGGAAATCACTTAATTTTCTATGTAGCACTTGAAAATAAAGAAAAAAAAATCCATCTTTAAAAGTTGGACGACTAAATGAAAGTTCTCTTTTTAAATTAATTGGAAAAAGTTTTAAAAGCTAAAATACTTACTTTCCTGATTGTCTTTATTGTGGTGAAATAAAATACCTTTATCTTGGTGAAATAAAATATTTGAACATGTCTATCTATGATGCTGTGCCCTTAATAGTTCTCATTGTCAAAAGTCATAGAATATTGTTATTATCATGGTATTTGGTTTTGATTAGTCAAAACCATCATGCAACTTTTGAAAATGCTTTCATAATCCTTAAATAGTTTGATTATCTTTGCAAACATTGTAGTAAAGATACCTATCTTATGACAGATGTTTATTATGTAGGGGCCATAATATTACAACCTATATTTATAAAATATGAGTATTAATTAAAGCAAGAAAACAATTATAAGTTTGTACATTTACTTATTTTTTACTGAAAAATTCTACAGAAGATATAACTGAATCTAAAAACAGATTAGGTTAATTAATACTACAAAAATGTATTACATTTCTGCTAGAAATTAATGGGCTGTGGGCTGGGAATGTGGCTCAAGTGGTAGCGCGCTCACCTGGCATGCGTGGGGCCTGGGTTCAATTCTCAGCACCACATACAAACAAAGATGTTGTGTCCGCCAAAAACTGAAAAATAAAGATTAAAATTCTCATTCTCTCTCTCTCTCTCTCTCCTCTCTATCTTAAAAAAATAATTAATGGGCTGTGAGTTTTAATTTCTAAGGAAAGAAATTCAGGTACAATTGTGAACAGCTTATTGAAAAAGTCAACTTAATATTCTATAGTTGCTAAACAAGATATTTGTTTGAATTATAAAAGTCAAAAATATATGAAATAAAATGGTATAAAGAGAGCAACCCATAATAATGCTTTATCAATTGTGTGTTTGTTTTTTTAAGATATTTTATCTTTATCAGGTCTTCATTAATTCTATATTCATTAAATATATATTGATAAATTAATATGATTGGGAGAAAAATCAGGAATATTCTATAAAAAGAGATAATTTTTGAACCTAATTTTAATAGTTTTCAATAGATACCAAACACTTAATAGTATTAAACATATTCAAGGGAGAAACAACATCAGCAAATCCTTAGAGGTTTAAATCATAATGTTATATTTAAAATGTAAAAGGAAGCAGCTCAATAGAGTTCTTTGTTTTAATCCCAAAGTAGGTGCACCAAGACCACAGATTTCTCAAAAATTGTGGCAGAGGATTATAACTCACATAACAATATGAACAAAAATAATATTTTTGAGAGTTAATTGTATGTCAGGTATTATACTGAAGAATCATATAGCCTCATGGAAACTTTATGAAATATATACTAATAATCTCTTTACAGAAATAAGAACTTTAAGAGATGGAAATGGTTGTTTGCTAAATGTCCAAAATAGTTGATAAATACTAGGATGGCAGGAATTTAGCCCATTTGTGCTTAATTCTTAAGAAATGCGGAATCTCTGACAACTGAAAATAAATATTAACAAGGTAGATTGTCTCATGCAATTGTCTTGTGCAAGCAAGATCCGGTTTTGCATCATGTATTAACAGAAGCCTGCTTTAAGGAAAATGCTTATGATTCAAAAGTAAATTTCTTCCCCAAGAAGTGCTGTTTGCTTTTCACTATTTTATATTTGTATTTATTTCAATTTTTTCTCTATATGTTTTTTGATTATTGTGATACTTTTCTCTAATTTTGGGACATTTATGATTAATAGTCATAGTTCATGTTTTAATTTCTTTATTTAAGCCTATATATTCCCCCTTTCAATTTGTTTTAATGGTATCCCACAAGTCTTCTTACCATTCAGTTTAAAATACATTTAATAATAATTTTTCTATTTTTAAAATTAATGGCTTAAGTGGAAAAGTATCTCATAAATGCCTATAATATTTTGACTTTTTCAAGTTTTCTTAAAATGATTTCTAGATGAATTTTTTTGTAATCAAGATGCAAATTATTTGAAATTTGTTGAGATTTTTCCCATGGATAAATATATAATGGTTTTTAAATTATTTGTATTTTCCATAGTTATATGCTGTATAGTTTTGGCTTACAGTATTCTAAATAGGACAATTATATCAGGTTTGTTCTATTGCTGAAATCTTCCATGTGCATACTGATTTTTTGTGTATGTGAGATCCATCAGTCACTGATAAGTTTGTGCTGAGCTTCATTATTATAACTCTGTATTTGTTAACTGGTCAATTAAAATTAAACCAGTATATTATATTTCTGTTAAATCTTACCAAAGGTTTTTAATGTAAATTTCATTTTCTTTCACTTTAATATAGTTAATATATTGGTGTTTGCATGATACATCTTCTTTCACTTCCAAACAAAAATTTTTATTGCTGATTGCTTTGAAATATTATCTTTAACTAATAAATATAACAAATATCCTTATATTCTGTTGAGAAATACATTATCTAACTATTTTTTGATACCTATCCAGCCTATTTTATCCCCTTGTTTCTCTTCATTTCTGCCTTCTTTGTAATGATTATTTTAGTATTCCAGAGTGACATTCGTCTTTAGGTGTGACATAACACGAAGTTATGCCTAGAGACTATACTTGTATATTATATGTTGGAAAAATTTAGTCCATTGCAAAGCCAATCAAAGAAGTATGAAAAAAAAGACAATTATGAAAACTGAAGCTATGGAGAGTGGCTTGTACCTGGCAAATTATACATTCATTGAGTACTTCACTCTACAAAATAAAATTTGAATAATGCTAAGTGATGTGGACACAGTTTAATGATTTTAGATTTATGGAATCAATCTAGAAATAATTTTTGTTTAATTGTACATGTGGAATAGATATAAGTATTAGCAACCTTGAGAACATTAAAGAAAATATTAGAGGTGACAGAAGTTGAGAAGATAAAATAGCAAGTCAAAAGACAATGTTAAAAGAAGAAAGATATTTAGATCAGTCTTCTGAAACAGCTTCATATCATAGCATCAAAAAAAAAAAAAAAACCTGGGTTAATGGATGAGGTTGCCACTCACCATTGGACCCAGGGTAACCAAGTCTGACTGGACATCACTAAGAGATGATGGATTTATATTGCAGTAAGCCTACCAATCACTCATGGCACACTGGTTGGGAGTTCTACTTAAAAGTGAATGTCTAACAAAGAGAGACATTTAAAATTCGAAATGACATTTAAAATTCTAAAACTAGGAAACAAGAATTCAGGGCAGAGATTTGATGTTAACCTGCATCCCTCATAACAGTAAGCAAGAATTTGGTATGAAAATAGAATAAACATACTATTTAAACTCTAAATACAGATGTAGTAAAATTGAAAACAATACAAAAAAGACTCAAAAGAATAATCATAGGATATTTCTGAAAAGTAGTAATAAAAATGGAGATGGGTAAGCAAAGTCTATACTTTGCCTTTAGGATTTTTAAATTCTGTTTACATATAATTTTATAACTGTTACAGCCTGGGGTGACATAAGATAAAAATAAAAATGAATCTGAAATGATAAACACAATGTGGAAAAAACAGAGTAAGCAAAATATGGCTTAAATACTCACATTAAAGTAAAAAAAGTAAGGTAGTAAGGTTGTAGGAAAAACCCTTCCTTCAGGTTTTTCTGGGAATTGGCAGGAAATGCTGTTGAAAGTATGAACTATATGTAATCTGATAAATTAATGTAGTTTATTCCTTTAATCTGAAAAACAAACAAACAAACAATCCTCCATATGTTGGGAAAGAAGCAATAATGGGTCTCCCCCAGTCCAGAATCATAGCTAATTCCAGGAAACTTTAAGAGAAATGAAGCACCCAGGTCCTGATCATTCACCTTCCACATCTTACCAAAAAAAAAAAAGTCTTTCAAAAAGCAGATAATGACAGTCCTTGCCATGTTACAAATGCATTTACAATGGTATGAGAAAACCCTTTACCTGTACCTCTCCTATTAGAAGAGGTCTAATTTCTAAAGAAAATAGAAAAAATACCTGTAAAATAAAGAACTAAACATTTAATAGGTCATAAAATAGAGGTGTTTATACACAATAGAGTGCAAGTCATGGTATTTTACCTGAATTCACCTTATTTTTCCTATTTGCTTACAGAAGACTTGGATTATAGTTATGGCACTTACTATCTCTTACAGGAAAAACTGACATATATGTATTTTATTCAACAATTTCCCAGGAAGAATAAATACTACTTTCTTCATTTTATCTTTTCTTTCTCACCTTATCCTCAGTATACTCTCTTTTATATAGACATTAAGTCTTTAATAAATTTGATTTGACTGAAATGAGCCCCAAAGGTAACTATTGGTTAGGTTAAAAACAGTAAATATTTTTGATATAAATGGTAATAATAAAAATAAGGAGCTATAATAAATTTAATCTTTTCTCACTAATTACAAAAAAGGGTCTTTAAATGATTTTCATTTTCAGTCAGATAATTGAATCTAGATTAGGATGCAGAGTTCTAAACATAACTGTTATTAAATATAATTAATGCTATTTTCAAGCTTAAATCAGAGTCATGCTACTTGAGAGTAGGAGGTCTTTAGGCTTTAGAATAAATTTAACTGATGATTGCAGATGGATTTATTATTTATTATTATTTTTGAATCATAAAATTGGAATGTATCCTTATCTACAGAAGAATATTAAATTTAACAACACGTAATTAACCATTTGTTATGATTTGAATATGAGGTGTCCCCCAAAAAAGTTCATGTGCTAATGCAAGAATATTCAGAGGTGAAATGATTAGATTATGAGAGCTGTAACCTCATCAGTTGATTAGTTCATGGGATGGATTAATCATTTGAATGGATGACAGGTGGTAACTATAGGCAGTTGGGGCATGTGTAGAGGAAGAAGTTCACTGGAGCATACCTTTGGGCTCCTAATGGTCCCTCTTTTTCTCTCTCTACTTTCAAGCTACCATGAGCTGAGTAGCTTTCCTCTCTGGGATGCTTCTACTATTATTTTCTGATATAATCCATAGCAATAAAGTTGGCCAACCTTAGAATGAACTCTAATAAAACCATGAGCCAAAATAAACTTTTTCTCCTTTAGGTTGTTCTTATCAGGTATCTTGGTCAGAGACAAAAAGCTGACATACATTTTTTTGTAAATGATTACTGCTTGCTATATTCCTTTTAATTTTTTACATATTCAGATATAGGGATGTAAGTACATATAATATATGCATCTATACATATGCCTTACATGTGTCTTCAAGTTTTAATGTTATTTTAAAAAGTGCACCTAAATCCGTGCATGATAACTCTGTGATCAACTTTAATTAGAAATTTGACAACTAATTACAAAAAAATAAATTTCTCAGCTGTCGTAAATTTTGCTGTTTTTGTTTTCCTATGTTGCACCATGTGTTCAGAGACTATGACTCCCAGTAGCATCAGTGTAGCCTCTCTGATACAAAGCACTGTTGGATGATGTCTTACAGTGTCAGCTGTGAGAAGAGTGGAAAATCCAGTTAAGTGTTTGAAAATGTTCATTCACTTACAGTTGTTATGCTTTTATCTTTTGTCTTCACTTTCTGATGTTGATTTCCTTTGTTTTAGGAATTTGGGGGATTTTAAAGATTTTTATAGGTACATAATAATTACACATGATAATGGAATTCATTCTGACATACTTGGACATGCACATAACATAATTTGGTCAATTTCAATCCTTAATACTTCCCCTTGCCCTCTGTGCCCCACCTCACTCCATCTACTTCCTTGACCCTACTCATATCCTATATGTTTTCCTGAGATCCTTTTGCTTCCTTTTTGTCACTTAGAGTCCACATAGGAGAGAAAACATACAACCCTTATCTTTCTGAGCTATGTTTACTTTACTCAACATGATGTATGCTCTCCAGTTCCATTCATTTCCTGAAAATGACATAATTTTTTCTTCTTTATGTCAGGCTAAAACTCCATTATGTGTATATACAATATTTTTTAAAAATTCATTCATCTGTTGATGGGTGCTGAGGCTGGTTGCATAACTTGATTATTGTGAAGTGTGCTGCTGTAACATGGCTATGCATACATCACTACAGTATGCTGACTTTAATTCTTTGGATAAATACCTAGGAGCTTTTTATTTTTTTTTTCATTAGAGATTAAAGCAAGATAAACAATGCACCACATGATAGATAACATAACATATTCTTCTGAGTCAATCTTATTCTTTAAAAATATTTTTCTAGTTTTAAAAATAATGTGTTATAGATGGATATATATATATATATATATATATATATATATATATATATATATACATATATATAATAAACATTTACATTAGAACTATGTGCCACATATTATAGTAACAGCTTAACATATGTGATGTCACCTCACTTCCAAAAAGTATTAGTTGAATGGAAATATTATCCCCATTATATTGCTATAGAAATATGAATCTTGTTTATATATTAAGTTCTGAATTCCATTAAATCCAAGAAAAAAGATGAGAAATCATCATGGGTTAATTAGCACTATGTATGAGAAGACAAAAGGCAATGTTAGATTGACTCTAGGGGAAGTTAGAAATTTCCCAACCAAATGGAAAAAGATGATTGAAATTTTTCCTGTTGCCAAAAAAGGGACTTTGAACATCCAATTATTTTTAAAAAACTTTTTTGCAGTTCTATTTCACATATCTTAAAGAAACACTATGAAAATAAAATAAAATAAGATATAATAATATTTTTCTGCTTTAGTAAGTGGTAGAAATAAATTACATGATTTTATACTTGCTTAAATTACAGCCAACAATGAGACTATTTATTTAGTCTCTCTAAAACATTTTTTTAAAGTTTTGATTCATATTGCAAAAATTGTCTCAACATGTTTGCAACTCAAATTATAAATACGGATTAAAGAGGTCAGAGGTAACTATTCCACATAAAAACAGTTGTATTGAGATCAATGCATTTTCCCTAAAGTTTAAGGTTGCAAGATAAAAGAAAAATCCTCGTACTGGTGATTAAACCCAGTGATGCTCTACCACTGAGCTTCACCCCTAACCATTTTTTTTTTTTAATTTGAGACAGGTTCTTGCTAAACTGCCCAGAGTGACCTGAAATTTGTGATCCTCCTGCCTCAGTCTCCAAAGTCACTGGAATTGCAAGCGTGTGCCTCCACACCCAGCTGCCAGGTTGAAATTTTGAAGTTGTTTTTCCTATCACTATTGTCATTCTAGTTACAGAATGAATTTTACTCAGACTAAGTACTCCTTTATTTCATCTCAAACACGAGTCTTCAGTACAATAGCCAAGTGGCTGTTACCATTTCTAATGAAATGATTTACTCAAAGAAATCACCAGGTGGGAAAGATGCAGTGATTTAAACTCCCAGGTTATTCTAATTACTATGTCCTATGAAAACATATTTCCCTTATTTTGTACGTATGTCTGTGAATTAGTAGAAGACAAAAAAAAAAAGAAAGAAAAAAGAAATAGGTGCCCAGAATACAAAAAATCAGCAAATGCAATCAATGTATAGAAAAGAATAGGAAGATCAAAGCTGAACATTATAACTAAATAGTCTTAAGATATGAATCTGCATGTGTTCATATGTTTAGAAATCAGTATAAGAATAGGAAGGAAATACCACACTTTGAGAAACAATTTTTTGAATCTATGCTTAGTAGTCTTTATGGTTAAAGTACAGAAGTTTGATTTTAAATTGAGTTTATGGTTTATCCTGAAATCAATCAATCTCCCTCCCCAATCTCTCTCTCTCTCTCTCTCTCTCTCTCTCTCTTTCTGTTCTTTCCTTTCATCATTTTATTATTGCTTTTTCTTCTTTTCCCTTCCATTTTTTTTTCTTTTTTGCTTCCTTCTTTTTGCTCTTCTATCAGTTTTTTTTTTCTTTTTTCCTGCTTCTCCAAATTAAATCTTAAAGCATGGAAACAATGTACCCTTTCCAAGGACATAGGAGTGTATCAAATATGCTCTTCAGAAACAAAGGACATATAATAAAGCAAGTTATTTTTTACAGATGTATACACACATAGCTACTATGAATATATGTAAATAAAATCAGTTATTAGTGTAGCCAAGCAATTAAGAGTATACCTGAGAGAGAAAACTAAATGCAAATATATAGTTTTTCTCAAAAAGTAAACTATTACAAACTATTACGTGTGATGATAAGCTCAGATCACAGATTATATCTCACTCTGACCTTCAGGCATAAGGTGGATGTGCCCCTTTGAAGCCGGGTGTGGACAAGTGGTTTCCATGGTCTGTAATATTTGATTAGAAGTCACATATATCACTTTTGAACAAAAGCCTGAGATGGTGCGTGTTTTACCCCATGCTGTTTTCCCTGCTGTGGAGATTCTAAATCAAATTTCAAAATGGAGCAGTTCTCAGCCTGGGAGCCTGAATGCCTACAGTGAGCAAAAAGCTCCTTGTTAGACTGAAATAGACATGTAGCAAACAGTGGGAGATAAGAAATTTTTTTGAGATGTTTTTATGAGATTTCTTAGTAGTTTTCTAGCCATTTCAAAATATTTCTGAAGTTGAAAATGCATCTACAATAAGATATTCTGATTGAACTTTGAAAGAAATAAGATTATTAGAAGTGACTAAAATCCCAAATCAAAAGATTCAGAGATGACAAACATGTTTCTTCTTATCCATAAGTTTGGCTTTCCATGGGTATAGTTATTTATAGTCAACCACAGTTCAATAAAAATGGAAAAATAAATAAACAATTTATAAATGGTACATTCCATACTATTTAAGTGACATGAAGAAATCTCATTCTGACCTACTCCTTCTAGAGGAGGACATGAATTGTTCCTTTGTCCAGTGTATCCACACTGTGTACACTACCCACCCTTTAGTCACTTAGCCATCTTAATTATCAGATGCACTGTCACAGCATCATAATGCTGTGTTCAAGTAACCCTGCTCTGGTAGCTTGAGTTGTGTCACATAGGAATTGTGTCATTTCACATCATCACAGAATAAAAGTGAGTACAGTACAAGATATTATAAGATACTGAGGAACCACATTCACAAAATTCATAAATTTTGTTTCAATATACTGCTATAATTGTTGTATTTCAGTATTGGTATGTATTATTACCCTGCCTAATGTATATATTAAAGTTAATCATATATATATATATATATATATATATATATATATATATATATATATATATAAACATAAAATATGTATAAGTTTCAGCACTATCCACAGTTTCAGGCATCTGAGTTTTGAAAATCATAAACCAGAGTTTATATATCACATATATGGATATTACTTTAATCATCCACCTATTATTTTTTCTCCAAAGAGTAGAAGTCTCAAAACATACTATTTATTTCAAAAGTTACCACAAATGGTGTATGTGTTGCTCCATTTAAATTGTTACAGGTGTCACACATCTAGGGCAATAGGGTAACAGGTTAACCACATTGACTTCATCCCTTTGTAATTCAATTGTCTTCAGTTTTTGCAGGCTATTATGAGGTGATATCATAATTCAGGTTTTGAAATAATTTGCCCTTGACAGACAAGTAAACTTGATTTAAAATAGTTCACTCAGAACATAGTAAGTTCATCTCTCTCCATATCAAGTATTAAGTGAAGATATCACGATTTCCAAAATTAATGGAAGATAGAACATTAAAATCTACAAAGTGGCAGGGTTTTTATAAAATCGTGCAGAATATGTAACAACTTTGATTTAACTAATTACTAAAGGTTATATTTTTCCTTAATAAATTATTTCATATACTCCAAAACTAATTTTAGGTACATATCTTTCTCATAAATAAGATATACTGCATGAGAGAGCCCATATGCATGTGTATTTAGATTACAGAAAATAATGTATTTAGATTTTGTTCAAAAGAACAATCTTTACTACTAAAATAAGCTTTTAGGTGTCATTTAAATTTTTGGTGTCTTGGCTGAAAATGAGCATATTATATGACGGTTTTAAGTAAGGGAAGATCATTTTCTGGTTTTGCATCATTTTCAGGCTATCACTGTGGAAGAAAAAGAGAGTTGCCCACTCAATACCGTACTCAGCTTAAAATAGATGATTTGAATTCTTCATGTCCAAAGGGAATTGAGTTATGGTGAATTTTGGCAATTTATTGCTATAATCACTATGTTATTTTAATATAAACTACTGAATTTATTTAAATATCAATATACACATTATATATAAATAAAATATGATATATATATATATATATGTGTGTGTGTGTGTGTGTGTGTATATATATATATATATATATATATATATATATATATATATATATATATATATGTCTACACTGTAGGCATTTTTCATGATTTTCTCTCTGTTGGGGAGCTTACATTTTCTGTAATTTGTATATTGTTTTAATTCATTTTTAAAAGTTCTATGTTCTTTTTTCTAATATTTTGTAACTCGATATTTTTAGTGCCTAATGAATATTTTACAATTATGAGTTTTCTTCAAATATAGGATTAATTTCTCAACTGTTATAACAAGGACCAGATCAGTTTAGACAGTGTAGAAATATACATAGAATCTTTATCCTACTGGGACTGCAATGAATACTCTTAAGTGAAATCCTAGGCAGATTTTGGCCAAAAGGATTTTAAAACAAATCCTTACTGATTTCACCAATGTCTACTCTTTAATTTTGGAAAATTCCCCAAGATACTCTGCTGCACTTTGGCTAGTAACAGTGTTAGAACAAACAGGGTAAAGTAATTTTCATTGTTTAACCCATAGGGAGATATTTATGTCCTCAAGGACAAGCATGCAAAAAGTAGGCAGGCTCTGGATTAAACTATGTTTTAAGAAGAGGATCTTGAGGAGATAAAAGAGCATGCCTATGTTGCAGTAGATCAAATTATGAGGAGACAGCTTCATGATAAATAATCCTTAAAGGATTCTGTGAAAATCAGGTCATAAATAAAGTTGAAATAACTCAGTCCCTACCTACACAAAACCTACACAGCTGTAAAGTTTACTTGGAAATATCTTGTATCCTTTCAAAAATAACAAATTTTCTATATAGATTAAGATTTGAGTCAAAACTCAAGAGTTTTTTTTATATATAAGTTAAAAATATTTATTATATTCTTATCTCAAAGAGCAAATGATCCAAAGAAACTAAGATACTTCTATAAAAGAAGCATAATGAATGGATATTGCCCTTACAGAAATCAAAGCTTAATTAAGACAATGTAGTATATGTGTTATAATAAACAAGCCAATCAGAGAAGAGAAAAGAAAAACCAGAAACAAAATATGTAGGCATTGTGCTTACGAAAGAGCTTTCATAGCATTTCCATATGGGCAACTGAGGAACACCAGTATCTGGAGCATGGACAGTTATTGCCATGATAACAAGATTGAAACATCATCCCCATTTTATACCAAACACTAAAAGCAATCCATATAGGTTTAAAAAATACATATGGCATAAAATACAAAAAAAGATAAAATCTTTATAATTTAAAATAAAATTGTTTCTAACATTATAAAACCATAAAAGAAAGTATCATTAAATATCATTGCTTGCAAGTTAAGCTTTCCATTTATTGAAATATATTCTAAGGAAAATACAAGAAAGACTAGACTAAAATACTTATTAATAATTATAACTTTATATAAAGAATTATAAAAAATAATTCATATCAATAATAAAAAGGTACACACCCAATAGGAAAAAAAAGCGTGAAAACACAGAAACACAAATAACCAATAGCCATTGTTTATCAAGAAAACAGACATCAAAATCTTAATGAAATAATGTTGAACACCAATTGGAGTAGCAAAATTTTATTTGAAAGTTTTATTATACAGAGCTTTGGTGAAATATGAAGCAGCTAAACATTGATAAACTGCTGCTGATGTCAAATTTGCAGAATCATGCTGGTAAACAAGCAATTGGCTTTTTCTTTAATGATCTAAAGGTATGTATATATTATAACCCAGAAATTCTCCTAAATTCCTGAAAATACTTAAATTCTTGTACTTTAAAAAGTCCATAGAGCATTTAAAAAAAAAAAAGAAAAAAGAAGAAGTTACAACATAAATATTTATCTATAGGAGAATGGATAAATATTATGAACTATTACATAACAATAAAATTCAATGAATTACAGTTATGTATGTAAAATATCAGGATCATTGAGAAAGAGAATTTTCATAGTCTGAATAGTGAAAGTCAATGTAAAGAATTATTAACTATAAGCAAACACAGTGGGTGAAAGAGTTAACTAAGAAGAAGTTATGAGAACTTTAAAAAGCATATGGGAATCGCAAATATAAAGAGCAGCAGGTACCACTCAGGCTGAGACAGAGTTTTGACAGAAGAGGCCTTACACAAAGATACACATACTAAACCTTGAGGTGAGAGCCAGACCCTGGAGGGCAGGGCAGGGCATTTCCACATCTCACTGAATGACAGATAAAAGGAAGTGCCACTTTGATGGAATTTGTCATTAATATATGAAGTTGCCTAAAAAATCTTCCTGGGAATAAGTCTCAGCACAGGTAGTCTGCTACAGAAGTAGCAGAGTTGGGAGCTGTGAGAAGTTGCAGGCTTCTGGGTGCTGCTGATGATTCATAGTAGGAGGTTGTGCTAGAGAACTTTGCTGCAGGAACCTGCCCAGCACGCCAAGGGAAAGATCCCTGATTGGTGATAACTCTCCAGTTTTGACTGACGGCATTTAACATGAAAAGACCTAGTGACACAGAAAAAATATTAAAAAGATTCACCCATTTTTACTTATGTCCTGTAATTATTGTTTCTTCTGTCATATTAAGTAGCTTCCTTCCTTCCTTCCTTCCTTCCTTCCTTCCTTCCTTCCTTCCTTCCTTCCTTCCTTCCTTCCTTCCTTCCTTCCTTCCTTCCTTCCTTCCTTCCTTCCTTCCTTCCTTCCTTCCTTCCTTCCTTCCTGTTTAGGAATTTGTTTATGGAATCTAAACTAATTTTATGCCTGTAATTATTCATAGTATTATTTTATGGTCACTCTTTTTTTATGTACCATTATTAGTGGTGTCTCTTTATATTTCTAGTTTTAGTAATTTATTTTGTCTCATTTTTTATTTCATTAATTTTCTCTAGTGTTTTCCTCTTCTCCACCTCATTAAATTCTAGTCTCACTTTTGTCATTTTCTGCTTTACGTTTTGAGTTTAATATGGTTCTAATTCTCCAGTTTGGGGTATTGTTTATGATATTACCTTTTTGTAATGCAGACATTTATAATTTAAATGTTCTCTTAGCTCTCCTTTCATTTAACTTCATTTCATAAGTTTAAGAATGTTGAACATTAATTTTCATTTATCTCAAAATTTTTCTAACTTTCCTTATAATATATTTTTTCCTTCATTGGTGACTTGTCAAGGTTGAGAACAAGCTTTGATTTCAATCCTTTTAAATTTATTTAGAATACTTTCATGACCTCACATTGGATCAGTTTGGAAGTGTACTATGTTTAATTGGGAGTGATAGGTGTTTTATATTGCTGGGCTAGTGTTCTATGGGTGTCTGTTAGGGATAGTAGATTGTAGCATTTTCAATTCTTGTATTTCATTACTGATTTACTAAGATATATTAATTATTGAAAATGGGACATTTAAATCTCCAATCTTTACTTTAGAACTATGTGGTTGTCCTTTCAAGCCTGTTAGTTTTTGCTTCGTGCATTTTTGGTATTTTGTTATTAGGTGCATATAAGGTTCTTGTTGTTAAATATTCCTGATGAATCAATTGTTTTTCCAATATAGTTCTTCTTTTTAAGATATTTTGCAAAAAGTCTGTTCTATATAATGTAAATAACAATAACCTACCTTTTTGTTTCAGTAATTTTTTTAAGTTCATAAAAATTTTGTCCACTTCTGTTTACTCTCTTTGTCTATGTATTTCAATACAGGGAACATCTTGGTTTCAATTGCAATTGACTACTTTATTCCCCTGTATCGATCAACTTTCTGCTTCTTTGAATATGTAGCAATTTTTATTTTTATTTTATGCTAATTCTCACATTTTCAATGGACTGTTTCTTGTTTGACTTTATTATTATTAGTGGAGAGGTACATTTGTTAGTAAAGAGTTACTTTACTGATCGATTAGCCTAGGTTTTGAACATTATTTTTAATTTCTGGTAGATACCTATCCTCAGATGTACGTTTTCAGAAGTGACAACTCAGTACAAGGCATCTTCAGCAGAGTGCCTCTTTTTTAGCTGTTCCAAAATCTTTCAACGTCGTGTGCCCTCCAAAATCCCTGTTCAGTTCACTGCCCACAGCAGCAGTTCTCTGCTGTGAATTATGAAGTCAATGGTGGTGCACAAACTAAAGATGGGGGTCATATGCAGATCTCTGGGATCTTTTTTATACATTTCCTTTTCTCTAATACTCTGCCCCTCAACCTCCAGCTGCCTCTTAAGTCACAAAATATGACTTCTGTCTGTTAAGACCTGTGATCTTCTGGGGCTTTAACTCACTGTACTGTCATCCTGAAGGGCCACTAGGAAGAAATCTCAATTAATTGTAGCACTAATCTCATGTGTTAGGCTTATCTCAAGAATTATAGTGCTACACTGCCTGATATAAAATCTCTGACAATAGCTGTGTATGTTTTGACTAGTTTTATAATTGTTTACTGTAGGTGGATGTTTAGAGTGTCAATTATACACTATGAAAAGAACAGAAGTCAATTCTTATATTTTATTATTATAAAAATCCAGATAAAATTTTTGAAAACAATTTCAAAAATGGTGACTTCCCTAACTTTACTGAGATATTTTGAAAAATTGAATCTAAAAGTTTGCCCCACACATACTTTATAACACTTAAATTCATAGATTTTTAAAAAACATTTTATTTATGTAACATTTTCAGAAATGCATTAAATATGATACTATGAGACTGATTGGAATATACTTTATCACTTGTTTCTGGTTTTGTTTTGTTTTGTTCTTGTACATTACACAGTAAGTCTGATGTTAATTTTCAGGTATTAGGGTATTGTCTTGAGATTTATTCAAAATTTCATTATAAATAAAATATGATAGCTTACTGATTGAACCAATATCATAAGACATAAGCTGTAATACACTTTAAGTCACTTTAATACTAATAATTAAAGAATATTAAAATGTTTCAGTCCCTGGGATTTGATACAAGAGAAAAGTAAAAAATAATAGCATCAATTTAACCTGAATTTACTAGGAGTGAAGCAGCAATCAATTTTATACTCGTTCCTTTTATCCACACCTTCCCTTTCTTTAATTTCAGTAACCTAATCTCAATCATGATCCAAAAATATTAGATGGAAAATTCCAGAAATAAGTAAGTTATGTATTTTAAATAGCATTATATCATATTCTTATAATTATTCTATTTTATCATTAGTCATTGTTAATTTCTTATTGTATTCAATTTTTAAATTAAACTTTATTATACTTATGCACGTATAGGAAAAATCATAGTACATGTATGGTTTGGTACTGTGCATGGTTTCAAGAAAACAGTTGGGGTCTTAGAGAACATACCCTGTGGATAAGGGGAAGCTACGGTGGGCAGAGATAAAGACAATTGTGTGAATCTGTTTTGATCCAAGTTTTTTTTTATTGAAAATAAAAATTTATCACTGGAGCAAAATGTAAAGGATATTTATATTAAAACCTACATTTAGGATCATTTTGGTATTAATTTTCAGTTTATTCCTTCAGAAGATGGAGAAACATATTGTCTTATTTTCCATAGTGAGATCTCAAGACAGTATCAAGACAGTTGAGTTTCCTTTTTTTTCACAAAAGTGGTAGGAGAATAATGGGGAATGTTTGTTATATATGTTAAAACATTCATGTATAACACCTGATACTATTTTCTCCTTTGAATTCTATGTAGCTTATAGTCCCTTGTAATTGCTTGTATATATGCCAAAAGAACTAAGGCATGTTTTTTTTTTTATATCAACCAAATAAAATGAAATTATTTCCTGAAACTCTCATGCTATATTTACTTGGCCCTGATTCTCTGCAACAATTGCTTCCAACATTAGATAATGTATTTTTAGAGTTTTTTCCCTGCCAGTATTTCAGTATCTCTGCATTTGTACATTTTCATAACTCCTTTTTTGTCCAAATGGTATTATGTGTTTGCACATAAATTCTTCTTTTTTCCCTTGTCATGTCTGCTAATCTTTTTGCTGTTGTTGCTACATTTGGCACTGCAAGTTCAATTTAACTTATGAAAATCAGGCTGTCTATTCTGCTTCATTCATCATCATCAACCAAAATCATTCTGGAATCAAAACTTGTTTTCTATTATCTTGTTATTTTTGGTGATGATATATGGAAAGGAAAGCAGACAGTGGCAGGGCATAGGATTGAACTGTAGTTTATAACAAACAGCTGCCTCTGGATAGTAACCTCCTGGGACTTGTGCAAACTCTTATGTACAAAAATCAAAATTCAGAGAGATGCTTTTTCTACCAAATGTTCTTTAGATGGAGAAATCAGTATGTGGCTTATCAAAAAAAATCAAGTGTCAAATAGATGTAGAGTACTCATATTATGTATAATTGCAGAAGAAAAAAAAAAAAACTCCAGCATCGAGTATGTCCTAAGAGGAATGATAATGTCAATTAAGTAAGAAACGTCTATCTTCATATTTTTAAAGTAACACAATTTAATAGGTCATATTTTTGAGAAATGGTTTTGGAAAAAGATTGAACATAGTAGTTCTGTTTTACTAGGAACTTGGGTGAAGTACATCCTCAGCTCACTCTTCTAATGCAAACAAGCAGGGGAACATTCTTAATTTATTAAGGTCCAATAACAAATGTAAAATAGATAGTATGTTGTTCCTTGAGATTGTAAATGTAAATACAGCATTGATAATTGTCTTACATAGACATGGAAGGTTGTAAATGGAAGTCACTCCAAGTCATTATCCTTTTTGTCATGCAGCCTTAAATGTTATAATTAAGTGACAGATTAAAATGCAATCATTTTAACTATTACACATTGTGTCAGTCATATGAATGCTAGGTTTTAAAGCAAACATAAATTCTAAGTATTATAATGCATTTATTATCTGGGTAAGCTTAGGAAAGTTATTTAATTTGGTCATTCATCTATTTTATTCTTTTCAGACTTTATAGCTTTGTAAAATCATTTGATAAAACTGAGAATACTTAAATTCTCAGGTAATAAATCACTTAAATGAATAGTGCTGTGAACAAAAATATGTTACGGATTATAGTAAGTAATTATTCAAAAATGTTTCTTATAATTTTAATTTTTATGGTATTTCATCTTTTTGTTGTTTTGACAACCAAACTTTCCTGAACACTGAAATTTCAGTTTTACTATATGTACTCTGTGTGTAAAATTGTCTCCAATTCATGCTGTAAAAGGTTTTTCAATTTGGTTGATGTTGTCATTTCAGCTGAATCTTTTTATTCCATTGTGAAAGTCAAAGCACTTCTTGGAGGACTTCTTAGAGATCCTAGAGTCCAACTACTG
This sequence comes from Marmota flaviventris, assembly GCF_047511675.1. Taxonomy (NCBI): domain Eukaryota; kingdom Metazoa; phylum Chordata; class Mammalia; order Rodentia; family Sciuridae; genus Marmota; species Marmota flaviventris. Next base: position 92,087,296 of record NC_092500.1, on the reverse strand, counting down.
AGGGAGAGAAAAACTACCTAAAATATCTCAAGGATGTGATCACTCCATTTGAAAAGTCTCATGAAGCTCTTTTCTCAAAAGCAATATGTTTCAGTTGGGGTGTGTTATTCTTATTAAGCTCAAATTCTATCTATATGCCTGGATTTTTTCTTTGGGAATTAAACACAGAAAAAAATTGAATTATGAAACTATAACAAAATTTTTCATATGCTTAGGAAATTCATCATGTCCCAAAGATTTCCATATATCAAATGAAAAATTCCTATATATATTTCCACTGGTCTTCATTTGACATAATTTTCAGAGCCCCCTTTCCAAACATACCAAAATTATGTTATTTAATAACTCTAGATTTCCAAAAATATGCAGTTTTCTAGGTATGATTTGACCTATACTAACCTTTTACATTTTATCAAACACCATATTTTCTTTACTTAAAATTGTAATAATATTGCTGCAATAATATTAGGTATTCTATTGTTCGTTCATGTTAAACATAATTATTATAAAGACGTGGCTATTTCAATCATTTATGCATTTCATAAATATTTAAAATAAATACTACTATTACTTCTATTTAAAAGTTGTGTTAGGTGCTAGAAGATACAAATAAAACAAGAATTTAAATACAGTTATTTAAACTGATGAATTCCTTCAAAGTTCAATACAATATAAATAATTTGCAATTAATTCACAGAAGTAAATTGTTTAACACAGCGTGAATCATAAAGGTTTCCTTGGAGGTGCATCTTGAAGAATAAGTAAAAGGAAATTAGGGCAGTAGACAGAGCAAAGTGAAATAACATGATTCCTTGGACAAACCAAAGGAATTATAAGATGTGTTGGAACTCTAAGCTAACAAAATAAAAGTCATGCTTAGACAATATTTTTTTTTTAAATTCTAGATTACACTTTTCTATGTTTACCTTTGTTAAAATATTTAACCCCTTCCATCCCACTTTTTGAAAATAAAAAAAGGAAAGAAAAAACAAAGCATTGAAAGACCACTAATAAAAGATGGTGGGATGATTACATTTACACATCATTTCTCTTTCCATAAAACTAAAATGATACAAGTAAAGGGATTAAATTCCATAAGTCCAAATCAGTCAAAAACTTAACAGTGATGGTATAGTAGTATAATGAAGATTTCAGTGTGTGCGGGAGGATGGTAAGTAGATAGAGAAATGATTGTTGAAACTAGTAAGGGAAGGAAGTTGCATAGTCCTTAGGAGACTACGAAAATATCAAAGAGGATGACAAACTTGTCCTTTCTTCCCTTCCAAAAAAGAAAAACATTGAAGATGTTAGGTACTTGGGATGGGAAAGCCAAAGAGAAAAGAAAGGAAGGAATGAAAGAAGAAAGGCAGGCAAAGAGGGAGGGAGGGAGGGAGGGAGGAAGGAAGGAAGGGAAGAAGGAAATCAAATCTATACTCTAACACTCTTTCCACCACTACTAAAAGGAAAAGGAAGTAGATATTTGGATGTCAGTTTGGAATAAGATATTGTATCCAGAGAGAAGAATTAGGTCATGGAAATTTAATATGTGGGGGTAAAATTTAAAAAAAAATTGGAAAAATTATTAATGAAAGAAGAAACAAATTAAATATGTTAGGAGTTGGAATTTAAAATATGGTATAAAATAATGAAATATAAATGCAAGGAATGAAATGTCAATCCAAGAGTTCTAACTTAGAATATGAGTAGAGACAGCAAGATATAGGTGAGAAAACTCTCAAAGAAATAATACAAGCTGAAAGTACTAGAACTGAAGGGCACATATCTTCAGAGATAAGGATCACAAGCTCTCAGGGAAATAAATGGAAACAAAAAAGTCAAACATGGAACAGCACTGTGAAATTTCAGGGAAAATCTGAAGTTTCTTTATACATCAGCCACAGAGGAATAATAATCATAATAATTTAAAACTTCTCAGTGTAGATTGTGAACATAGAATTCCATGTCTGGACAAACTACAAATCAATTACTTCAGATAGAATAGAGACATTGTCAGTGATTTAGGCACCAGGAAATTTAACTCCTATTCATTTTTTCCTTGGAAAGGCATTAGAGAATGTGGTCTTATAAAATAAGAACATAAATAAACCATGTAGGCCTGGGGAAATCATCAATCCTAATATAGCAGCAAAAATAAGACCTGGGATATCAGCATTGATTGAGTAAGAATGGAAAAAATAAGCCCAATTAGGATCAAAAGAACATTGAATTTTTAAAGGTAGGATCTTACAATGCAAAATATAATAATGATAATAATAGATAAGGTAACTGGACATTAAAAATAGTTGATGAGGATAAATTAGGCAATTAATTTAGGAAAGACAGAAAACAACTGTATTCTCACAGAGACCAATAAACTCATGTTATAAAGAATAGTGATTATGTATTATATCTTCTGTCTCTGTAGGGGATAACGTCTGCAGGATCACCACCAAATCATCACCAGTTAGTGATTTCACAGGAAACAGGTATGTCTATGTTTATGAAAGATAAAGAGGGAAAGTATAAATGGTATAAGGGAATGCAACTGTCTATTATGACTGAAAGTGCAAAAGATGATGTCCGAAAGTGACAGGTGGTAATTCTTAGATGGCTCTCCTAAGAAAACTAAAATAATTTTCCTTTTAGGTGTGGGACAGAGTGGTCAGAAACAATTCACTGTGAGGCGTCCTCCCCTCATCTGTATCGATTTTAAACCTCACCTCTTACATCCTCTTCAACCCAACAGTCATTCTTCTATGCTGTCCTTTTCTAAGTTGAAAAAAAGTAATGGGTAACTCAGGTCAAGAGAAGTGTGCAGAGGAAAAATTGCAAGGGCCATCTGCATATCAACAGGATGGAAGTGTCTAAACTAATACACGTTAAAGTGGCCAATCTGGACTTGAAGTCAGCTACATATTTGCTTCCACTCCTTTGGAATTCTATACATATACATACCACATCAATTATGATGCACTGGAAGCTGTCTTTTCCCATTAAGTCAGAAGAAAGAACATATGTCTTCTCTATTATTCCTGAAATGAAATTATTTTACAAACAGATCATTTCAGAAACCAAAATTATGATTTTGTACATTTGCTTTGAGATTTTTTGTCATTCTCAATTTGTTAGATGTCTAAGTTTTTATTTTATTTTTTTGATCAACAGTGTAGGGGGTAATTACCACAGATTTAGTCACATATTTTATTTTCCTTTTAGCTATATATCAAGTCTGTTTAAATCTACACACACACTACTTTCACAATAGTTTCTATTGACTTGAGGGATAACACTCTCTACTGATGCTCCCTGTGAGACAGAAAAGAAAGAAGCTTGTTCATAGATTCCCTGTAGCACATCACTACCATTGATCCATGGTTTTAAGGGCTTTAGTCACTAATTTCCTCCCACCAATGGAGAGACCCATTGCTCAGTGTGTTCAGGCTCTTATGGCTGCCCACTGTGACTCCAGTTCTTAATCTGCCTGAAAGTGTCAAAAGTCACGCTGCTGTTTGGAAGGAAAGTGATTTTTTGTAAAAACCTGCTACTGGGAGTGATGTTTTTCTTAATGCTAAGATGTCCATGATAATGGATAAAGCTCTGAAATACATTTATTAGATATAGGCATTTCTATATTAAGCTCTGAAATACATTATTTTGTTCACTCTTAAATAAATACCAATATACTTCATCTACATATGTCACAGAATATTTTTAAAAATATATTTACATTCAAGGAACTCCAGCATAAATATATGCATAGAAAATTTGCATGATAATTCCCTATCAGCAATTTCCAAATGTAACTAAAAATAATAATGCTATTAACAAAAGTAATAAGTTTGATATTTTTAAGATTCATGAATGAAAGTTCTAGGTTACTGTTTTTTAACTTCGATTCATGTAAAGTGGGTATTTGAGTAGTTTTTATCATTAATGGTATATCTGACTTCATACAAATAATTCAAATGTGTTAAATAGCATAACATATATAAAGATGTTTAACTACACTGCTAATCAAATAAGCACAAATTGAAACATCAATGACTTATCATTTTTCACTTTTTAAATTAGAAATATTGAAAAAGTAATACTACTTGATATTGAAAATAATTCTAGTAGGAGAATAAATTAGTTCATACATTTTACAAAGCAATTTATCCATAGCAATTTAAAACCATTAAAATGTTTATCCTTATAAATTAATCCTATATTTGGGACTCTATCTCATGATATTAACCTAACTAACAAAAATAGCAGTATAAATAAAGGTCTATTTCAATATTATTCTAATTGCTAAAGGTTATCCCAGAACATAGAGATTAATTAAAGTATAATACAGCTATATTATTGCAACATATCAATTAATTGTGGGTCATATCAATTAAATTTAGAAGCTAAGATTGGCCAAAATTACTACTTGGGAAAAGAAATGAAACCAAAATGTATAGTTGCAAATCTGGCATTTTTATTGATCAGAACTCTTTTTGATGCAAATGAGATTCAAATTAACTGATCCATGATGATTAGTAGAATTTAGAGTTGTCCACAGAATTTAAAAAGAAAAAAGAAGAAACACTAAAAAATAAAATCAAATCTGCTAAGAAGGACTGAATCTGAGACACATGAGGGAACATGACTACTCCGACCAAGGACCCCAGAGCTTCCTGTTTTTCTTCATCTCCTTACCTTTTCTTTAAAGGTTCCCTTCACTTTCTTCTCCAAATGCAATGCTATACGTGGTGAGAGCTAGCGCCCCTTATGCCCTATGTGAAAATGTCTGAAAACAGAGAAGGACAGGTTCTTTCTAGGGAAGGTCTCTGGCTCAGTGTCATGGATCTTTCCTTCTCAAAATAGAAACATTTCCACTAGACGAATCATTGTGTCACTAATACCACCTTGGTAGATGTTCCTCCTGGAATAAAATTAATATGATACAAAAACATAACTAAGGAAAAAAAGCTAGAAAGAAATATATCAAAAATGTGATTTTGGGGGCTGGGGATGTGGCTCAAGTGGTAACACGCTTGCCTGGCATGCGTGCGGCCTGGGTTCGATCCTCAGCACCACATACAAACAAAGATGTTGTGTCTGCCGAATACTAAAAAATAAATATTAAAAATTCTCTCTCTCTTTCTCTTCTCTCTCTCTCTCTCTCACTCACTCTTTCTTAAAAAAATGTGATTTTTGTTGGATGTGGGATCTTACAAATAAAGTTGACTTTATATAAGTAGGTTAAATGTGTTAAATGGCATAGCATATATAAAGATGTTTAATCACACTGGTAATCAAATAAGCCCAAATTGAAACACAAAACCAATAAAATAAATAAACCCTCCTAATTGGACATTGTTCATATTTTTTATAATCGACAAACATCTTGCATTATTATTTCTAATTGTTCCATAACAATTAAATAATATTTTAGTTATATTTAGGGTAAGAATTAAAATAAATATACAATAATATAAAAATGTCAATGCATCATAAAAATGGCCAAACCCGCTTGAGTACTAACACATGACTTGCTTGGTGGCACATAAGAATTCCTAGGCATTTCTAGATCAAACCACCATATAAAAATAAGGTCTTTTGATCAATTGAATAATGATGCAGCTGGGAGGAAAGGTAGATAGAAACACATGAACAAATTCAACAGAAACAAAAAAGCCTTGTCTCTACTTTTTGATGAATAAAGGAAAAAATACAATTGTTTGCTGAGTAATTTTGTGCTAATTTGTATAATTTTGGCATTATAAATTAAATTCTGATCAGATGCAAACATTTTTGGATACTTCCTCATTAATGTCTATGTTGTGTACTTGAACACAAAGTCAATTTGTGGTAAAATAATTAATTTCTCATACCCTGAGTTGCAGTGTGGAATGAGGGGTCTAAAGCGCCCTTCCTTAACAGTTGAAAATGGAACAATCAATGCTTAGTGGGACATTTAGTGATACATGAGATAGAGACAAAATATTATCCTACATGAAAATTGTTCTCAGACATGTCAGAATAACTTTGACTTATAGATGGTAAAATATAGAAAAATTTGTTTCAAAATCCACCCATGTATCCACCTGTTATTAGTAGCAGGCAGAGACCACAGCCATTATGGACGGTGAATAAATAAAGAAGAAATGGAAGCAAAAGCTAGTTTTGAGAATTTGCCTGATGGCTCAGAAGCCTTAAAAGTCAACATGATTAATCACAAACATCTTCTGCACTTTACTCCACAAATTTCTTCATGGATAAGGTATAAGAAGAAGGACAAAATAACATCTGAATAATTATGCCCAAATCCTCTCCTCTCCATTTCAGGATCTACCTTCTACTTCCAGAGGACAAGGAACCAGAATTCAATAACAGTTGAAATATTTAAGACAGATTGAGTTGTTCAAAACCATGCTATAATGTCTCTTCCCTTTCAGATTAAAAAGCAAGGATTTTACAATGCCTTAAGAGATCAAATATACTCTCCCCAATCCTACCAGGGTCTCACCTCTCTTGATTTCAACTCACAGTTCTCATCTTCTCCTACACTATCCTGAGCCCATCATCACTCTGTTATTTCAAAATCATGCCAGAAATATTGTAATCTTGAATTTTTTTTGTATCCACTGCTTATGTATATTCTTCCTACAGACATTGCTGGATTCTCTCACTTTTCTTTAAATCTTTGCTTAAATATTAACTTTTCAATCAGACACTCTCAAAGAAAATGATTTGAAATGGTATACTCCACAGTGCCCACAATACTTCTAATTCAATTCTACAGTTTATTTCTTACTGCTTATCTGACATACCATAGTTCTTAGATGACACTAAGACAAGAATTTGAGTGCAAATAATTTATGAGGAAAGTGATCCCAGAAAGCTCCAGTAGAGGAAGAGAGAGGTGATGCCAAGAAGGAAGGACATGATTACAGGATTTATTAAAGAGCAGGTTGCTATGGGGGCCAACTAGGCCCAATTGCCACGGGAACATGTGGGCAACTACAGACAAAATTCCTTAGTTGTCCTACCAACACTTAAAGGAAAGTGGGCTATTTAATTGTGAATTTATTTATGTCTTTTCCTTCTTTGCAAGCATATGCAGAATATATTCAGGTATCCACAGAAAGCCCTCAGACTATTTGTCGAAGGTACTTACAGTAAGAAACTGTCACACTGGAAAATTACTTGCTGAATTTATCTGCCATGCTGCACCTTTTTCACAACTAAGATCTACTCATTGCACAGATTAAATCCATTCAAGTTTAACTATTACTGATTCTTTGGTATGATGGTTAATCACTATCTCCAAATAATATGAAAAGCAGGAGTGTTACTGGGAACCATATTACTGCAATTGATTTCCAAAGTGTAATGCTGTTCCTTGAAACGTAAACTGGATTATATCTGAGGAGATTAACCTCTTATTTCCATGTTCTATCTAGCTGTGGCCCCTTCAATTGTGCTTTCATAGCCAAACCACCAAGCTTCCTACCAGTAAATTCCCTGGATTCACACAAACTCATCCCTACTCTACTCACTAGCAACAATTTTATCCCCTAATGATTAATAAAGATGAGCTATTTCTGCTAGTATACCTACCACCCTTCTTTTCACACTAGTCTTCCATCAAGAGAATCCCAAATAGCAGATATAGATTCAGATTGACTTATATTGTTACAGAAGTATCCCATTTCCTCCAAGAACAAATATCCTTAATTATAAAGATTTTGAAGATGTAGAGGACTGGGAAGCACACATTCTATAAATGGAATGTGGGAAGAATGCAAGAGCGGTCATTTCTACCTCTAACATATAATCTCTGTAGCTATGGAAGCTGGCCATAAGGAAGGACCATATACTGGACATTGTTTTTCAAAACATGTGTGCATATTGAAGAAAACCAGATGCCATCCTCAAGAGGGTACCTTAGATGCACCTTTAAAAGGCCAATCCAGAGTTTTATTAGTTTGTTTACTTGTCACTTAGTCAACAAAATAAGTACATTCTGAGTTATTTTATGTGTAAATTATCTTGGTTTAGTAACATTAAAAATGATCTTGCTTTCAACAAACTAAATCTATTCATTCTGGGCCTTGTTTTTTTTTCCCACATGAAGCATAAAGATTGACTTAAGTAATTTATCAGAACTTCTCTTGTTCTTACTTATTTTCTGGTTAACCAGATAAGCCAATAATTATTTCTGCAGCACTTTGGCATTCATGCTATAGAGAAAATGCAAATATTCATTGAATTTGATGTGGTGATGTTTACTGTGTTCAGGTGGTATGTTCTCATCATGAACTCTCTCCTAAATTCATATGTATTTTAAATGGCTTGGTAGGGACTTTTAAGATTAATCTTTAAAAATATAGAGCCAATTGATCCCAGAAAGATATTGTTAACGCTAATGAAATCTAACAAACTAATGATGGTAAGTTAATTCTGTAAGCAAATCAACATACCAGCAACTCATAATTGCCATTTTTAGTTGTTATTCTCTATATTTTCCCTAAAGGATGTTGACTTGTTAGAAAAAAAAAAACTTGTAGTATAATTCATAACACATTAAACCTTGAGTAATTTTCTTAACCCCTGAAATCCAATACAACTCAGTGTGATTTGCAATTTTAGTTGTGACTACAGAGCTAGAAAACCCATTTTCTACATGAGTTTTGCCCTTCTGTTTCAAGTTATCTGATTACATCTCTGAGGAGGTCAATACCATCCAGGACAGGCAAATCCTTATATTTATAGACAGATGAAATGCCCTTGCTTGTGAATAAATTATCATGACAATTAGTGGCAGAACTAACTTTTCCCAATAGGTAGGTCCAGCCCTCTACTGTTCATTAGTGGTAAAGATTATGAAGTCAGTGGTCTTGCAGTTATGATCATCGTTATCAGTTTAAGAATAAACTTTTGTTACCAAAAGCTTCAAGAGGCATACAAACATTGGAATAAAGAATTAGGCTATAGAAAGCGGACTGGAAAGCAGGAAAACACGGTTTAAAGCATGGAAAGCTTAGGCTACTGTTTATTAGGATTTTGTGCCTGATGTTCCACATTTATTTATTCATTCAACAAATGTGCATTGAGTTTCTGATGTATGCAAAGCACCCTGGCATAAGTTGGAGATTCGGTAGTAATAACACAATAATCCCTCCCCCGAGAATCTGATAATCTGAGAGTATTTTTTGGAGAGACACAAATAGTTTTTTTTAAATATACTGTTAGCAAGGTATATGATATGAAAGATGGTGTGATAAAGTGCTATGGAAAATAAATGCAAAATAGGAAGAAGATTAATAATGTGGAGTAGTGAATTTTTGTTGAAAGAGTGTTCATTAAAACCCACATTGAAGTGCAGTAAATAAAGTTTTGAAGAGGTGAAACAAGAAGTCATGAGGATTACAGAGGGAGAGGAATCCTGGTCTTAGAAGATGAGTAAAGGTTCTGCCATGAGGCATTAAGACAGACAGGCATGGTAAGGAGAGCAAGAAGGCAAATCTTAGGAGCCAATCAGAAAGCTAACAAGAAAACAGACCATGGAAGACCTTTAAGTTCATCATCTGCTTGGAGTTAGGTATGAAGCCATTGGAGTGTTTTGTGCAAAAAAGTAGCATGATCTCACTCAAGCGCTAACACAACCCTCTTCATTTCTGTGTTGAGTAGACAGAAGGACCAGTAAGGAAATTGTGTAAAAATTTAGGAACGAGAGACTTGTCTAAGGGCAAGTTGCAATCAGAGAAGTGAGAATAAGTTTTATCTTTTAAGAATCTTGAAAATAGAGGAGCATAGAATGATTCATAGAAAACTGTGGTTGTCATTTAATGGTATGTCAAAGAACATGTTTTTGAGGTAATATGAGTTTTACTGTTATATTTTAAGTTGAAAGTGATCGCCTATAAATTAGGTAGAAATATTGATTGGGCTATTGTATACATTAATCTGGAGTCCATAAGAGCTTAGCTATAGAGTTTAAAGCATTAGAATAGTGTAATAGCCAAAGGAGTGGGCACAGATGGAGGAAGAAAAAAAGAACTGTAGTAACATTAGATCTTGAAATAGCCATTTTCTTCTAAATTAGTCTTTACATTAAAAACATCACTTGATCTCACAGTCTATAGCTGAGCCAATAAAGTAGCCATTCATTTCCCAGCTATTAGTTAATAATTTAGTCATATTCAGCTTCCACAATAATTCAACTCTCATTTAATAATTCAGTGAAATTTCAAAATGGGATTTTTTAATGCTTTCAGTTCACCCTTAAGGTGAATAATCTATACAACATGTGTAGCATAATCAGGAAGGAGCAAAAATACTTTCGAATATCTGATGAAGGCCACCAAGGAGATACATATATATATATATTTTTTTTTTTTCTTTCATTCCAAATAACTTTGCATCATTGGACTCAGGAATCATTACATGCAATGTTAATGCATGAAATTATGTAAATTCATGGTTTCTACAATATGTTTTTCCTGATATAACTCACAGGTGTAATGGATAGAAAAATAATAGTTCATATTTTCCTAGCAGAAACAGTGACAAGTATTAATTTTGCAGGTTTAAAAAAATATGGTAGTCATATAGGGAGGAGACAAGTTCCCAAAAAGAAATAGATGGCATGCTCAAAGTATGTAATTTGACAACGAGTTTAATAATGGGACAAAAGCAACAGGTAAGATGCAGAGAGATAACTTGGTAAATGTCATAAAACTAGTGCATTGTACAATTGTCATTAAAACATAAGTCTCACTATAAAAGTTCACAGATTTAACATTTCACATAATACATTCATATATGTGTGTGTGTTTGTGTATGTGTGTGTATATATATCTGTGTGTTTGTACATATACACACAATCTCACTGTTTCGAATACATAGTTTAAGAAAAAATACCCCAAATTTCATAATATTTTAATAGGTCAGTTCAAGTACCCAGAGATTTGGATGTTAATATTTTTAGAGTAAAAAATGGGCTGTCCAATAAGAACAATTAAGGTTATGGTCTGCATAGTATTTAATAAAACTGGAATTACTTAAAGAAAATTATCTAGATGGGTGCTGTTAGGTATGCCTGTAATTCCAGAGGCTCGGTTAGGCTGAGACAGGAGGATCTCAAGTTCCATCAGTCTTGGCAATTTAGTGAGGCCCTAAGCAACTTAGGGATATCTGTCTCAAAATAATAAATATAAGGGACTGAGGATGTGGCTCAGTGGTTAATTGCCCCTGAGTTCAATCCCTGGAACCAAATTAAAAATAATAATAATAAAGAATGAAAGAAAAAGATGGCCTAACATACTTTTTGCCTTATTTATAGAAAAAGAAATTTTCTTACCAAAATAATGTAGGTGACGCATTGGGGTACTGGTAATAAGTTACAAACACTGGGATATTCTGAGTGTAAGGGGATGTTTTAAATAATGTTATCAGAAAATTTGTACCATGAGTGGGTTTGGTCACTCTTCTGCTTAGTTACTTTAGCAGTGCATTACACATTTCACCAGTGTTTTCCCTTTTCTGCTATCCTAATTCAACCTTATTTCAAAGTCAAATTCATGCTATCTAAGAACTGGACCACACACAAAAAAAACCCAGATATGCACTTATACTGTCCTTAGCATCTATAGACAAGGGAGTAAGCAAGGGCTAATTATTTTTTCAATCTTATGGTCAATTAAACCCATCACTCCTTACATCCTCAGAATCATCCTCACAATCCAATATGAAAGATTGTCCACCCACCAATCTTTTTCTATTATTTATTTAATGCTCTGAGATTCTATTCCCTGACCAAACTTACAACTTGTCATTACCATTCAAACCATAATTAAGAAAATTATTTTAAAAATCCAATGAGTATTATCTCCTCCAGCACTTAGCAGTAAATTACTGCAATCATATAAAGCTCTGCTCATACAGACATTGCTGAGACCCACTAGCAGAAGCACTTTCTTTCCTCATCAGGTTTCTTAGGCAATCTGAGTATGCTAAATTGAGGCTTTATTCTCCTCTTGCATGCTAAGAACTGATGGACAATTCAGAGTGTGAAGGAAGGGAGCTCTCTGCCTAAACACCAAGCTTTCCTCACCTTTTTGGCATCATGGGGACCTACTACAAAGGTTTCTTTAAGTGAATGTGTATAATCCTTAGTTAGGCAAAATCAAAAGCAAAAAACTTGAGACAAATTTTTGAACATATCTGTAGTATAAGTAATGGCTTTTGGACCATTTCTGGTACCTTCAGAAATACTCATAATAAAGAGACTGTTATACCACTTCAGTTTCTTCCTCAAATGTTCTATGTACATTCTTATTATAATTGGAAACAGGATGTCTCCTTAAAACTGTACTTCCATTGGGACTCTTTCACTTGAAAGCGGTTCAATCTCTTATTTGCCGTATTCTATCACACACAAAATTCTGTGACTGGGGGTTTGCACTCTTACCTCCCAGTTTCTTTCAAACTATTAAATGCCCACACATATTAAATAACTCTGCTCCTCTTCAGGTTAATATCATTTAACCATGCCAACAACCTTTTCTTGTGATATGTTTTTATCTCTAATTTACAATTTATTATAATATTTAATTGCTGACTCATTATTTTATTCTTCTCTTAAGACTTCCTTATATATATAGAACCCTGAAAAAAATCTGTGAGTTTGACAATTCTTTGTTTTTCTTCTCCTGTGCTTTCCCTATTTACTATACATTTGTCAATCATTTCCCTGACTACTTCTTCAAAATTTATCCTTCTTTGATACAGTAATTCTAGAAAACCAATAACTGCTTCCTTCTATCCTGCCTGTTTTCATTGAAACTCCCCTACACATGTTCTTCTGTATTTTCCTTAAAGAAGGGGTCAATAAAACAACATGTTTCTGAATACCCCCCTTTTCCAAAAAACCTAGCCAAGATAAGGGAACAATGACAGAAAGTCTGGACTGGAAAGTCCAGATACATATTATGTAGAAGGACACTGGCTTTCTTGTGTGCACATGGGGAATGAGGAAAAGGAGAAAGCTACTTTCTTGTAAGTCAATCAAGATGGTAACTCCTTGGGATGGTTGGTCTTATGAGCAAATAAAGCAAGCTAATGTTGATTATGTCACTGCTTCTGCAGTCTAACATATAATACCCCTCTCTGAGTGGAGATGACTGTGGAACTAAAGACATTGTGGAAAGAAGAAATACCACTTATCTAGTCAGGCACCACTGGACAAAACACCAAGAGGTAGAAAAAGCACTACTTGGCCAATTATCTTGCAGAAAAGGGGTGCAATCTATTTGGTCTGTTACCACTAAACTCTTCTTGGAGCAGCCACTGATTTTTGTAAGCTTTCCCCCAGTAAATCATATGTCTGGGATGTGGTCTTCAGGCACTTTTGGGGCCTTTCTGCAACCTACCCCATTGCCAATGCACAGCTGGGCTGTGGTTATGACTTCTAAGCATTAAGGTGTTTATTGTATATAAATTAACAGTATTCCCTTACTTTATTTAATATCTTCCATGTGTTGCAAAAATTATTACCTACATATGTCTAATAATCAGTTGAACCTACTATGAAATGTATCTCTATTGTCCTTTATCTGAGTTTCTTATGTTAAGTTTCCTGACCAAGAACATAGTACGATTTTCAAATTTTCAGCTTTTGTTTGTCATTTAATAAAATATTTTGTCCCGATGTGGACAGATGTCCTCTTATGAATTAATTTATTAAAAAGTGCTTCAAGGAACAACATGTTTAAAGGAGTGAGGGGGAAAAGGAACAGCTTAAACAAAGTAATAGATCAAATGCAGAAGCTTCATTTCAATATATATATATATATATATATATATATATTTTTTTTTTTTTTTTTTCTTCAATGAAAAACCTATTGTCTTCTCAGGATCTTTGAACCATAAACGGCCCTTTAGAACTACTTCAAATTGAGATAACAAGTTTGAGCCTCTCATCAGAGTCAGACTCAATTTTCAGAATGTTTAAGAGTTTTGGTAGCCATGTAAGTAGTCTACCTGATGAATTAATGTCCTTATTCTGGTTTCCATTGAATTATTTTTTCTCATTCATTTTAAGGGGCTTATATTTAATAGAGTATCAGTACTAATCCTAAACATTTATCAGTGTTTCAATATTTTTCTATTTTTTTGACTTCATTTATGACCATTTTAATATAAATAAGTAAATAATTATAAAAAAATCAAAAGACAAAAATCAGTTTAGTAAAATATTTCTAGTTTTATAAAAAATACATTGAAACCTCAGTCTTGTGTCAAAATATCTTGCCACACTGCAGGTTTTAAATTTTGTTGTTTTAAGTTTGAATTTTTGTGTTTTAGTCATTATTAAAGCACAAATTTACTTTAAGATAAAGTGTGTCCTTACTCTTATTATTGATATATAGGCAATAATTCATGCATAATGGTTAATAAATATCACTTGAAAATTCTGATAAATGCTAAACTGTAAGACAATCTCTTTCTTGACAGGTAAAACTATCTATTCTGATTCCAAAATAATGATGTTTCTAATAGGGTCTTTACAGTTTTTCAGGTTTAGTTGATTAGAAAGAGAGTAACAATGAAAAGAGAAAAATGGGAAGAAGTGGTCAGTATCTTTCTAATTTGAATAGTAAAAGGTTTTAGTACCTTCATTGTTAAGGAAATAAAAGCTTAAAATAAACATTTTTGTTTTAAGGAGTTATTAAAATAATAAAAAACATTACCCAAGAGGAAGGAGGATGGAATTAAAATTTGTAAAAATTAAATTAATAAAACAAAAATTAAAAGGAAAAAACAAATAAAGAATGTTTAATTTGATTGCAAAAACAGGACAAATTTTCAAAATAGAGGATGAGTAAATTACGACCACAGATGAGAATTTTTTAAAATTATAAGGGAACATCTAGGGCAATAATATAAAAAAGAATTGTAAATTGTAAAACTAAAAAAAGATTTTCAAACTGTAAGGAGTAAGCAAATCTAAGTATAGAACTACAAGAAAATTGGGCTCAATTATCTTAGGATAATAGAGGAAAATGACTAAACTTAACCTTTTTTAAAGTTATCATTTCAAAGTATTTATCATAGTTACATTTCACCATTAAATAAGAGTTCATACTTAACAGTGATATTATATCATAGAAAAAAATAAAAATTTCCATTTAATTATGAACCTAGAAATCTAAACAATCATAAACAAATGTTACTACTTCAGAAACATATAATAATTAAGGTCAAAAGGAAATGAGATCTAATTTAGCATCCATTCCTAATAAAAACTCCAAACTGCAGAGATTAATCAAATGTGACAAAAATCATATAAATAAAAACAAAAAACACTTTATTTCAATGATAATAATTTTAAAGCCATATCTTTTAAAATCTAGTAGAAGATAAGCTTAATGTCTATCACCATTATGTGACATTATTTTAGAGGCTCCAGCAAATATATTAAAATAAAAGATAAAAAGAAGTACAAATATAAGAATAGAAAAAAAAATCCTTTCTTTCCAAATATGTAATGATTCATCACAAAGAGCAAAGCTCTAGTTTTACATGGATCTGAATTTAATTAATAGTGGGATTTGTCAAGCTTGCTGCATAGCAGAAACTATTCAAAGCCAATATCTTTTTCAATATGAGTAATAATACATAATAAAAAATGGAAATGTAAAAAATTGTATTCACTAACATGTTACTCAGGTCTAAAAGTAAGTGAATTACTCACACATAAATGTAACAACAAATGTGTAAGAATAATATTTAAAAAACAAAATATTTTATTAAATGACAAACAGAAGCTGAAAATTTGAAAATCGTACTATGTTCTTGGTCAGGAATACTTAACATAAGAAACGTCAATTTTATTAAAATCTGAATATAAATTTATAGTTTTTATAATTCCAAAGATATAATGTAACAAATTTTAAAGAGACTTTAAATATATGCAGTACATATGACAGAAGAGATTCAATACCATGACAACAACATATAAAAATGAAGAATAGGAAAATGGGGTAGATTAATCTTAATTACTGAAAGAAACAATAAGCCTATTGTAACCTTAAATTCAGTATTAATAAAGGATTATAGAAAAAGAAATTTAAAATCACATAATCAGTCCAGACTCCATTTTATCTAGGAAAGATTATTAAATGCAATATTTATAATTATACATATACACAATCTTCAGTATATGCATACCCACAGGCATATTCTGAGCACTATATATTTACACACATACATTAATATAGATATTTTTTGTATTTAGCATAACACTTCAGAATATGTGTGTATGTACAGATATAGATTTGTGTGTTGTATAAATTGTAAAAAAAAAAAACCCTCAAATATGTGAAGAACATGAACCAGCAAATTTGTTAAGCAACATTTATTTATTGCTTATTTTTTAATCACACCCAGGATATGGGTGTGTCTATAGAAAAAGATGGAGATTTAAATAATCAGCTAACACAATTGTGGTGGCTGTCACATCTGAAAACTTTAAAAGTAGGCCCACAAGCTGGAGACCCAGTCACATGCCTATGTTGTGTTCTGGTGTTTGGAAGCAATCTAAAGGCAGAATTGTGTCTTCCTTGGGGCTCTTAGTCTTCTAAGTCATCAACTCATTGGATGAGACTCATGCACATCATGAATGAAAATCAGCTTTTATTCAATGACTACTGATTTAAATATTAATCACATCTAAAAAAATACTTTGCAGCAACATCTATATCAGTATTAATCAAAATTCGGGCATGACAGTTTAGCCAAAACTATCACAGAGGCTGGGTGAGTTGCAACTAACTTCCTTCAATTTATTCTCTGAGAGCCCAGACAAGAGGGGAAATCAAAAACAAAAACAAAAACAAAAAACCAGCAACATGCCCTCCGATTATATCATGGACAGGGACATGAGGCAGGGCAGAGACCTGTCATTTTAGTTCTTTCTGTCAATGTACTAATATTAGGCATTAGAAAGTCCAAAATAGTATACTTGTAATACATATCCTTCAATATTGATTTTATTTGTAATAAAATAATATTTTTTTAAATATCTGAATACTCTTATCTCTCAAATGTTTCATAACTAAGAGGAATGAAATTTGCAGTTCTGCTGGTCTTGACAAATTCCAAACAAATCAATAATGGAGTTTGGTGATTAATAAAATGAGTATGACATGTAACACAGCTAGCTTAGATTAAGAGATCAAAGATAAAAATATAAAATTAGCATTTAACAAGGTTCTTAAAAATGTAGAGGAACCAGTCAACAGAAGATATGGGGATAGAGTTCCCCAGGAAAAGAAGGAATGGGAGAATAATCTTTTCCTGACTGAACAGAGTGTTAAAAAAAACAAAAACAAAAACAAAACAACAACAACCACAAAAACTCTGTCAAACTGCATTTAGATTCTTCTTTCCCTGCTGCACTTTTTCTTCTTCTCATGGAAAATACTGTCTTTTAACATATGATGAAATTTACTCATTCATTAGGTAATCCCTTGCTGCCAGAAAGTAAATTTTACAGGCACAGGTGTATTTATTTATTTTTTAAAAGCTAATATAACACAAGAAGCTAGAAAATGTATGCATGTACTAAATGTTTAATAATATTTTGTTAAATGGTGAATGTAAGTAACCTTGAATTGAGTTTAAAAGAAGAGTAGAAAAGGATAAAAATAGAAAGATACATGGAACTACTTAACATTGGGCATTGAAAATATGGTAAAGAATTTGGCATTTATTTTACATATAAACAGCCTTTGAGAGTTTAAAGCAAATTAATGGCATGGTCTATTTCTGTTTTTAAACAAAAACAATTGTTCAGGTTTTCATAGAAAGGAGCCATAATGAAAGGCCCAAGAAACAAAACAAACAAAACAGAGAAAAGAGTTAAGAGGCTACATAATAGCCCAAAAGAGAGATGGGGATGGCTAGAACTTGTAATAGACAGAAGTTCTTGAATTGAGAAAATATTTCAGAAACAGATTCAATAAATTTCCATGTTGATGATGCAGGAAATAGGTAAAGTAATGGCAGTAAATATTAAATGATGGAATAAATCCACCTATTATAATTTCTTTTTTTTAAATTTTTTTTATTGGTTGTTCAAAACATTACAAAGCTCTTGACATATCATATTTCATACTTTAGATTCAAGTGGGTCACATTAGATTCAAGTGGGTTATTATAATTTCTGAAGTAATCATTGAATAATAAAATAAACTCAACATAATAAAATAAGAAGAAAATATGAATATATTCACTAAAGTAAAAATATAAGGAGGAAGCCATAAAGACAAACTCATAAAGTGATAAATTACACAGAGAAAAATAAGGGTGAGCAAAGCCAAGAACTATTTCTCCGGGGAAGAAACTTATAAATATTAAACAATTAACTCAATCAATTAAAAAAAATTAGCACAAACACATAAAATTGGAAATCAAAATAGCCAGAATACATTAACATGATTGCTAGTAAATAATTTTTAAAATGTAAACACAAATAAATTTCAACATTATGAAGTCATAGTTTATGTATTTAAAATGTAAATGACAAAGTATTTAAACACTTTAATAACCAAAAAGTAGGTATGGAACTCACATGCATTGAAAACTTTTAGCAAGCAATATGTTAAATTCCATATAAAATAGAACATAGTGTTAATTTTCAACTTAAAAAATCTTGAAAAAGCAAAAAAAGGTATTTTTTTAAATAAGGAATAATTGAATTCATGCAAAGCATATATAAAACTGACAGTGGAGAATTCAAAAGTTTCTTTGTCCGTATGAAGCCCTGTATGCCTAATTGAGATGTCCTTTTATGAGGCTTTGGAATGAAAAACTAGAAAATGTTATCATAAAAAGAAAATCAAAGAAGCCAAGCAGAATTTGAATGGAAGATTATCATTTGTTCAGAAGCTTTTTTCTTAGAATCTTTTAAAACTGATTCCATTGACCTCCATGGCTATATGGCCTAAATTGTTTTATTTATCTGAAAGCAAGGAGAGACTATTTCAAGATAGTATTATAAAATAGGTGGTCATTTGACAAAAAACAACAGATTTCTTTTTTCCAATAAGATAATTTGTTTAGTGTTTCTAGACATTTTAAAAATATTTTCTCACCTGATAACACAACTGTTAAATTATAATTTATTATTATCAGATTTTTTCTAGACATCTAAGTAGGTATATAGATTGTCTTGCATTTTATTTCTAAACTTGTTTTTGAATTTTTACTCAGGTGACTATGAATTTTTTCTTGGAGTTGCCAACAATTTCCTCATTTCAATGAAGATTTTGCATTTGATTAAATCAATGACTAATATACATTTGTGTTTGTATGTATGTGTTTATCCCAGATATAAAGGGACATTTTTTATAATTGTAAATGTCTGCATTTTCTTTTGAGTGTTTAGTACAGGCAGTTGATGAGTTTTCTATATTTTACTTTCCTATGTTTCTTTTGTTTTGAGATTACATAATAGCACATTACACCAAAATCTTATAAAAATGTGATCTTTGGAGGGTGTTTAGTTTCTGGGTAAGCTAACTGAGTCATTATTGTGGTTCATTTTCCCCATTTATGATGTGGGGTAATGGTGTCCATTTCATTTTATTTTATTTTATTTTACAAAGAATACATAGGTACTAGTGAAATTGTAGATATGTAGCAAACATCAAAGCATAGCAAATTTTCTAATAAACAATGATCTATTATCATACATACAGTATTAGGAAAGTGAATGTTTCTAGATTTTTTTCCTGAATGCTGTTAACCAAAACACTGCCCACCATTGAAGGTGGTTTTTCAATAAATTTATTTTTTTTTCCTTCCTTCCTTCCTTCCTTTCTTTCTTTCTCTTTCTTTCTTTCTTTCTTTCTTTCTTTCTTTCTTTCTTTCTTTCTTTCTTTCTTTTTTAATTTTTATTGTTGGTTGTTCAAAACATTACATAGTTCTTGGCATATCATATTTCACACTTTGATTCAAGTGGGTTATGAACTCCCATTCTTACCCCATATACAGATTGCAGAATCACATCGGTTACACATCCACTGATTTACATATTGTCATACTAGTGTCTGTTGTATTCTGCTGCCTTTCCTATCCTCTACTATCCCCCCTTCCCTCCCCTCCCCTCCCCTCTTCTCTCTCTACCCCATCTACTGTAACTCATTTCGCCCCCTTGTTTTTTTTTCCCTTTCCCCTCACTTCCTCTTGTATGTAATTTTGTATAACCCTGAGGGTCTCCTTCCATTTCCATGCAATTTCCCTTCTCTCTCCCTTTCCCTCCCACCTCTCATCCCTGTTTAATGTTAATCTTCTTCTCATGTTCTTCCTCCCTACTCTGTTCTTAGTTACTCTCCTTATATCAAAGAAGACATTTGGCATTTGTTTTTTATTGGCTAGCTTCACTTAGCATAATCTGCTCTAATGCCATCCATTTCCCTGCAAATTCTATGATTTTGTCATTTTTTAATGCAGAGTAATACTCCATTGTATATAAATGCCACATTTTTTTTATCCATTCGTCTATTAAGGACATCTAGGTTGGTTCCACAGTCTTGCTATTGTGAATTGTGCTGCTATGAACATCGATGTAGCAGTGTCCCTGTAGTATGCTCTTTTTAGGTCTTTAGGGAATAGACTGAGAAGGGGAATAGCTGGGTAAAATGGTGGTTCCATTCCCAGCTTTCCAAGAAATCTCCATACTGCTTTCCAAATTGGCTGCACCAATTTGCAGTCCCACCAGCAATGTACAAGTGTACCCTTTTCCCCACATCCTCACCAGCACTTGTTGTTGTTTGACTTCATAATGGCTGCCAATCTTACTGGAGTGAGATGGTATCTTAGGGTGGTTTTGATTTGCATTTCTCTGACTGCTAGAGATGGTGAGCATTTTTTCATGTACTTGTTGATTGATTGTATGTCCTCCTCTGAGAAGTGTCTGTTCAGGTCCTTAGCCCATTTGTTGATTGGGTAATTTGTTATCTTATTGTTTAATTTTTTGAGTTCTTTGTATACTCTGGATATTAGGGCTCTATCTGAAGTGTGAGGAGTAAAGATTTGTTCCCAGGATGTAGGCTTCCTATTTACCTCTCTTATTGTTTCCTTTGCTGAGAAAAAATTTTTAGTTTGAGTAAGTCCCATTTGTTGATTCTAGTTATTAACTCTTGTGCTATGGGTGTCCTATTGAGGAATTTGGAGCTCGACCCCACAGTATGTAGATCGTAGCCAACTTTTTCTTCTATCAGACGCAGTGTCTCTGATTTGATATGAGACTCCTTGATCCACTTTGAGTTAACTTTGGTGCATGGCGAGAGGAGGGGATTCAGTTTCATTTT
Source organism: Marmota flaviventris (assembly GCF_047511675.1). Taxonomy (NCBI): domain Eukaryota; kingdom Metazoa; phylum Chordata; class Mammalia; order Rodentia; family Sciuridae; genus Marmota; species Marmota flaviventris. The sequence goes on along the minus strand of NC_092500.1, from coordinate 92,065,940 downwards.
GTTGCATATGGATTTCCAGTTTTCCCAGCACCATTTGTTGAAGATGCTATCCTTCCTCCATTGCATGCTTTTAGCCCCTTTATAAAATATAAGATAGTTGTAATTTTGTGGATTGGTTTCTGTGTCCTCTATTCTGTACCACTGGTCCACCCGCCTGTTTTGGTACCAGTACCATGCTATTTTTGTTACTATTGCTCTGTAGTATAGTTTGAAGTCTGGTATCGCTATACCGCCTGATTCACGCTTCCTGCTTAGCATTGTTTTTGCTATTCTGGGTCTTTTATTTTTCCATATGAATTTCATGATTGCTTTCTCTATTTCTACAAGAAATTCCGTTGGGATTTTGATTGGCATTGCATTAAACCTATAGAGAACTTTTGGTAATATCGCCATTTTGATGATGTTAGTTCTGCCTATCCATGAACAGGGTATATTTTTCCATCTTCTAAGAACTTCTATTTCTCTCTTTAAGGTTCTGTAGTTTTCATTATATAAGTCTTTCACCTCTTTTGTTAGGTTGATTCCCAAGTATTTTATTTTTTTTTTTGAGGATATTGTGAATGGAGTGGTTGTCCTCATTTCCATTTCAGAGGATTTGTCGCTGATATACATGAATGCCTTTGATTTATGCATGTTGATTTTATATCCTGCCACTTTGCTGAATTCATTTATTTGCTCTAATAGTTTCTTTGTAGACCCTTTTGGGTCTGCTAGGTATAGAATCATGTCACCTGCAAATAGTGATAATTTAAGTTCTTCTTTTCCTATTTTTATGCCTTTAATTTCTTTCGTCTGTCTAATTTCTCTGGCCAGTGTTTCAAGAACTATGTTGAACAGAAGTGGTGAGAGAGGGCATCCCTGTCTTGTTCCAGATTTTAGAGGGAATGCCTTCAATTTTTCTCTGTTCAGAATGATGCTAGCCTGAGGCTTAGCATAGATTGCTTTTACAATATTGAGGTATGTTCCTGTTATCCCTAGTTTTTCTAGAGTTTTGAACATGAAGGGATTCTGTACTTTGTCAAATGCTTTTTCTGCATCTATGGAGATGATCATATGGTTCTTATCTTTAAGTCTATTGATGTGGTGAATAACATTTATTGATTTCCATATATTGAACCAGCCTTGCATCCCAGGGATGAAACCTACTTGAACATGGTGCACAATTTTTTTGATATGTTTTTGTATCCAATTCGCCAGAATTTTATTGAGGATTTTTGCATCTAGATTCATTAGAGATATTGGTCTGTAGTTTTCTTTCTTTGAAGTGTCTTTGTCTGGTTTAGGAATCAGGGTGATGTTGGCCTCGTAGAATGAATTTGGAACTTCTCCCTCTTTCTCTGTTTCCTGGAATAGCTTGAAAAGTATTGGAATTAGTTCTTCTTTAAAGGTTTTGTAAAACTCTGCTGTATACCCATCTGGTCCTGGGCTTTTCTTAGTTGGTAGTCTTTTGATGACTTCTTCTATTTCCTCAATTGATATTGGTCTGTTTAGGTTGTCTATATACTCCTGACTCAATCTGAGTAGATCATATGACTTAAGAAATTTATCGATGCCTTCACTATCTTCTATTTTATTGGAGTATAAGGATTCAAAATAATTTCTAATTATTTTCTGTATTTCTGAAGTGTCTGTTGTGATATTACCTTTTTCATCCCGTATGCTAGTAATTTGAGTTCTCTCTCTTCTTCTCTTTGTTAGCATGGCTAAGGGTCTGTCGATCTTATTTATTTTTTCAAAGAACCAACTTTTAGTTTGTCAATTTTTTTAATTGTTTCTTTTGTTTTGATTTCATTAATTTCAGCTCTGATTTTAATTATTTATTGCCTTCTATTTCTTTTGCTGTTGATTTGCTCTTCTTTTTCTAGGATTTTGAGATGAAGTGTGAGATCATTTATTTGTTGGTTTTTTCTTTTTTTAAGGAATGAGCTCCAGGCAATGAATTTTCCTCTTAGAACTGCTTTCATTGTGTCCCATAGATTCCAATATGTTGTGTCTGTATTTTCATTTTTCTCTAAGACTTTTTTAATTTCCTCCTTGATGTCTTCTATAACCCATTGATCATTCAGTAACCTATTGTTCATTCTCCAAGTGATGTATGCTTTTTCCTTCCTTCTTTTATCATTGATTTCCAGTTTCATTCCATTATGATCAGATAAGATGCATGGTATTATCTCTACTCCTTTATAATGTCTAAGAGTTGCCCTGTGACATAATATCTGATCTATTTTTGAGAAGGATCCATGTGCTGCTGAGAAAAAAGTGTAACTGCTTGATGTTGGGTGGTATATTCTATATATGTCAATGAAGTCTAGGTTATTAATTATATTATTGAGTTCTATAGTTTCTTTATTCAACTTTTGTTTGGAAGATCTGTCCAGTGGTGAGAGAGGTGTGTTAAAGTCTCCCATAATTATTGTATGGTGGTCTGTTAGACTCTTGAACTTGAGAAGAGTTTGATGAACATAGCTGCACCATTGTTTGGAGCATATTTATTTATGATTGTTATGTCTTGTTGGTGTATGGTTCCCTTGAGCAGTATGTAGGGTCCCTCTTTATCCCTTTTGATTAACTTTGGCTTGAAGTCTATTTTATTTGTTATGAGTATGGACACTCCTGCTTGTTTCCGAAGTCCATATGAGTGATATGATTTTTCCCAACCTTTCACCTTCAGCCTATGTATGTCTTTTCCTATCAAATGCGTCTCCTGTAGGCAGCATATTGTTGGATCTTTTTTTTTTTTTTTTTGATCCATTCTACTAGCCTGTGTCTCTTAATTGGTGAGTTTAAGCCATTAACATTTAGGGTTATTATTGAGGTATGGATTGTTCTTCCAGCCATATTTGTTTATTTATGTTACTTAACATGGTTTGTTTTTCCTTTTTGATTATTTTTCCCTTTACTGTACTACCTTCCACTGTTGGTTTTCATTGTTATTTTCCATTTCCTCTTCCTGTAATGTTTTGCTGAGGATGTTTTGAAGAGATGGTTTTCTAGCTGCAAATTCTTTTAACTTTTGTTTATCGTGAAAGGTTTTAATTTCCTCTTCCATTCTGAAGCTTAATTTCGCTGGATACACAATTCTTGGTTGGAACCCATTTTCTTTCAGCATTTGAAATATGTTGTTCCAGGATCTTCTAGCTTTCAGAGTCTGTGTTGAAAGATCAGCTGTTATCCTGATTGGTTTACCACTAAATGTAATCTGCTTCCTTTCTCTTGAAGCTTTTAGAATTCTCTCCTTATTCTGTATGTTGGGCATCTTCATTATAATGTGTCTAGGTGTGGATCTCTTATGATTTTGCACATTCGGTGTCCTGTAGGCTTCTAGGATTTGGGATTCTGTCTCATTCTTCAAGTCTGGGAAGTTTTCTTGTATTATTTCGTTGGACAGATTGCTCATTTCTTGTTTGGACCTCTATACCTTCCTGTATCCCAATGACTCTTAAGTTTGGTCTCTTTATGTTATCCCAAATTTCTTGGATGGTCTTCTCATGGTTTCTTTACAGTCTTGCTGAGCTGTCTATGTTCTTTTCAAGTTGAAATACTTTGTCTTCATTGTCTGATGTTCTATCTTCTAAGTATTCTACTCTGCAGGTAGTATTCTCATTTGAGTTTTTAAGTTGGTTTATTGCTTCCTGCATTTCTAGGATTTCTGTTTGTTTGTTTTTTATAACCTCTATCTCCCTATATAGTTGATCTTTTGCTTCTTGGATTTGTTTATGTAACTCATTGTCGAAGTGATCTTTCATTATCTTATTTTGCTGTCTAATGTCTTCCTTGAGACTCCAGATCATCTGAAGCATGTAAATCCTGAATTCTTTATCTGACATTCCATCTGCTGCAGCTATTACCTCTTCTAAAGTTGAGTTGACCTGCATTGTTTGTGGTCCTTTCTTTCCTGTCTTTTCATACTGCTCGCGTTTCTTTCTGCTTGGTGTAACTGTTGTGTTATTGAATTTTCCCCCTATATATTTATATTGCTCTTGTATAGTTACAAAGTCTCCCTTGCAGGGTTGGGCGGCGGCTGTGCTCCTCCTCCAATTGGGGTGATCTATCTCGCCGGCAGGCTGCTGGTCCCCTTCTCCAGGTCGCATGGTCTGCCTACCTTGCGGGCAACGGCTGGGCCCCTCCTCCAATAGGGATGATCTGTCTATGACTCTGGCAGGCCGCTGGGCCTGTTCTCCAGGTTGCAGGTCTGCCTACCTTGCAGGCGCAGGCGGCGGCTGCCCCCCCCTCCAATTGGGGTGGTCTTTCAACTATGCCGGCGTGCCACTCGGCCCCTTCTCCGGGACGCGCAGTATGCCTACCTTGTGGGCGGCAGCTGGGACCTTCCTCCTATTGGGGCGATGTGTCTACCACGCCGGCAGGACGCTGGGCCTGCTCCGCCGGTCGGTCGAAGGTCTGCCCACCTTGCAGGCGTGGGAGGCGGCTCTGCTCCACCCCTCCTCCAATTGGTGCAATGTGTCTACCACGCCTGCAGGCCGCTGGGCCTGCTTCGCCGGTCCATCTCAGGTCTGCCCACCTTGCAGGCACGAGCGGCGGCTCTGCTCCACACCTCCTCCAATTGGGGCGATGTGTGTACCACGCCTGTGTCTACCACGCAGGCAGGCCGCTGGGCCTGCTCCGCTGGTCAGTCACAGGTCTGCCTACCTTGCAGATGCAGGCGGCGACTCTGCCCGCCACTCCTCCAATTGGGGTGATGTGTCTACCACGCCGGCAGGACACTGGGCCTGCTCCACTGGTTGGTCGCAGGTGTCTGGTGTCCATTTTAATCTAGCTGTCAGAATCTCTACATGTATACATAGTGAAGTATGCTTGACCTATGATACAGAAGCTAAATATTAGCAATACTTTTCCTTGTGTAACTCATGTCTTAGTACCTACCATAAATATAAGAAAAATTATTCTCCTACAACAAGGAATAAAACTAATTATTTTCTAAAAGTGATTATAATTCTAAGATCTTTATTTTTATGTTCTTTCGAACAACTAAATGATATTTGGATCAATAAAAATGTATCATAAAGTTTAATAGTGTTTCATTACTTTCATCAGTCTTAAGAATGACTACTTCCTATTGTCTTATTACAAACAGCTGTTTTTCATATTTAAGTATTTAACTTATAACAACTCTAATGCTCTTCATAGGTAGTTCCAGACAAAGTCCAGATTTGACATTCAAGATATTTCATATACCTGTGTCCAACTTATCTTTTCACTCAGATTCCTAAGACTACAAATTCAGTTTCTTACTTCTCTCTATTTATACATCAATTTATATGATTCCTAACACCTCAAATAAATAGTCCTATTTTCAGATAAGTAGGCTGGAAATTCTTATGAAAATGCTAACTCCACACCACTTGTATTTGAGTATTCATCTCACATATGTCCAATATTTTACCACCAATAAACCATCCATGCCTGGGCAATAAGGAGATGATTTTCAACCCTACTCTAGATTTTTTTGGTGTCTATTATAGATAGCCTTGGCTAAAAAGTTGCCAAGCAGCACATAAAGAGGTTGAAAACTTATGATTATAAAGTTTACACACAAAGCTTGTTCCAAAAGCAAAATAAATCAAAATATAAGTCAAAATATAAGTGACAGAAGAATGATTAAATGGAAACATCATCATTAGATGCCATGTGGAAAGGTTTTTATCAATAAAATAAACATTTAGTATCAGTATGGAATTTGAATCTTTGAACTTCTTTATAACAAAATGTTACATTTTCATCAGGGTGTTTTGAATTCAGGGAATATGTAGTTAAACAGATGCTTTCCTGTCTCTCCCACAGGGGGGGGAAAAAAAAATATATATATATATATATGTAAAAACAGAATATAAAAACCTATGCAGAATGTATAGCTCAGCAACAGAAGGGGTATGAAAAAGATTTAAAAAAAAGAAGTAGTTTGGATACGAAAAGTGATCAGAATCCAGCATACACCAAATCTATGGGTTCAAATCAACAATGCCATATACTATGATCTGAAACCTCTAAAATGTTGAGCCAAAATAAACCATACTCTTTATAAGTTCATTACCTCAGGTATTTTGTCACTCAACAGAAGACTTACTAATATATTATAACATTAACTTTTTAATATTATTGATATTATATATAGTGAAAATATAGCATTAATGAGAAAGAACAAAAAGTCTTACATGGTAGTAAGATTTTTACATTCAAATTCAAATGGTAAAGTAGTGTAGTCTTTGAAAAGAGAACTATATATTTTGAAATCCTTGCAAAATGCTGAAACAATAATAGAAAAAGATGTTATGAAAATCAAAGTGATTAAAAATAAAAATCTAGAATATTCAAACTACCCCCCCAAAGCAAAAAGCAGAAAAGTGTAAAGAAGAAATAAAATCAGAAGAAATGAACAAAAAACAAGAAAATCATAAATGTAATTCAAATATATCAATAAGTGTAAATGGTCTAAACACACCTATTAAGAGACAGAGATTTTCAGATTGGGCTGAAAATATCCTTAATGTATAATTTCTTCAAGAATCTCACTTCAAGTATAATAAATATATTAAAAGTAAAATAGTGTATAGGCTAATGGAAGGGAATAGAAACCCACAAGTAAATCTATGAAAATATATTCAAATGATCTTTGAAAAGGATGGCAAGAATATACAATGAAAAAAGGTTATTATTTCCAATAAATGGTTAGGGAAACTGGCAACCCACATACAAAAAAAGAAATTGGATCATTATCTTAAATCATCTACAAAACTCAACGCACAATGGATTGAGACCTAAAATTAAGGTGCAATCTGAAACCTTAAACTCTTTAAAGACAATCTAGAAGAAAAATCTCTTTGATAATAGCTTTACAATGATTTATTGTTTAATCATTCTAAAAGCTGAGGCAATAAGGGCAAAAGTGAATGTGGGAATACATCAAACTTGAAACTGCTGCACAGCAAAGGAAATAATAAAGAGATTGAGTAGGCAAACTATAGAATGTGATAAAAAAATACACAAATCCTATATTTGAAATGTGGTTAGTCACTAAAATATGTAAGAATCTCCTACAACTCAATAGTAAAAAAAAAAAGAAAAAATTGATTTTTAAAAAATTCATTAATAATTGAAGAGATATTTCAGTGAAGAACACATACAAATAATCAACAGCTATCTCGGTGTAATGCAAGTGAAGATGTCCATGTAATATAACTTCACACTGGCAAAATACTATTGTAAAACAAATAACAAACAAATAAGAAGTGTTGTAAATATGGAAAAATTGGAACCCTTGAACAATTTAGAATTACAAAATGGTACAGTCATTATGGAAAACAGTATAGAAATTCATTTAAAAAAAAACTAAAAATAGAACTGTATATGAACCAGCAATCCCACTTTTAAGTATTTATCCAAAATGACTGAAATTGGGATATGGAAGATAGATTAGCACTCCTATTTTATTTCACTACTGTTTACAAAAGTATGATATGGAAACAATCTAAATATCCTTTGAAACATAAACGGATTAAGAAAATGTGATATATACATAATCTAAAATAATATTATGCCTTAACATATAAGAAACTTCTGAAAAATATCATATCATAAATGAAACTTGAGAATATTATGCAAAATGAAATAAGCCAGTTATGGCTTATTTATATATGCATGATCTCATTTATATGAGTTATCTAATATAGTCAAATACATCAAATTAAGCAATAAATGTTGGGTTGTAGTAATCAGGGGCTAAGAAGTGGGGAAATTGGGGATTTTTTTTTAATGAAAGAGTATAACATTTCAGTCAAACAAGATGAACAATCTATAGATCAACTAAACCCTATTATACTTTAGTCAACAGCAATGTATTCCATATTAATAATCAAAAGTAGTGGATTGAACTCACCTCACCAGTATTTGTTGTTGTTGTTGTTGTTACTGGTGGTACTGGGAATTGAACCCAGGGACACATTACCATTCAGATATTTATTATTATTATTATTATTATTATTATTATTATTATTAATTTTGAGGCAAAGTCTTGCTTAATTGCTGATCCTTCTGTCTCAGTCTCCCTAGTTGCTAGGATTACTGGCATGCATCACTCTAGCTCATGTTAGGTATTCTTACGAAAATACAATATTTTAAAAATAAAATCATAGAAAATGGTATGTCATGTAAATACCAACTAAAAGAATGCCAGAATGGTAATATCAAAATAGATTTCAGAGCAAAGAAATTTATCAGGGAGAGAGAAGCAAAGACACACTATATATTGAATGAAGTATCTGTTTACTAAAAAGACTACCAATATTAAACACACATAAACCCAACAATATATTTTTGTTTCAAAATACATGAAACAAATGTTGACAGGGCTGATGGGAGAAATAGAAAAATCCACAATTATAGTTTGATATCTTAAAACTCTTCTCTCTGTAACAGAACTAGTCAAAAGAAAAATCAACAAGTTTATAGAAGAAGTGAAAAAATATCAATTGACTGGATCTATTGAAACTTACAGAACACTCCAAAGTGTCAAATTTTGTGTCTAAGAAGTGAGGAAATTTTCAAGCACACAGGAAAAATTCAACCTGCTATACTAAATGTCTGATCATAAAATAAACCTTAACTGAACTAAAAGATTGAAGTAATCAAAATATATCTTTTGAGCATATTGGGATTAATGAGAATAAATAACAGAAGATAACATAAAATTTTCAAATCACTTGGAATTTCAACAACATGGTCCAGACAAGTCATTGTGTAAAATAATAAGTTTCCAAGAAGATCATAATATTACTTAATTAAAATAGAAGTACAACATATTAAAATTTGTGCAATATAACTTGAGTGGTATTAGAGGAATGCTCATCTATAGTAAGCATTTCAAATTGAAAATCTAACATTAAATTTTGAGAAAATAGAAAGTAATGGACAATTTAATACCAGCATACAAGAAAGGATATAATAAACATAAAATCATATAAATAATTTTAATCAGTAAAATTGAAACACAGATAGAAAAATCAGTTTTAAAATGTTGATTCTTTGAAAAAAATAGTAAAATTGATAAACCTCCAGCAGTATTAACAAAAAAGGAGAAAAACAAATTATTATTATCAAGAATGAAAAAATACTCTACAAACCTCATTATGATGTCATTGAAAACAAGTATCAATACATATCCCATTATAATATTAAAGATAATATTATAAAGTAATATTACAAACAACTTTATACACACAAATTTGACAAGTTAAAGTAGACCAATTACTAATAAATTACAAATGATTAAAACTCACTCAAAATGAAATATATGATTTGAATAGTCTAATAACTATTTAAAACTGAATTTATAGTTAAAATCTTCTAGAAATAAATCGCTATGCATATGTTATTTCACTAATGAATTCTACCAAACATTTAGAAATAAATAGCACCAATTGTACAGCATTTCTTCTAGTAACAAGGGATGAAGAGGAGGTAGTAATTCCCAACTCATTTTATAAGGCAAGGATTATGCAGATATCAAAATCAAGGACAGTACAGAAACAAATAAACAAACTACATGTTTCTGGCTCTTTGGTAAAAATAAAATTCCTCAATGACTACTATTAAATTCAATTCTCAGTTTATTAAAAAAATATTATTCATGACCAAGTGGAGTTTATCCTTTTAAGGCTGATAGACACTTTTTTTATCAAGGCTGATATACTGCTCAAAAATCAATCAGTACAGCCGGGCGTGGGCATGCACAAGTATAATCCCAGCTACTTGGGAGACTGAGGCAGGAGAATCGCAAGTTTGAGGAATCTAGCGGATCTCCTTCTCAAAAGAGAAAAAAAATATAATCCATGGTATTAAAAATCTAAAGAAGGAAGGACATAATTATCTCAACAAATGCAGGAAAATATTTGATACAGTGTAGCTTCATTCATCAGAAAATTTCCCAGCAAATTGGAAAGAGAATGTTTCTGTCTCAGCCTGATAAAAAACATCTACACAAACGTACAGATAACATCATACTAAATTGTGAAATTCTGAATACTACCATCTGGAAGAAGGCAAAGATATCTTCCCTCACCCCCTCAGGCAATATTCAACATTCATCACTTGTATTGATTCTGTGTTCAATAATTTCTTCAAAATTCCATTTCATCCATACTAACCAAGTCCCTCTTTCCTCATACTCATATTGAGGGGTAAGGGATCAATAAAGGTGATTGCAATCCTGTCAGGAGGGTAATGACAAACTGGAGGGCTAAATGTTTCACCACCTGATCCTTGGTCAGCTAACTTCTACCTGCTCTTACAGATTGTTCCAATGCACCTCTACCATGATATTTTATCCACAAGATGTTTTATCATCCCCAAGAACTAAACCACACTGCTTTTGCATTTTCTTCTTTTTTCAGTTAAATTTCTCTGTCAACATGGTTATAGATGTTCACAATCTCTCCATATCTTAGTGTTTAAGTATTTTAATTTTTTTTCATATTATTTATATTTTTCTCCCCTACTGCATAAGATTTTTGAAAGCAGTGAGTGTGTGTGTGTGTGTGTGTGTGTGCATGCGTGCGTGTGCACATGCACACTGTGTATCTTTATGTAGAAGTTGTCTATAAACATGTTGTATACCTACTGCATGATTTTTAAAAATTCTAATTCTTATCTCTGGGACATTGAATTTAAAAAAAAATGACTATTTTCAATCTTCTAGTTCATGTTGTTTCATTTAGATTAACCATAGAAACTGAGACTAACCACCTATTTAATATTTTCACAGCATAAAATTTTCATTTTTGGAAAATGATTTTTTGTATTCTTTATGTCTCAAATATGGCTTTTGCTCTAAGCATATTCTGTACTACCACAGAAAAGCCAAAATAAGCATTCTCTCACACTTTCTAAAATTCTTCCAAGCATAAGACCATCTGTACCAAAAATGTGAGTAGGTAAAAAATCTCACTTTAACTCATCTCTCTCTCTCTCTCTCTCTCTCTCTCTCTCTCTCTCTCTCACACACACACACACACACACACACACACACAAATGTACCTTAATAAAATAAAAATTTTCTAAGCCTTTTCTTCTGCTACCATGTGGTGGAGACAAATTCCTATCAATAAGGAAAATAATTGCTAGTATCTTCATTTTTCTTTTCTTCTGACTTAGGCAAAGTTGGGTTCTTCTTATGTTTAAAATAAATGCATTAGTAGCGAAATATGTAGTTATTTGCTATGTATCAACATAATTATTTTTTGTGGATAAAGGGGCATTTCAGGAGATTATTTTTAATATTTACCTAAAATGTAATTACTACTTAAAAATCCTGATGCTTGTTTCTTTATCAAATAGCTTGAATTCTTAAAATCAGGTTGACTCTATTGAGAGCTATTCTTTCTTTCTTTCTACACATCAGGACTTAAATCACATCTTATAGACTTAAGCTCTAACTGGAGTCCCTAAGACTATTCAAAATTCAAAGTTGCTTTCTGAACAGATTGCACCAGCTAGTTGATGAAACTTGAGCTAATTACACTAATGTTGACAAATGCACTGGCACAAAAGCAAATGTCACAGTTTTCAAAAAATTACACCTCTTCAAAAGATGCTAACTAGATTCAGCGATTTGTGGGTGTAACTGAGCTATTTGTGCAAAAACAGTTTTGAAAATTATGATTTAAATATAAAAAGTACAAGTACAGTATGAGTACTTGTATGTAATTTTTGAATGTATTTTAATGAAATATTTGAAGTTTTGGAACAATAAAGAAATTACTATATTTGGCACTGGAACATTTTCTGAGTTGTTTATTTTAAGTTTTGTATCACATACAGAAATAAAATCCTTCTATCTTAAGGAATGCTTTATGTATTTTAAAATAAGTTAGTATGGATATCTGAACTGGAAAAAGCATTTTTTAGAGATTTAAATTTGTACACTCTCAGAAATAGTATTTCTTGTATATTCAGACATATTCTCACATTTTCTATTACTTGGCAAAACAGCTAGTATGTGCTAAAAGTTTTGTGCTAGACATTGTGCTAAAAGTTTTAAGTAAATGGTTTAATTTCTGATGGTCCTACAAAAAAGAATTATCATCTCCTTTTTAAAAATGGGATATGTTAGAATAATATTAGTTAAAAGGACTGGAAATTTATCCAAGGTCTCCCTGACTTAAATTTGTACACCTCATGCTATCCCATCATAGATCAAGTGGAAAATGTTTATTGGAGTATTATGCATCCAAAATTATCAACTCCCTTCTATTTTTTGTTCAAGAGAACATCAAAATTATGTTTCCAGAATATGTCAATGATTCCTTTAGAGTTGGAATTTGTCTATCATTTTTTTTTGTTTTGAACTATGCCAAATTGCTCTTGCACAATCTTAGAAGAGGCCTATGTAGGCTGGATACATTCACTGTTGCTGAAGTACTGTCTTGTTTAATTTTTTTCAATTAAAGAAATTAAAATGGGTTAGAAATTCTAATAACAGAAATCAATCGTGCAATTGAAGAATTAAAACTAATTTTTAAATAACAGAAGTTTTGTTGGGCTTCAATCAAAATTCTAGGGAGATAAGGAACCTAGTGACAAGAACTTGCTATACAGTAACAGAAGGATAGATTTCATTTGATTACAAAATTATTTGCCCTCATGAGCAGGTTTCAGAATGGTTATTTAAACATCATTAGCTTGAAACAACAAAGTCACCAACAAAATTTACTAGAATCCTTGATGTATATGATTGTTTTGTGTTTGTTTTTTAATATTATAGTATTACTTGTACATGGACACAATACCTTTATTTTATTTTTATTTGGTGCTGAGGTTCAAACACAGTGCCTTCCACATGCAAGGCAAGCACTCTACCACTGAGCTACAACCCCAGCTCTATATGATTGTTTGAGCTACAAATATTATCTACAATTCAAACGCTATAGCTATAAAGACAATGGCAGTTCTTAGCGCTCACATTAAAATGTAGTGCTTCTTTTTATTTTTCTATCACCTGTCATGATCCAATTCAAATTTAATTTCACATTTATTAAAACTTATCTTTACTTGACTAGATCTTGCTCTTATCTCTGCTGTACTTGGGCAGTTGTGTTTGCTGATGCTTTATCTTTTGCTTCCAACTCTGTGGCTCCCAATTCTGTTTAAGATCTGTTTATACTTTCCTACCTACATAAGTTCTTGTCCTCTATAGTTCCATCCCTCTGGGATCTTCTACTTCAGATAGTTTGGGGAGATATGAGGCTTCTCATATACTACTCAGTTGTCCTCAGGCATATTTTGGTCTGAGCCCTTTGCAGACTAGTTATATTAAGGCAAAACATCTTTCTGGTTGGCAGGTGTTCAGGCCATAATGTATATCTGACATATAGCTTTGAGACTAGACAGCACTAATCTGAATACATATGTGAAAACTATTTTCAGTTTTAATATAAGCTCAGGAAAAACAGTATTAGAAAAATTACTATCTTAGGTTCTCTGAAATCTTTACTTAGAACTTTCAGAAGTGATTGAATAAAACCAACACTCAAATAGGGTTTAACTTTATCAAATGAGGTAGATTATTTCTACTTTTTTAATTATATAAACCTAGTCTAAAGATCACTAATCTAGGGTTATCTAGTATAACTGCTTCATTTACTCCTTACTGTTTTTAATAGAGGAAATTTTTTAAACCTAGTGAGATAGTTGAAGAAGCAGTTAGTTTTTCCTTATTTTTCTTTTGGGTTTACATCAAACTGTAGGAAAAAGAAAACTCTTCATTTGCTGAACTTGGATTCTGAATTTCATTACCATACTGATTAACTAAATTCTGAATTTCTTGATTTATGTGAGTATTCAATTTTTAAGTGGTCTAATATTCACCTATTCTGTATGTTTAATATAGCACAATGAGTAAGCAAATACTAGGAAAAAAATTGAGTTCAAATTTAGAGAATGTGACCCTCATGAACCTATATACCATGTTAGTTATTTCATCTTCTTTGAGCACTAGTTTACTTGTCTAAAAACATGAAATTATTCCCTCTCGAAATTTTAATTACACAAAATCTTCTCAAACTATAACATGCAGCATATCAAAAACTAACATTTTTAATTAACACTATTCAAATTTAATAGGATGCTAATGGAAAAACTACTGAAGTGAGGAATTTTGTTTTTACATAACCAAAATATAGAAGGGAAAGCTTATGATTGATATAGATTCAGGTGTATCTTTTTGGTGTATCTTGCATTTCACAGCTGTTTCATCAGTTTAGCATCACTCACATTCTTTGATCTTTGTTATTTTTCTGAGTTTAGTATAAGTTTGTGAGTAGAGTTGAATTCTCATATTTAGTTTGTCTGGAAATTAATGTGGAGCTATAGGAAGGTTATATTCTAATCAGCTATTTTAAAAGCTGAGAAAAATTCAAAAGCATACCAAACAAGTCACAAAGATAATGACTTTCTGAAAAAATAAATAAAAATCACATTCAAGGTCATTTATGATATTCCACCATCAAGTAAATGAATTTCAGAATTCATTCAATTACAAATAGATTAACATAACTAATTACAGCTGTAATTTCACATCTATATGAAAAGTGAAAGATCTAGACATCCAGATGTTTTCAAATATTTGCTATCACGAAGGGGAAAACATCTGGACAAGATTTGTTTTTCTGGCTGCTGCTCTTATTGTTTTTATTTTCCCTTCAAATATTTCAGTATTTTTTGGAGATGATATAGATAACAATCAAAATCACTTTCTTGCATGAAAATCATTATGTTACCTAGATGTTGAAAGTCTCTGGACTATTGATTTATACCAATGGAGATCCAGAATAAATATTCAGATGCATAGCTAAACTGATAAAAGCATCATAACTATTACTATTACATAAAATTTCATTACATAAAACATGGGACATTTGAATAAAAATAATCTATAAAGTTTATTACCAGATATTCAGCAGGTGAAAGCTACTCTGCTTCTTAGCTGCGTCTCCTTGATGGTGATATGTAGATTATTCATACCATTATGTGGAAAATCAAACCTGTCTTAATTTTGAATTTTGATGAGCCACATAGCTAAACACAAACATTATTTTAAAAATAACATTATAAATAACACCTTTTGTTTTCAGTAGCTCAGAGATAACAGAGACAAGTTTTCTCTACCTCTGTAGCAGTCCCACTTCTAATTTCTGTTTCTTACTATATTTGATTTTATTATAGAGAATGGTAGAGTTGTTTTCTTTCTTTTTGTTTTAGTCTGAAATACATTATGATGACTCCCATCTCTCCCAACTATTTATTCTAGTAGTTTAAAATCATATGAGTGAATTATAATAAAATACAATTTTTTACCCATTTAGTATACACACCTAGTGATGTGTATACATGGCAACATACAAACATTTAAAACACTGGTCAACGCCATGTATTAATAATAGGTCCTTTAAAAATAAAACAAGATCCTTCTGTCAAACACACTTTTTTTCTCTTGGATGTATTCAAAACTTCATTTATATCAGTTTAGGTACTTAGAATAAACTTCACTTAGATTTAAGAGGATTATATAAGCATATAACTGGAAGGCTCATCTTGTAAACACAATGCATATTTTTTTAAATCTTGACCTTCATTTTGTCATTATAATTATAATAAAATAATTATCATTATAACAAGATAATTATAATTATCTTCTGATATTTATTAATCCAGATGGAGCCTAGTGAGTTCATACAATGGCTGATAGAAAACAAAATACTCTTTATTCCAATTTACATAGTTATTAATTATATTGAAAAAAGTGAAAATAGATTTTGCTAAGAGATTTACCTATAATTTTGAGGATATGTGAATTTTTTTTCTTTATAAATTTAACGTTAATTGACAGAGGTTAACTTGAGTCAATTACTCAGGTTAAAAGTTACTCATTCCAAAATCTTCATCTTAAATGCAAATATACTATGCAGACCACCTCTAACAGTCTGTTGTTGTAGTGAGACTGTACTAAGAATCAAAATAATAAAGCCAGCCTTAAAACGGCTAAATTTTGGGCAGCATCTTGACATAGCAGAAAGGTAAATCACTAAAAATTCCTATACCTGTTTACTTTATATATTTGAAAAGTAATAAATACTACATGACTTTTAACCTAACCAGTATATTGGGAGAATAAGCAAAGAACTCAAAATTCAAGGCATATTTATTCAAATAGACACAGGAATAAGCTAAAGAAAAGTACCAGGCTCACACTTTATGCCCCTAAAATATAAAGGAAAATATAGATTAAGAGAAAGTTCACTTTGACCCTGACCCCATTTAGGATAGTCAGATTGGTCCATGTTTTTGAGACTCTCATCCTTAATTAGCAGGGCTGTCCAAGGTGTTTTGATATAAATCTCTAGAGAAAAATAAAATGTAAACTCCTTCCCTTATTGTTAATGCCTGTTTTATAGATGATGAAGTATGAAATGATTGATCATGTACTATAATGATGGATAAGGACAATTTCTGGAAAGGTCAAACCTATTAAATAAATCTTAGAATATATTTAAAAACATCTTATCTGCCTCACTGGAGCATGGTAACTCTTTTCAATGACAGGTGGCCTTCACATCAAAGGAGTAACAGCAGTGGCAAACAATAGACATTCATACTTCACTAAAAGAGTGGTGCAAAAAGGAGTGAGGATTGTGAAATTACCAGTGCTAAAGTAAAAGGTTATGCTGAATAGAACAAAATGAATAAAGACCTTGACTATAGCTACATAATCCTGAAGCATCCTAATGAAAAGCAATGCAAAGCAAACAAAACAAGCCAAAACAGAAAAACAACAACAAATAACCCTTTGAAACACCCAGCGATGTTTATACATGGCAACATACAAACATTTGAAACATGGTTCAATGCCATGAACTAATAATAGGTCCTTTAAAAATAAAACAAAATCTTTCTGTCAAACACACTTTTTTCTCTAGGATGTATTCAAAACTTCATTTATATCAATTTAGGAACTCAGAATAAACTTCACTTAGATTTAAGAGAACTAGATAAGAACATAGCTGAAAGGAACATTAGGGCTCATCTTGTAAGCACAATGCATATTTGTTTTTAAACCTGACCTTCATTTTGTCATACAACAAATTAGTCATTCCTCTCACCCTTATTTATAACTCAATGGGTATGATTTTCTTATCTTTAAACTCTGTATGAAAGATAATGGATGGCTGGTGTTCACTGTATTCATTCATCAGCTCTACTGCATTTAGCAATTCTCTTTGGGATCACTCTATATATTCTCCAGATTCCAATTTCTTTGTAGTTGCTCAAATAGGCTATTTTATGCTGTTGTATTTTGTATTTGCTTTTTTTTAACCTAAAATTTCCTGTTTTTACTTAATATTCTTAGAAAATTTTCTCCTATTTTTATAGTTTAACTCAGGCATCATCTCTTTCATAAAGATCTTATAGCCTTTCCCAAATAGGGAGAGAGTCTCACAGTGTTTGTACATGTATTCCTTTTTTTATAAGATTCAGAATATTGCCATAATTGCTTCTGGAATATCTGTACCTTCTAATAGGCTCCTAGCCCTCAAGGTCTGGTATAGTATAATAATAATTTGTATATCAGTAATTTGCATTGCTGTAAAACAGCAATTAACATACGATATGTATCTAGTTTATAAATGAATGTGTGAATGACTTAGAGAAACTTCAGATAATGTTGTCACATGAGGCTAAAAGAATGATATGCATATTGTTACTACAGCCACAGCTACTCCAAAGTCTTGCATACTATATTAGTTTTCTATAGCAACTATAACAAATTACCACATACTTAGTGGTAATTTATTCTCTTACAGTTTTGAAAGGCATAAGTCTGCAATCAGTTTTACTGGGATAAAGCCAACAAGGTTGGTTCCTCTTGAAAACCAAAGGGAAAATCCATTTTCTAGTCTTTTCTGGCTCCTAACAGTGACTGTATTCATCAACCTGTAGCACCTTTCTCACTGTGCTTTTTGCTTCCATTTTCACACTTCTGATTTTGATTCTTTCTGTGTGCATTTTTAGGTCTCACTATAATTACATAGCTTCCATATGGATAATCCAGAAGTGTCTCCCCACCTCAAGATCTTTACCTTAATCACATCTGCAAGGTCCCTTTTGCCACATAACATCATAGATTCAGGTTCCAGGAATAAGGACATGGATATATTTGTGGACCATCATTCAGCCTATCACTAATCCTCTGTTGCATTCTGATATGGAATCATGAAAACATAGCTTAAACTTTTCTTCTTAAGACCACAAGATTGCCATTACATGAATCCACCATTTCCTTAGCTGATGCAACAGAATAATAAACATTGCAGAAAAGAAATGCCTTATCCACAACCAAATTTTCAAACATTTCTCCTGTGGGGTCACTATGAGCTGGTGGGAGGACAGTGTGTTCTCGTCAACAAGAACAACTTTTTCTCAGAAGAGTATTTTGGAAAGAGCTTCCATATATTAAGTAAATAAAAACAAACTTCTTAGATCGAAGCCAAGTAGAGAAGAAATTCGGAATTCAGTTGTGTGGCTTCTCCTCAAACTTGAAATTGCCTAGAGGTGCCACTGTGAAATCCAGAAATGTGGAGGGCAGAGTTTGAAGAGTACTAACTCCCTGACCTATGTTTTTAAATGATGACTCCCTCCTTACTTGCTGTTGATTGTATTTCCTGGTAATTCTAGTAATATTCTGCTTTAAGCAGTGGATCGTTACTTAATATTTTAATATACTGTGGGCCAGAAAACTTGTTAGAAACTAAAGCTAGATTTTTTCCCCAAATATCTGAGAAAATATAATTAATGACAATCCACTGGGTATACTAACAGCCTCACTATGTAGAACCTATTTCACATGTGTTGGTCTATTTCTATCTATTACAGGAGATATGAATAAACTAAGAATAAGAATCTCCTATTCATCAAGCACATCGTATTGATTCTACAGATGAGTATTAGATTTTAATCTCATTTTTTCAAATATAAAATTGACTCAAGGAGTTTGAGATTAATTTAAACATACCCAACATCTTAGCAACTTCAGAAAAGGAACATATTTAGTAGCATCATTTCCATCAGAATAAGCAGTCTCCTCTATAGGGTTGAAATTACAGATATGTGGTCTCCATAGTGTACTTGTATTTTAAAGTCACCTCACCTATATTCTTAAATTTTTATTGACCCACAAAAAATTCTGTCAAGTATATAAGGCAAGTGCCATTACTCCCCTTTACAGTTATAAAAATCTCATTTTCTAAGCAGTGATGGTTAATTCCTTCACATTTATAATAAAGATATCTTAAGAAACTATTACTATTAAAGAGCACTAAAAAAAGCTATATAAAGAAACAGTACAGGGGTTGAGGTTGTGGCTCAATGTTAAAGCACTTGCCTAGGATGTGTGAAGCCCTGGGTTTGATCCTCAGCACCACATAAAAATGAATAAATAAAATAAAGGTATTGGGTCAACTACAACTAAAAAAATAAATATTTTTTTAAAAAGAAAGAAACAGTACAGAATCAACCTCTTAAAGTAGTTGTACAAATTTAGCCAATTATATGGTTCCTATAATCTCAGAGTCCAGAGCTCTTATTATAGGTATATGCTGATTTCAAAACCTATTACTGGATCTATAATACTCTCCTTTTAGCAACATGGATGAAATAGGTATGTATTGTCCACAAAATTGAGTATCTGGGTTGCACAATTGTTATATGAACTAAATATATAAACCCAACTTCCTACACTACAGTAAAATAAATGATAAGGAAGAAGCAGATTCCTGATGAATTGAGGTAGAGACAGTTAGACAAACACTGCTGACTTGAACCCATAAATCAAATCTTTTTTATGCTTAAATACCTTTTGATAACTTGAGATGGATGCAATATCTTTCAAAGATGCTCCTTTCTTCCAAAAGACACAAACTCACTACCACTGATTGACTCTGGAGTTAAATTCAAAGAGACGAAATTGAAAAATCTTTTCCAAGGGTAAATAGAGTACCTACAGCATATTTGTAAGATATTTCCATGAAGCATGTGTTAGAATACTCTATTGGTATTAATGAAATAAAAATTTGGTGTTGTAACACACTCTTCAATGTTGACAAATTCACAATGGAATTTGGAGCTTTACATGTTCACTTGAGCACTGAGAAGGTTTTGGAGTTTGCCTGGTTGGTTATTTGAAATCTGGATTCAATAGTGGCTTATCATCAGTAAATTTAAGATTCTAATATTGTGAAGAAAGTGAAAGAATTGGAGCTGACTTACTGTATGAGACTTTCCTTGCCATCTCTGAAATGTATACACCTAGAAGGCTCAGAAGATATTCCGTTCACAAAGACATTAAGAAAAATATTTATAGCAGAGTACCAGCATTTGGGGGAAATTTTATTTGTGGCTTCCCAGTATAAGCTGAACATGTCATTATGCCACTTAATTGGACTCCCCAATTTTAGTGTGAATATGGGATCCCAAATTTGTAGAAACTGTGTGGTGACAACGTTTAATAATGGTCAGAAACAAGATGGCTACAGTTACCTTTAGAGTTGGGGGGACCAATGTAGGAAAATACTTTGAGCATGGGACATGTGGTAATAGTTAATAAGCTGTAAAATCCCATGAATGAAAGAGGTGCGTGATTATTATGTTGTTTATTAATCTATATTTTCAAAGCATCATATGTTTGGAGCTTTCACCAAGTTCCAGACCTGAGTCTGTTCAGGCACCTAGAACACCTAACTTGTTGGGCAAGGCCAATTCATATTGGGTAACATTCTGCAATCAAGCTTCAGTTGTATATTTTGAATCTCTTACAAGCCATTTCTAGAACTTGTAGTTATATACAAAGTATTGGTTTACTGATGAAATGGAAATGCTTAGAACCTTCTGAGGATTGTAAATAGGCTCTCTGAAGTAACATTAAATTCCATGGAATAAAAATCTTACTGTTACTTAATTATCTGTATGGCTGCTTATTGTGGTTAGAGACATATGGAAGGATAATCCAAGTCCGATTCATAGTGGATTCAATGGCTATTTCTCTAGTGTCTGAAAGTATAGTTAAATTAAAAATAACTATGATCTGTTATATTTATTCCTTGACCTTTGTGAGAACAATATTGTTGGGAAGAATCAGGACAAAGAGTGATTCCCTAAAAATTGACTGCCTTCAAGCACTACAATAATGATCCTAAAATATATCAAATTGACCTATTTCCTACTATTTAGTATGCATTTATTGCCCCAGCTACTTCATTTGTTGTTTTTTTTTTTCAATTTCAAATAGTGATGGCAATCAGAAATAGTTTATTTTCCCTAGAAGGAACAGTGGTATGTTTGCTTTTATTGTCTTAAATTTTAAGGTTCATTATGCTAGGGATACAACTCAGTGGTTGAACACTCACCTGCAAAAGACACTGGGTTTGGTTTACAATGTTGAAACAAACAAACTATAACAACAACAATAAATCCAACAAACAAAACAACTAAAAAAATATGTTCTCACTAGAAGAAATTATAAATATATAGGATAGTGGATATACTACTTGGCATGATTTGATCTTTCTACAATGAACATGTATACCAAAATGTCATTTTGTAGTCCATAAATATATACAACTAATATTTGTTGATTAAAGCAAATTTTATTTTTAAAAAAATCACTGATTTTAACCATTCTGGAAGAAGAAAAAAAAACATACAACTAAACAAGATCTGGTGAGCCTTTAGGGATTGACACATAGTCTGCTTCAGATGTAATTTTTATTGACCTAAAGTTGGTCTGTAGACTCACATAATTTCAGGGCTACAAAATTTCCAGAGATATGGAGTTGATTTGAAGTGTTCTCTAGGGAACTTCTATATTTTTCTATAAAACTAGTGAATGATTCCTCAATCCACTTATGTTCAAGGATCATATTTTCACTCCAAATTTTTGTGGTGATTTCTGTTATTTGATCTGTATGTATTTGGTTTTGGTGTTAATATTGGTACTTGAAATCTTGCTGCTTTACGCTTCTGTAGTTATAATAAATACAAAATAAGAATCTCTCAAAGAAATAGCCATCAAATTGAAAATAAATTCTGATAAATATTTTCTTTGGCCTTTCAAGGCTTAATGAAACTGACAATTTCTCTAGTCTCTTTTATATTTATATGTTTATGTCTATATCATTCAATTGTATTTAACTCAACCTTAAAATTATCAGTCTTTTATAACTATTGAGTTTATAGTATTCCATAATGCAAGGAAATAATATTGTAATCACAAATTCAATTTTTTTATATCTTGAGGACTATAAGGTGAAAATTTTCAAGTAAAGATATGATTGGATATAGAGCTGATTCAATAAGTTGTTGAAGTAAAATGACAATTGAAATTCTTGATGTTATAAAGTGTTTAAAAGCACAATTGGACCAATGTGTCCCTAAATGAGTACATAATAATGTTGTCATTTATACAGAGTTCTAGAAGATAAGACTTGTTTGAAAAGTAGATTAATTCCTTGGAGAATGTGTAAAGGTGGTCAGCAGGTAGAATTAAGGTACATGAAGAAATTTTGGGAATGATAGCTCTAATCTTTTTCTTTATTGTGATTATGGTTGATCCCGGTATTTACCTGGTCAAGGCTTATCAAATTGTACAGTTATTAAATATGTGCAACTTACTGTATATCAATAAATATATATTTTTACAGATGTATATCTGTAAAAAAATTAACATTTTTAAACATATAAACAAGTAATATATGTCAGATATACTCCCCCATGCCACATTTAGAGTAACTACCTTTAACAGAAGAAAAATAATGATTTAATCTATTGAGATGTTGAAATCAAGAAAATAAGATCTTAAAAACATGTGTGTTGGGGCTGGGGATGTGGCTCAAGTGGTAGTGCGCTGGCCTGGCATGCGTGCGGCCCGGGTTCGATCCTCAGCACCACATACAAACAAAGATGTTGTGTCCACCGAAAACTAAAAAATAAATATTAAAATTCTCTCTTTCTCTCTTAAAAAAATAGAAAAAAAACGTGTGTTTGGGGAATAGAGAATGAATTCATACTTTGAAAAGATTTAAAAAGACCCAAATTATTAAAAAGAGAAAAGTATTTTAAAAACATAAATTTTTAAAAGAAATAAAATTTTTAAAAATTCCATAGAATAAAATGTTCACTAAAAATCATTAAAAATTAGAGAAGTATTGATTTTCTCAATAAGTGCAGTATTTTCTCAAAGACAATAGAGAAACATTTTAAAATCCTAAGGGAGAAGTTTAGTAGTTGACATGAGGATAAAATAAGGCATTTTGAGACATGCAATCATTTTGAATCATGTATCTTACATGGGCTTTTCATAGGAATCTGAAAAATTGAGCAACACAGAGAATAAGGGTCCCAAAACAAAGATTTAACCCTGAATAAAGGTGAAAGATTATGAAAAAGAAAATTGTCATGAAGAAAGGTTATTGGTAAGGTAGGTTTGTAGAGGGTTTGTAAGCACAGAGGGAGGCTCACAGGAATAGAGGCCCCTAGAAAACTAGTTGATTGAAGAAATTTCATGTTTAAATGGGTTGAGAGGAAATTAATTCTTCAGTGGGGTTTGAAGTTAAATTATGAACTTCCTACAGTAAAAGGTATTTAGTATTCAGAAAAACACAATAGACTCTACTCTCCTAAAAATAAAAAAAACACATAACTGTACAAGAAGTTAAATATAATCATAACACATTTTATGACTCAATTGTGACTCATGTTCCCATAATCATAAACAAATATTTAAACAAATATGCTACAACTCTGTTGGAAACATGGAGAAAGACCCATGTATAAAGAAGGGTAAATATAAAAAACCTTTGCATTAGTGATACCACTGTTATAAGCAGGGTTTATTTAAAAAAGGGTAACATAGACTTCTCCCACGAGGGAGAAGGAGGCCATAGCTGGTGTCCTGATATCCTCAGAAGGGAGGTGTTCTGCCCTTCTTATAAGTCCTAGGCTTTCTTTGTTCTCCTGCCTTTGCCCCCTTATCCTTCTTCTTCCTGAATAGGTGACTAGGCCCAGGAATGCTTTGTGGGAGGCCAAAAGGTGGGAAACTGGTGGGCTGAAGGGAAGGGCAGGATGGAGTAGCCCAGGACACTTTAACTACCTTATAGCTCCCTGTTGGGAGGGGAAATTCCTGAGGCAAGTTGCCTTGGAAGCAGGTTGGAGCAGGGGCAGGTTCTTGATAAGGGTGGAGGAAAGGCTCTGAAGGAATTCACATTTTAATCCCTCAGAAATAGTCTCCAACTTCCCAGACTCACTAAAAATTGGCCTCCTAGATCCAACCTGACTTGCTTTACCTATCTACACTGACTGCCTGTCTAATTCTGGCTTCAATATATCTAAAACCCAAATACTCAATAATGGGATCATCATGTTATTCAGAGACATAAGGTGAAAACATTTTTCCCCAAAATTCAGATATAAAACATTTGTGAAAAAAAAATATCTTCTGAGGAGTGAAGAATTGGGAAAAAACCTGGCAAGAAAGTTATTTTCCTCGTATTCTATTAAGCCATATAGCACTTTTTTCACTTTTGAATTTATGCATGTATACCAGATAAGGTAAGTATAGAAATAAAAATAAAATAAAATTGGAAAAGTTCAGCTGTAATATGGTAATAACAATGAAATACATCATAGTTTAATGGTAATGATAACAAAATTTAATAGTTTGAGGTAATAATAGCTTTTAGTTTAAATAAAATTATAAATTAGTAAAATGTGAATGATAACACTCAGTTGACCAGTCTTAGAAGGAAACTGATTTCTTTAAAGATATTTCTGTGTGTCTCTTCCTGAAACTTTAACTTCTTTATAAGGGATATTTAAAATAAATTCTCAGAAATATCCATACATATCACTAAAAAGAAGCTATAAGTCTCTTAGGCACTAGGCAGCTGACAGTTTTCATGAAGTCCCACTCTCAGTGGGTTCCACTCTAAGTTAGTGTGTTCCTTGACTTGAGGCACTGCATTTTCAGATCTGTTTTACTTTTTCTTATGACAGATGCATTTCCGCCATTTTAGCAGTGGAATTAAACTGTGGAAGGCAATATATTATTGAGGAATGATAACTCAGCTACACAGCAGCACCATCTTTTGGTCTTCTGAGGAAAATGATCCAAACTTGTCAGTTATGAAGACTATATTTCTGGCATGCTATGTATGTTCGCTTTGTAATTCATCTTTGCAGTGCAATTAAAGAAAGGACATGGCTTAAAAAATAATTAAATTAACATTTTACATGAGAAAGAGTACCCACATAAACAGATCTGAGAGGGAAAAAAAGCTATATTTTATCCTTTAACGAAAATTAAAATATTACTTTAGAAACTGTATAAAAATATTAGTTGCCCCATTTTTGATTCAGAATTGAGAATGCATTTGCATTGTATAATTCTTTAATATAGTAATTTAAAATTGTTCTAAATTTCCGACTTCTGAAAGGATTCTATGCAATTTACTTATTTGTTGAAATGCAGTTCCCAAGATACTCTTTCTTCCAATTGCCTTTAACATAGTAGTAGAATATTTCTTTCAAAATGCTCACAGTTCAGTATGTACTAATTTTTATCTTTTCAAATTGTATTATCAAACATTTATTGAGGATAATTGCAGGAGGTGCACATTTATGAAACTTAGATTTTAAGTTGATGTAAAGAATGAGACAAAAGCTGTGTTTTCGATAGTCATTTATTTTGTTGCTTATGATCTAAAGAGATTGAACATATGAAATATACAGAATGCTGTATTAGGAGATGCAAGTTTTAATTCTGACCTTAGCAATGAATAGCTACAGATGACTCCTACTTGGGCACTGCAAAATAGAATATTTTTTATTGACACAGAAATTACAATAGGGCAGCAGAGTTGACTATTTGGACATAAGCTAAAATAATAATATTATTTTATAAGTTAATAGAAATAAAATGTTATACCAGAATTCCAACAGAAAGTTGAAGTAAATAAGATCTCTAAACACAAGTTATTTTTAAAAAATTATGGGTAACATTTAGTAAACTATTAGGCATTAGTGTTTTAAGCAAATGAAGATATTAGCTATAAATTATATAGTACCTTTTTTAAATTAAAATTTTCCAAACTTAAAAAAAATCACAGAAAATGGAAAGGCCTGCTTAAAATATACATTTTCTTTTATTTTGTTAAATGATAAATGATTAGTCTAAAACTTTATGGTAAAAGTTAGTTGTAAGAATTTTAAATCAATGAGAGAGTCTTCCATAGAAATTTACTAGCCTGAAGGAAAAAAAAAAATCTCTTAAAATTTATCCTCACAAAACATTACACTCAAACTATATTTATAAGGGAAGAAAAACAATTGGTAATGGTTGATTATATTAATTGAAGAGGAGGACCTAAATTTTCTTTTTAATTTTTAAAAAATATTTATTTTTTAGTTGTAGTTGGACACAATACCTTTGTTTTATTTATTTATTTTTATGTGGTGCTGAGGATTGAACCCAGGGCCTCGCACTTGCAAGGTGAGTGCTCTACCACTGAGCCACAACCTCATCCCCCTCCATAATTTAATAATAACAATTTTATCATTTATTAATATATTCGGTACTAGTTTCTGCACTTTACATGCATGATATATATTTAATTCCTATCTCTAACTTAAGAAGTTATTATTCCATTTGTATATGATAAAGTTATGTCACTCAAAGCTTGAATAAACTTCTTGCATTTACATATTCAGTACATAGATGAACCCATATTTGTACCCAAGGAGTCTGAACTCAGGACCCGTAATCCACAATCAAACTTTTGAAAAAAACCAACTTACTTTGTAGAACTTAACAAGTCACCTACACATGGCAGATACTAAGGAATCAAGTCTTGCTCTAGCCAACTGTGTGATGAGGAGGGAGTACCAGCTCAGAAATAGTATGGTTGCAAGTGTTAGATGACACTGGTTGAAAATTTGTCCTGAAGATGGGAAGATCCCAATTATAGAATCTATGAATATGACTTAATATGGTAAAAAGGGTATTTGTGGCTCTGATAAAAGTTCAAGGTCTGAAATTGGTGGGATCATGGAGGCAGAAATAAGAGTGATTGGTGGCAGCCACTAGAAGACAAAAGGGGCAAGGAATGGATTCTCAAGAGCTTCTGGATGTAGAATGCCCCGGATACTTCAAGTGCATACTAGTACAGTTCATTTTAGAGTTCTGGCTTCCATACCGCTATTGAAATATGTATTTCTTCCTATGACTTTAAATTACTATTTACTGTCCTTTCATCTCACACCACATGACGCGCTTAGTCTTTGTGGTGGTGATGAAATCCCTAGCTTTTGTTTTTTTGGGAGCATTTTATATTCTTCATTTTTTTCCATTTTTTTTACAATTTGTTTTACTTAGTTACACATGACAGTACAATGATCTTGACATATCATACATTTGAATCAGATGGGGTATGATTTCTCATTTTTCTGAGTGTACAGGTTGCAGAATCACATTGGTCATGCAGTCACCTACATATATACAGTAATAATAATGTCTATTTTATTCTGCTGTCCTTCCTTTCCCCCTTCCTCTCCCCTCCCATCACTTCTCTTTACCCAATCTAATGTGACCCACTCTTCTTTTTTTCTTTTCCCCTCACATCGTCATACCTGTATTCTGTAAAACAAAGGGGGGTCTCCTTCCCTCTTCCATGTAATTCCCATTCTCCCTCCCTTTCCCTCCCACCTCTCTTCCCTATCTAGAGGTAATTTTCGTCTCATGCTCTTTCTCCCTACCCCATTTTGAGTCACCTCCCTTATATCAGAGAAGACATTCAGCATTTGTTTTTTGGAGATTGGCTAACTTCACTTAGCATAATCTGCTCTAATGCCATCCATTTCCCTGCAAATACCATGATTTTGTTATTTTTTAGTGCTGCATAATATTTCATTGTGTATAAATGCCACATGTTTTTTTTATCCATTTCATCCATTGAAGGGCATCTAGGTTGGCTACACAGTCTAGCTATTGTGACTTGTGCTGCTATAAACACTGATGTGGCTGTGTCCCTGTAGTATGCCGTTTTTAGGTCTTTTGAGTATAGTCTGAGAAGAGGAATAGCTGGGTCAAATGGTGGTTCCATTCCCAGTTTTCCAAGGAATCTCCATACTGCTTTTTGTTGTATATTGAATTCTTGGTTGAGATTTATTTTTCTTTCCGTACATTGAATATACTGGCTTTCTAGCCTGGAAAATTTCTGAGAAAAAAAATCAGCTAATAATTTTTATTATTTCATATATGTACATAGGAAAGTCATGTCAGAATTAATTTTACATATTGTTTATATATAATAAATTCCTTCTTGGTACTTTCAAGATTCTCTTTGTCATGACTTGTATGTCTTTTTTTTTCTCTTATTTGTTTGCTTGGTTTTGGTACTGGGCTTGAACTTAAAGATGCTTTAACACTAACTCTATATCTTCAGTCCTTTTTATTTTTTTATTTTGAGACAGGATCTTGGTAAGTTGCTCAGGCAGGCCTAGAACTTGTGATCCTTCTGCCTCAGCCTCCATAGTAATGGGAATTATAGGCAAAAGCCATCAAATAAATCTTTTTGTTATTGACTTTTAAAAACTTAATATGTCTCAGTGTAGGTCTCTTTGGTTTTATTTACTTGAAGACAATTAAGCTTGTTGGATTTTTATATTGATATCTTTCATCAAATTTGGGGAGTTTCCAGTTATTTCATCAATTTTTTTCTTTTCCCTTTTTACTTCTTTCTGAAATGTATATGTGAGTGCACTTGGTTATGACTCACAGATATCTTTCTCTTTCTTTGATTTTCATTAATCTTTTTATCTTTCTTTTCCTCAGACTTGATAATTTCCATTGATTCTTTCTTCTGCCTGCTCTAATCTGCCTTTGAATTTCTTTAATAAATTTTTCATTTTATTATTATTATTCTACTTTTTCAGCTTACACTATTTTTCTTAGGTTTTTATCTCTTCAAATTCTTCTTAATTTTTTTTATCTCTTTATTAATATTCACATTTTTTCCTACATCACTTCCTTAATATTCTCCACAACTTCCTACATTTCTTAGAGTTTCTTAAAGGCAGCTGCTATAAAGTTTATATGTTTAGAACTGCACAATTCACAATAGCTAAGCTATGGTGCCAAAGTAGATACCACTCAGCATATAAATACCACTCAGCATAAGGAAGAAAATGGTGATATATATACATAATGGAATATTACTCAGCCATAAAGAAGAATGGAATTATGGCATTCGCCAGTAAATGAAGGGATCTGCAGACTATCATGCTAAGTGAAAAATGCAATCCCAAAAAACCAAAGGATAAATGTTTTCTCTGATATGTAGAGGCTAACCTACAATAAGAAGGGAGGAGAGGAAGTACAGATGTTCAGAGATGCCGCAGTCTGGCTGGGCACAAATCACGAGCCACTCAAGCAGGAACAAATTTATTTCTGAACTCCACCAGCACACTCCACACACACTCAATTGTAACATTCAAATGTTTTAATTTTCCAAATTCTGGCAAGTGTGTGACGTCTATCTACCAAATATGATTAGGTATCAGTCCTCTAGGATTGACTCCAAGTTTAACTTGTGGTAAAAAGGTCACACAATTTTGACATTGTTTTATTATTTGTCTAGCTTGTTCCTTAGTTATTTTAAAATGCTTTTGTAAAGTATTAGCATTGACATGGAACTTTTTATGAAAATTTGTAGCTTCTTCTAGTGTAGAGAATATGTATGTCATGTGTAGTTTTATCTGCTAAATCGTTGCCCAAACTAAGGGCTCCAGGCAATCCTGTATGTGCTCTGACATGTCCTATAAAGAATGGATATTTTCTGTCCCAGATTAGACTTTGCATAGTGGAAAACAAAGAGAAAACAATAGAGGAAGGAAAAATCCTACCAGCAACTTCAAGGGATACTATAGCATTAACTATATACTGACTATCAGAAAATAAATTAAATACAGAATCTTTAAACATCACAAAAGCTTGCAATACTGCATTAAGCTCTACCTTTTGAGCTGATTGTTTGGGTACTAAAAATGTAAAAGTTTGATCAGGGGTAACTACTGCTGCTGTACCATTATTTGACCCATCAGTGAATATATTTGGAGCATTCATGATAGGTGTTTTTCTTGTCATTTTTGGAAAAACTACAGGATGTGAAGACCAAAAAGACAATAAAGGATTAGTTGGTAAGTGATTATCAAATGAAACATTATATTTACACATGATTATTTCCCAAGTATTTAACTCATTAGCTAACTCATCAATTTGATCCATATTATATGGAGTAAAAATAATTTCATTGGGAGAAATTCCAAACACTCCCTTTGCTGCTTTTATTCCTTTGAGTATCAATTGTCCTACAGCCTCAGGATACCTAGTAAGAATAGTGTTAGTAGAATAAGATAAATGTATCCACAATAATGGACCTTCTTGCCAAAATACTCATGTAGGAATATTTTTTGTTGGTAGTACAATAAATAATAAAGGAAAACTTATATCAATTCTATCCAAATGCATATTTTCCATATATGTTTCAATGATTTTTAATGCCTTTCTTGCTTCAGGCATTAACATTTTGGGTGAATTTGGATCTGATGGACCTTTTAGGATATCAAATAAATGTCCCAACTCTCCTGTTGGTATGCCTAGATAAGTCCTTATCCAATTTGTCTCCTAATAACTTTTGAAAGTTGTTAAGTGATTTGAGTTGATCTACTCGTATTTGAATTTTTGGTGGACGGACCATGGTTGACTATAATAGAACTCATAAATAATTAATTGGAAAATTTAATTGTACTTTATCTATTGCTATCTCTAGATTATAATTTTTTAATAAGTTTGTAAGTGTGGAATAGCATTCTAGCAATGTGTTTTTATCTTTGTGTGCTAATAATACATCATCCATATAGTGAAATATTTGTAGTTCAGGATTTTGATTTCTAAGTGGCTGGATTGCTTTGTTAACATAAATTTGACACATAGTTGGGCTGTTAGCCATCCCTTGAGGGAGTATTTTCCATTCATATCTCTGATCAGGACCTTTATGATTCAAGGCAGGGACAGTAAATGCAAAACGTGGACTATCCTCAGGATGAATTGGAATTGAAAAAAAAAAAAACAATCTTTAATATCCATAGCTAAAACATACCAGGTTTTTGGCAAAGCAGACAATTGAGGAATCCCCAATTGAGCAGGTCACATAATAACCATCTCATTATTAATGGCTCTTAAATCTTGCAATATCTCCATTTACCAAATTTCTTTTTAATGACAAAAATGGGAGTATTATGGGGAAATACAGAAGGTTTTATATGTCCCTCCACTAATTGTTGTTTGACCAGGTCATGGGCTGCTTGTATCTTTTCTTTAGTCAGGGGCCACTGAGGAACCCATTCTGGTCTTTCTGATTTCCAAGTAATTTTTATTGTCTCAGTGACCCCTTCTGAAAACCCAATCCATGTCTATTTATTCCTTGATCTATTTGAATTGGTGCTGCTATACTTTGTTCTTGTTCTCCTAATATTTTTTCTTTCCTAAAACCTTGTCTAGCCCTAATAGTAGGCACATTTTGATTGATGTTATTTGTTAATGTCAAACCTAATTGATCTAGGACTTCTCGTCCCCATAAATTTATAGAAAGATGATCCAATACATATAGTTGTATAGTTTCTTCACATCCTTCAGGATCCTTCCAATCTAATACCATTGCACTTCTATGGGAATTAATTGCCACTCCTAGGCCCTGAAGTGTTTGAGTGGCTTGTTGTAACAGCCAATGTTTTGGTCATTCTTGACAAGAGATGATGCTAAGGTCTGCACCTGTATCCAGTAGTCCATTAAATTCATGTCCTTGAATATTTAGTTTTAGCATTGGGCAAGAATCTAAATTTAAAGACAGCTTAGCCCAATCTACACCTGTGGAGCCTAATCCCCTGGAACCTCTTTCTATAGTACTACTGGAAAATTTATCATGCAGGCTGGGTATTATTAATAACTATGCTATTCTATCTCCTGGTGAAATTACTGATACACCCTTTGGAGAACTGGCTATAATTTTTATTTCACCTTCATAATCAGGATCAATTACCCCAGGACTTATTATAAGCCCTGTTAGAGTAGAAGAACTGCGTCCCAATAATAAGCCTACTGTTCCTTGGGGAAGAGGCCCTTTTACCCCTATGGGAATGATTTGAACTCCCATCTCTGGAGTTAGTACTGCTCTGGCAGAGGCACAGATGTCCAATCCTGCACTTCCTCTGGTTTGTCTGATGAGAGATCTAATGGACAATGTGTCCTGGGCACTACCCTGATGGTGTCGCTGGGTTCCTCCAGTGCCCTGTATATTTGTGGTTGTGGGCCCTGGAGCATTGCCCCCCCCCCCCCGTCTGTTTTTTGGCAATGGAGCCCGGTGCTTTTCTCCACGATATCATGGGTAAACACCTGGTCCTTGTCTGTTTTTTGATAATGAAGTACCCTCTATGGTGGTTTGAGAATGGCATTCATTAGTCCAATGTCTCCCTCTATGGCATTGTGGGCAAATACCTGGTATTCTACTCCTTTGATACCTAGCTTTGTTAAACCCTCCTCCTATGGGGCAACTCCTTTTAAAATGTCCTGTTTGTTCACAATTGTAGCATGTTTTTGGCCTGGTATCTAAAGCCTGTTGTACTGCAGCTGCCAAGACTTGCCCTTGTTCATTAATATCTCTACATAATTTAATATATGTGTTTAAATCTCCATGTTTCCATGATCTAATGGCCTCCTTGCACCATCTGTTTACTTGCTCAAAGGCTAGCTGTTTAATTAATGGCATTGCTTGTTCTGTGTCCCCCAAAACTCTGGTAGCTGTTTGAATAATCCTATCTACAAATTCAACGTAAGGTTCATTAGCTCCTTGTATTATTTTAGATAATTGACCTTGTAAATCTCCATGTCCTTGTAAAGTCTTCCATGCCCTAACTGCATCTGCAGCAATTTGTGAATATATAGCAGGATCATATTCAATTTGTTGCTGTTGATCCTCATAAGGTCTTTTACCTAACAACATATCTAAATTTCTTTGAGGGTGACCGGCTGCTGCAATTCGCCTAGCCATCTCCATGAAAAATTCCTCATTGGCAACCTTCTATAACAAATATTGCCCTCCATTTAGCACAGCTTTACACATGCTAGTCCAGTCTGCTGGTGTCATGTCCAAGTTGGTAATGGATTCTACCATGCTTACAGTGAAGGGTGCTTGGGGACCATAGGTTGTTACAGCCTCCTTTAATTGCTTCACTGTTTTGAAATCTAAAGCACAGTGAATTTGCTGCCCTCCTGCCTGCTCAAGTACAGGGCATGCTAATCTTTGAGGTCCTGTCTCAGGATCCCCATCTATCAACTACAGGGGTTGGAGTCCCCATAGCATATGTTGTCTCTATAGGTGGAGCTGTTGGTTGGACACTTACACCCGCTGGTGATAGAAAGGTGTTAGTAGCAGCTTCCTGTTGTAACTTTTTCCCTGAGAGTTCTTCCTCTTTAAATTTTCTTCCTCTGTCTGACTAGCTCGAGAGACCTGCTCTTTTGCTTGATCTAAAATGTCTTTCTCCATGGTCTGAACCTCTAACAATTTACTTAACACTCTTTTGGTTTGTTTTTTACTAATTTCTAATCTACTATAAAGATAACACAACCCAACAAGATAATACAAAACAAAACCGAAACAGAATGAAACAAAAACGGAACAAAAAATTGTTGTATCAATTTTCCTACTTCCTTGAAATGTATTTTCGTGGTCTATCTCTATCTCTTCCTCAGGGCTGAACAACTTCAAACCTTGAGCCAAACATTTTTCCCAGTTTGCCTGAGAAAGTTCTAGGGACAGGCAGCTTGAAATAAAAACAAAACAAATAAAAACAAGAACACATTGTTTTATGAAATGGTCACCCATTCTCTTGCCTTCCCTCAGGGGCGAGCAATTTCACTTACCTCCAAGCTTCAGGTGTTCCCCGCACGGGCCACCAAATGCTGCAGTCTGGCTGGGCACAAATAACGAGCCACTCAAGCAGGAACAAACTTTATTTCTGAACTCCACCAGCACACTCCACACATGCCCCCCGGGAACTCTCCTGAACACCACCCACGCGGCTCCTCCAGGAACACCACACACCAACCGGCACTCCCACCACCGGAACTTCACCAACCAACGTGAACTCTTCAGGAATCCCCTCAACAACGTCACCTCTCAACCACTACTTCTACCAAAAATGCCATGCGTCATCCCAACTCGGCTGTTGCCCTCAACACGGAGAATTAGACAAAGTGTATGAAGGGAAGAGGGCTAGAAATAGAAAAGAGAGCAGAAAGAATCTGACATATTTTCTATGTACATATATGAATACATCAAAGTGAATCCCCCCATTGCATACAGCCACAGGACTAGGGCCCTAATTCGAACAGGTATATTCCACTTACATATAATTTTATCCAAATGGACAATATTGTCATGTATAACTAAAAATAACCAATAAAATGAAAATGATTAGTTTTGTAACAAGCCTCTCTGAAATATCTGAATAAATAAAAATTTATTTAAAAATTTCTCTGATATTCCTAGAGATTAAAGATGAATTTACCTCTAATATAAAATGGCAACAAAAACCATAAGATGAAATAATACTGTTTTTTTTACAAAATTTTATACCATTTGTGAAGTAAATTTAGAGTCAGGAAAATAGTTTGTGAAATAAAGTTGGTAAGAGTTTGGGTGTTGCTTATTTGTTAGTCAAATAAATTCTAAATTATTGGTATATAAATTTTAAAAATTTTAAATTTAACCCTGATTAGTTAGGCTTCTATGATCAATTCCTATTGATGGTTTTACACTCTTGTATTTTCTTACTTTATGTCTCATCCTTGTAAAAATAGTTTATATGAGTGCAGACGGCCATACTTGGATGCCTATTCAGCTTATGAAAATCCCAACTTCCTGTTAACAGGGTTATGTACAGGATAACCACGTGTGCAGCAATTGATGCTTCTGGGTTTTTGTTTGTTTGTTTTTGTTGTTGTTGTTTTTTGTTTTCAGTAATGTTTCATACTCAAAGTTATGCATGCATACCTCTTTTTATTCTCATTTACTTTATTCTGCTTCTCAGCTATTTTGTTTTGCACAAAGAGAAATTTTGTGGCAACCTAAATCAAGAAAGTCTATTTACTTATTGCTGGGAGCCATTAGCCAAGTAGGTATGACAATTTCCTTGCCAGCATACCCCATGTTGCAGTGACATTGAATGTAGGTGACCTTGCTCAAGGACCAAGGCGGATTAGGGCGTTCCCGGTTTAGGTTCCAGGTTTAAGGTTTAAGATTATTCCTGCTGGGAATAGGGCATATCCTGCTGCCTGAGTTCCCCTTGAGTTCTCACGGGAGTCAGAGAATATATTTTGGGAGACAGAAACCCAGTGGAGGTGATTTTGGGCAGAGAACGTGGATTTCCCCAGAACGTGATTGTAGACGGCTGGTGTGAGTTCGGGAATAAAGAGTTGCTGTTTGAATCTACAAGCTGTGTGGTGGCTCGTGATTGTGTGCCCAGCCAGACTGTGGCATTTGTGCCCAGCCAGACTGTGGCATTTGGCGGCTTGTACGGGGAACTTCTGAAGCTTGGAGGTAAGTGAAATTGCTTGCCCCTGAGGAAGAGCGAAAGAATGGGTGACCAATTCAAAAAACAATGTGTTATTGTTTTGATTTATCTTGTTTTTGTTTCAAGCTGCCTATCCCTAGAAATTTCTCAGGCAAACTGGAAAAAATGGTTGACTAAAGGTTTGAAGTTTGTCAGCCCTGAGGAAGAGAAAATTGATACAATGATTTTTTATTCTGTTTTTGTTTCATTCAGTTTCGGTTTTGTTTTGTGTTATCTTATTGGGTTGCGTTATCTTTATAGTAGATTAGAAATTAGTAAAAAACAAACCGAAAAGATGTTAAGTAAATTGTTAGAGGTTCAGACCATGGAGAAAGACATTTTAGATCAAGCAAAAGAGAAGGTCTCTCGAGCTAGTCAGACAGAGGAAGAACATTTAAAGGAAAAGGGGTTGTTAGGAAAAAGGCCACAACAGGAGGCTGTTACTAACTCCGTTTTATCACAAGAGGGCGTAATTCAACCAACAGCCCCACCGATGGAGACAGCTGAGTGGCCCTCAAACCCCGTAGTTGATAAATGGGATCCTGAGACAGGACCTCAAAGATTAGCATGCCCTGTACTTGAACAGGTAGGAGGACAGCGAATTCACCGTGCTTTAGATTTTAAAACAGTGAAGCAGTTAAAGGAGGCTGTAACAACCTATGGTCCCCAAGCTCCCTTCACGGTAAGCATGGTCGAGTCCATTACTAATTTGGACATGACGCCAGCAGATTGGGCTAGCATGTGTAAATCTGTACTAAATGGAGGACAATATTTGTTATGGAAGGTTGCCAATGAGGAATTTTGCACGGAGACAGCTAGGCGAAATGCAACAGCCGGTTACCCTCAAAGAAATCTAGATATGTTGTTAGGAAAAGGACCTTATGAGGGTCAACGGCAACAAATTGAATATGATCCTGCTATATATGCACAAATTGCTGCAGACGCAGTTACGGCATGGAAGACTTTACAAGGAAATGGAGATTTACAAGGTCAGCTATCTAAGGTAATACAGAGAGCTAATGAACCTTACGCTGACTTTGTAGATAGGCTAATTCAAACGGCTGCCAAAATTTTGGGGGATACAGAACAAGCAATGCCATTAATAAAACAACTGGCTTATGACCAAGCAAATCGTTGCTGCAGAGAGGTTATTAGACCATGGAGACATGAAGATCTAAACACATATATTAAATTATGTAGAGATATTAATGAACAAGGG
The DNA here is from genome assembly GCF_047511675.1 of Marmota flaviventris. NCBI lineage: Eukaryota > Metazoa > Chordata > Mammalia > Rodentia > Sciuridae > Marmota > Marmota flaviventris. The sequence continues at coordinate 92,028,943 of NC_092500.1, read as the reverse complement.
CAAGTCTTGGCAGCTGCCGTACAACAGGCTTTAGATGCCAGGCCAAAAACATGCTATGATTGTGAACAAACAGGACATTTTAAAAGGAATTGCCCCATAGGAGGAGGGTTTAACAAAAGTAGGTATCAAAGGAATAGAATACCGGGTATTTGCCCATGATGCCGTAGAGGGAGACATTGGGCTAATGAATGCCGTTCTCAAACCACCATAGAAAGTACTCCCTTATCAAAAAACGGACAAAGACCAGGTATTTATCCAAGATATCATGGAGAAAGGCATCAGGCTCCATTGCCAAAAAACGGACAGGGGGGCCCAATGCCCCGGGGCTCACAACCACAAATCTACGGGGCAGTGGAGGAACCCAGCAACACCATCAGGCTAGTGCCCAGGACACATTGTCCATTAAATCCCTCATCAGACAAACCCGAGGGAGCGCAGGGTTGGACATCTGCGCCTCTGCCAGAGCAGTATTAACTCCAGAGATGGGAGTTCAAATCATTCCCACAGGAGTAAAAGGACCTCTTCCCCAAGGAACAGTAGGCTTATTATTGGGACGTAGTTCATCTACATTAAAAGGACTTATGATAAGTCCTGGGGTAATTGATCCCAATTATGTAGGTGAAATAAAAATTATAGCTAGTTCTCCAAGAGGTATATCAGTAATTTCACCTGGAGATAGAATAGCACAGTTGTTAATAATACCCAGCCTACATAATAAATTTCCTAGTCATAGTGTAGAAAGAGGTTCCAGGGGATTAGGCTCCACAGGTGTAGATTGGGCTATGTTGTCTTTAAATTTAGATTCTCGCCCAATGCTAAAACTAAATATTCAAGGTCATGAGTTTAATGGGCTACTGGACACAGGAGCTGACCTTAGCATCATATCTCGTCAAGAATGGCCAAAACATTGGCCATTACAACAAGCCACTCAAACGCTTCGAGGCCTAGGAGTGGCGACTAATCCCCATAGAAGTTCTATGATATTAGATTGGAAGGATCCTGAAGGATGTGAAGGAACTATACAGCCATATGTATTGGATCATCTTCCTATAAATTTATGGGGACGAGATGTCCTAGATCAATTAGGTTTGACGTTAACAAATAACATCAATCCTAATGCGCCCACTACTAGGGCTAGACAAGGCTTTAGGAAAGAAAAAAAGATTAGGAAAACAAGGGCAAGGTATAGCAGCACCAATACAAATAGATCAAGGAACAGACAGACATGGGTTGGATTTTCAGAAAGGGCCACTGAGACAATCAAAATTACTTGGAAATCAGAAAGACCAGTGTGGGCTCCTCAGTGGCCCCTGACTAAAGAAAAGATACAAGTAGTCCATGATCTGGTCAAACAACAATTAACGGAAGGACATATACAACCTTCCATATCTCCTCATAATACTCCCATTTTTGTCATCAAAAAGAAATCTGGTAAATGGAGATTATTGCAAGATTTAAGAGCCATTAATAATGAGATGGTTATTATGGGACCTGCTCAATCAGGGATTCCTCAATTGTCTGCTTTGCCAAAAACCTGGCATGTTTTAGCTATAGATATTAAAGATTGTTTTTTTTTTCAATTCCAATTCATCCCGAGGATAGTCCAAGTTTTGCATTTACTATCCCTGCATTAAATCATGAAGGTCCTGATCAGAGATATGAATGGAAAGTACTCCCTCAAGGGATGGCTAACAGTCCAACTATGTGTCAAATATATGTTAACAAAGCAATCCAGCCACTTAGAAATCAAAATCCTGAACTACAAATATTTCACTATATGGATGATGTATTATTGGCACATAAAGATAAAAACATATTGCTGGAATGTTATGCCACACTTACAAACTTATTAAAAAATTATAATCTAGAGATAGCAATAGATAAAGTACAATTAAATTTTCCAATTAATTATTTAGGAGTTCTATTATCGTCAACCATGGTCCGTCCACCAAAAATTCAAATACGAGTAGATCAACTCAAATCACTTAACAACTTTCAAAAGTTATTGGGAGACATAAATTGGATAAGGCCTTATCTAGGTATACCAACAGGAGAGTTGGGACCTTTATTTGATATTCTCAAAGGTCCATCAGATCCAAATTCACCCCGCATGTTAACTCCTAAAGCAAGAAAGGCATTAAAAATTATTGAAACATATATGGAAAACATACATTTGGATAGAATTGATATAAGTTTGCCTTTATTATTTATTGTACTACCAACAAAAAATATTCCTACAGGAGTATTTTGGCAAGAAGGTCCATTATTGTGGATACATTTATCTTATTCTCCTAACACTATTCTTACTAGGTAGCCTGAGGCTGTAGGACAATTAATACTCAAAGGAATAAAAGCAGCAAAGGGAGTGTTTGGAATTTCTCCCAATAAAATTATTACTCCATATACTATGGATCAAATTGATGAGTTAGCTAATGAGTTAAATACTTGGGAAATAATCATGTGTAAATCTAATGTTTCATTTGATAATCATTTACCATCTAATCCTTTGTTGTCTTTTTGGTCTAAGCATCCTGTAGTTTTTCCTAAAATGACAAGAAAAACACCTATCATGAATGCTCCAAATATATTCACTAATGGGTCAAATAATGGTACAGCAGCAGTAGTTACCCCTGATCAAACTTTTACATTTTTAGTACCCAAACAATCAGCTCAAAAGGTAGAGCTTAATGCAGTTTTACAAGCTTTTTTGATGTTTAAAGATTCTGTATTTAATTTATTTTCTGATAGTCAGTATGTAGTTAATGCTATAGTATCTCTTGAAGATGCTGGTAGGATTTCCCCTTCTTCTACTGTTTTCTCTTTGTTTTCCACTATACAAAGTCTAATCTGGGACACAAAAGATCCATTCTTTATAGGACATATTAGGGCACATACAGGATTGCCTGGAGCCCTTAGTTTAGGCAATGATTTAGCATATAAAACTACACATGACATACATATTTTCTCTACATTTGAAGAAGCTACAAATTTTCATAAAAGGTTTCATGTTAATGCTAATACTTTACAAAAGTGTTTTAAAATAACTAAGGAACAAGCCAGACATATAATAAAACAATGTCAAAATTGTGTGACATTTTTACCACAAGTTAATCTTGGAGTCAATCCTAGAGGACAGATACCTAACCATATTTGGCAGATGGATGTCACACACTTGCCAGAATTTGGAAAATTAAAATATTTACACGTTACAGTTGATACTTCTTCTGGATTTTTGATGGCCTCCCTTCATGCGGGAGAAAAAACTAAAGATGTTATAGCTCATTGCTTACAAAATTTTGCCACTGTGGGCATTCCTAAACAGTTAAAAACCGATAATGGTCCTGGCTATACCTCTACCTCTTTTAAACAATTTTGTTCATCATTTGGTATTACTCATATAACAGGAATCCCATACAATCCACAGGGACAAGGCATAGTTGAAAGAGCTCATCAAACTATTAAAACATACTTATTAAAGCAAAAAGAGAGAATTGGAAAGGGGTATATATCCCCCAAAGATAAACTTAAAATAACGCTTTTTACTCGAAACTTTTTAAATTTGGATTCATCAGGACTTAGTGCTGTGGAAAGGCATATGTATCCAAAAAATGTACATAAGCCTAAAGTACTTTGGAAAGATATTCTAACAGGACAATGGAAAGTTCCTGACCCAGTGATTGTCTGGAGTCGGGGGTCTGTTTGTGTTTTTCCACAGGGAGAACAGCAGCCGATTTGGATTCCAGAGAGATTAACTAAAACAATTTCTACAGATTGAAAAGAAAATGATTTGACTCAAATCCATAACAGCTGATATCCAGAACTCCAGCTTGGCCATTCTTACATCTGCAACAGTGATTAACCAGGATGCTTTTTTCAATAGCTATTTTATTATTGCATTTTTCCACATCATAAGGTTCTATTTTTATTTTTTGAGCTCATACAAACCTAGGTTAATGTTTTTCTGATCAGTTTTATTTTTTGACTGTGGAGTTTTTAAACATTGCAATGGAGATTTCACCCAGGTAAAGCTACAAGGCCTTTACTATTTTCTTATGTGTTGTACGTTTGTGTACACTCTTGTGTTTTGTGTTGTATGTCTGTATGTGCGTATGTCCATATTTCTTATATGAGGAGCGCTCATGAAAAATGGATCCGAATTATTATTATTTTTTTTTATTCACGTGATTTAAATGGTTTAATTTAAATTAGGTAAACAGCTGTTAAGGATTGTTTTTAAAGTAGGTTAACAGATCTGTTTGTTTACTTTCACCTTTCCTTTTCATTATATTTAATAATTCTTTTCAGGATAATGTCTTTTTAGCATCATTGCCAGAATTTCTATCTTCATCCCAGTGCCGGTGAAGACAAAGATAAAACCAGACTACAGCTTCTATGATAGCTATCACAGTAAACTGTATAAACTGATGCATCAATGAATTTAACTCAACAAGTAATGCTCAATCAAGGAGTCAACTTACTTTGGGAGGAAACGGATTTTGGGAGGAAATGGACATATTGATAGATTCCTCCGCTTTGAACTGCTTGCAGAACTTGCCTGGACTATGTAACTATCGTTTGGTGCAGCGAATTGTGGTAATGCTGGCATATCTTTGCTGATGGTGTCACTAGTGATGCAATTTTTATTTCCTTGCCAGCGCACCCCATGTTAATTGTGGTAGTGCTGACATATCTTTGCTGATGGTGTCACCAGTGATGCAATTTTTCCCAAGGAGCCGTCAATTGGCTTGGTGTCGTGGCATTTCTGTATCCTCCTCCCTTCTGCTAGTGATGGTCTAAAATTTGGGGGCCAATGGCTATATGCTGGACCGGTAGTCAGTGACAGGTATGATCCAATTGCAGTGGTATCAACCTAAGACAGGAGGCTGACGCCTAAAGGTCAGTTTTCCAATGACGGGTAAGAACCATATGTTGAATTGGACAACCTACCAGGCACGGTCCTTAAGCCACATTGCTTGTTGTTTAATTAATCAGAAGGGGGGAGATGCTGGGAGCCATTAGCCAAGTAGGTATGACAATTTCCTTGCCAGCGTACCCCATGTTGCAGTGACATTGAATGTAGGTGACCTTGCTCAAGGACCAAGGCGGATTAGGGCGTTCCCGGTTTAGGTTCCAGGTTTAAGGTTTAAGATTATTCCTGCTGGGAATAGGGCGTATCCTGCTGCCTGAGTTCCCCTTGAGTTCTCACGGGAGTCAGAGAATATATTTTGGGAGACAGAAACCCAGTGGAGGTGATTTTGGGCAGAGAACGTGGATTTCCCCAGAACGTGATTGTAGACGGCTGGTGTGAGTTCGGGAATAAAGAGTTGCTGTTTGAATCTACAAGCTGTGTGGTGGCTCGTGATTGTGTGCCCAGCCAGACTGTGGCATTTGTGCCCAGCCAGACTGTGGCAACTTATATATTCATATAATTTTAATTTCATTTTAATTGCTTTCGTCTATGTCTATTTTTTATTTAACCTTCATTTGATTAAGTTGGGAGTATAATTACACAAGTGTTTGAGTTGTTTTGTTCTTATAGCTGCTTGTTTGTTCACACCTTGGTTTTGGTCCCTCTTATCATCCCTTCTTCACTTTCTTCCCCCAATATTCTTGTTCCCTCTTCCTCACTTTTAGTTTTTGATACTTTTAGGTAAGTTTTTATTGCTCCTTTTTTACAGGTGGTAATTGCTAACTATCTCTTGCTTTACTTCTGTTCAATTTTATAAATATTTCAAATTTCTCTTGTCTTCCTGTACAATTTGTCTTCACTTAAGAAACTGTAATCCCACTACCTAATACAGTCATGAAGTTTATGCAATTCCTATTCAATTCATGTTGTTGTTATTATTAATACAGTGGAAAAAGTTGAAACACCTGTTGTTTAATGCCTGATCTAGTTCACAGTATTTTTTTTATAGTTGGTACTGATGTTAAATGCTGACCTATAATCCCAATATAGGTGTCAAATACAATTATAGATGTCAAAGTAGACATGAGACATTTATCTTAAAGGTGTACATCTGTTGACATCATAGTGCTATTCCTGACACTCCCCATCTTCTAAAAGAAGCTGGAAAGTGATTGAGAAACTTAAGTTCATAAAGTAGAGATTCTGTTGCTGGGCAATACTCATAACCAAGCCAAGAGCCAGCAAATCTCACTCCACACACAATCTATTCCCACCCAAGCCTCAAAATACATCCAACACAAAGAACTGGGGAGATAAAAACTCCACACCAACAACCAGGCACCAAGTAAGAACAACCAGAGGTGAACCTCAGGTCCCACTCTTGGACTTATACATCAAAAACAGAGAGAAGTCCCATAAAAAAAGGATAACTATATACAAAGGACTTACATATAATGAAGAAAGGGAACCCATTTAAACCGATGCACAAGTTCAAGACCTCTGAAAAAAATGAGGAAATAGGCAAGGAAATATGCCCCCAAAATTGAGTATCCTCAAGAAAGGAATCCCACACAAAGAAGTGGGAAAATTCCAGAGAAATATTGTGCTAAAATTATTATAAAATATTTAATTAACTAAAATAAGTTTAAATAAGTTTAGAGAACAAACACAGTGATTGAAAGACCATTACAATTAAGAAACAGGAATATTGAAAAGAAATCAATCAATATTAGTAGAAATGAAAGACACAATAAATCAAACTAAAAATTAAATTTAAAGTATCACCAAATATTAGATTGTGTGGAAAATAGGACTTCAGTCCTTAAGTACAGAAATTTAAGACTCTGAAGCTGGAATATATGAATTTGAGCACTCAGTATTTAATAAAGTGGGAAAATAACCATAAGCAGAATATGTCTGGGATAACATCAAGAGAAGAAAACTGTGAGTCACTGGAATAGAAAATAACTTAGAAATACAGGTTAAAGCATTCAAGAATATTTTCAATCAGATAATAAGGAAAAACTCTCCTCATGTTAGAAATGGCATAAACATCCACATACAGAAGGCAACAGAGCTCCACATAAACAAAATCAAAACATAACCTCTCCAAGATACATCGTAATTAATATGCCTGACACAGAAAATATGTAAATAATATTTAAAACCTTAAGAAAAAAAATGTCAGCTCAAGTGTATATACAAACCAATAAGGCTCATCTCCAACTTCTCAAATTAGACTCTAAAATCAAGAAAGTCCTGGAGTGGGATATCCCAAGCATTAAAAGAAAAAAACAATTACCAATAAAAATTGCTATAACCAGCAATGCTCTTTCAAAATTGATATAGATATAAAAACTTTCCATGAGAAGTATAAAGTAAAAGAAATCATGACCACCAAGCCAACACTACAAAGAATACTTGAAGATAAACTGCATACAGAAAACCCCAAAACAAACCTCAAATATTCCAAAGATGAAGATCAATAAGAGATCAATCAATTAAGTGAAAATCAAGATAAAATTAAATATAGCAAACAAACCAAAATATAGGAAACTACAAACACAGCAATAATAACACTGAATATAAATGGTCTCAACTCCCCAATTATATGCAGTCCAATTGTATGCAGTTTTTGAGAGACTCATCTCATAGGCCAAGACACCCACAGGCTGAAGGTTAAAAGCTGGAAAAATTATTCCATACAAATTAAGTTGAAAAAGAAGCAGGGGTAGCTATTCTCATGTTTGGCAAATCAGATTTAAAGCAAAAGTTAATCAGAAGAAACAAAGGCAGCCACTACATACTGGTAAAGGAAACAATCCAATCAATAAATATCACCGCACCTAATTATATTAAAAACATACTTTTTGGCATTAAATGTAAATATAATAATACTAAGTGATTTCAATATATGCAGGTTGAACTATACAGGTCATTCAAAGATAAAAATATAAAGACATTTTTGACCTAAATAATATGATAAGTCAAGTTGACCTAATAGACATCTACAAATTATTGTCCCCCCAAAATTGTATTTACCTTATTTCCAGAAGCTCATGTAAACTATTCCAAAATATACTATATTTTAAGTCACAATGTAAGTCTTATAAAATATAGAAAAAATTGTTATATTGCCATGTATCCTATGAAATCATAATAAAATGGAAATAGAAATCAACAGCAAGAAAAACAATAAAAATCTCATAAACACATGGAGATTGAACAAACCTTCTTAAAATAAAAAATGGATCATAAAATAAATGAGAGAAATAAATTCTTAGAAACCAATGAGAATAGAGATACAACATATCAAAATCTCTGTGACTATATGAAAGAAGTTCTAAGAGAAAAAATTATAGCATTGAGTGTCCACATTAAAAATAATGATCCCAAATAAATAAGTTTACGCTCCACCTCAAAGCCTAATAAAACAAAGAGCAAACTAATTCTAAAATCAGTAGAAGACAGGAAATAAGATCAGAGACAAAATTAATAGAGAAAAAAATATATATGAGATAAACACAACAAAAAAAAATTTTCTTTGAGAAGATAAATAAGATTGAGAAACCCTCTGCCAAACTGACCAAAAGAGAGAAAAGACCCAAATAAATAAAATTAGAGAGAAAAGAAATAACTATCATCAAAGATATTTGTGGAATCTAAAGGATCCTCAAAAACTATTTTGAAAATTTATACTCCAATTAACTGGAAAATCTAGAAGACCTGATCAAATTTCTAAACGCAAATGACCTTCACAGTGGAATCAGGAAGATACAGAAAACCTAAGCCATTCAATATCAAGTACTGAAATTGAAATTGCCATTAAAAGCCTATTGACAAGCCTAGGATGGATGGCTTTTCGGCTGAGTTCTACAAAACCTTTAAAGAACAACTAACACCAATATAGCTGAAGTTTTTACATGAAATTGAATGGGAGGCAACTTCCAAATACATTCCATGAAGCTAGAATAACTAATGCTAAAATCAAATTTACAGACCCTGTCTCTAAATAAAAATACAAAACAAGGCTGGGGGTGTGGTTCAGTGGTTGAGTGCCCTTTAGTTCAATCACTGATACCCCTACAAGACAAAAAAAAAAGTTTTTTTCTTATTCCTTCTGTACAAACGAGGCGCTCACAATTTCTACTCACATGTCTGGGATAAAAGATGCAACATTGGGGCTGGGGATGTGGCTCAAGCAGTAGCGTGCTTGCCTGGCATGCAAGGGGCGCTAAGTTCGATCCTTAGCACCACATAAAAATAAAATAAAGATGTTGTGTCCACCGAAAACTAAAAAATAAATATTTAAAAATTTTCTCTCTCTCTGTTTCTCTCTATCTCTCTCTCTCTAAAAAAAAAAAAAAAAGGAACATTGTCAGGACTGATGACAATAAAATAAAGTAAAATAAAGCCAAACCAGATAAAACCTGATCAACCTTCCAAATAAGGATCAAGAGAGATGTTACCAATGGAATGAGATTCTTCCACTTATTTGGGGTAGAAATCATGAATACAAACTGCAGCTCCATTAGTGTTAGCAGCTCTGTGTTCTGACTGCTAGCTAGCAGCTTTCAACTTTTACTGTTAGAAACTCTTCCAATAGATCCAAGCTGCCAGATTTTGCAGCTTCCAGCAGATTTCTGGAGCTTTTCTAGCAGAGATCTCTGGAACTCTTTCAGCAGCAGGAGCCAATAGCTTCCAGAAGTTCTGCATTGCTCTGTCTTACTCCCAACCATTCTCTGGCTGCTAAGTGCTTTTAGGTTACCAGCCCTGGCTATTGGCTACATTCAGTGGCAGCAGCCTTTATTTTCATGAGCTCTTAGTGCAATCAGTGCAGCCTACTGTAATCAAGATTTAAAAAAAAAAGGCAGAATGTTCTCTCTGATATGTGGATGCTAACCCAAAACATGGGAGGGAAGATTAGAAATTCATTGGACTAGACAAAGGGGAAGAAAGGTAGGGAAGGAGGGTTGGGAATAGAAAAGAAAGCAGAGGCTGAGGTTGTGGCTCAGTGGTAGAGTACTTGCCTTGCAGGTGTGACGTCCTGGGTTCAATCCTCAGCACCACATAAAAGTAAATAAATAAATAAAGATATTGTGTCCGTCTACAACTAAAAAAAAAAAGCAAATTTATGAAGAAAAGAAAGCAGAATGAATTGGACATCTTTCCTATTCTTATATATGAATACACAACCAATGTAATTCTTCATCATATGCAACCACAATAATGGGATCTTAATTGGAACAAGTTATACTTATTCTGTGTATGGATAATATGTCAAAATATGCTCTACAGTCATGTATATCTAGAAAGAAAAAATAAATTTTAAAAAATAAATAAGACTAAAAAACACAAGTAAGAAAAATAATAACCATCACAAAGATGCTTTATTAGGGCTTAGGCTGCAGTATAAGCAGAAACAATACACAGAATAATCTGACAAAGGTATAGTAAAGACTACTTATATAGACAAAAAAAAGGCTCTTCATGTGTACCATGTTCTGTCAGCTAACCACAGACATTCTGCATAGACATGGGTAGGGGTGGGGCTCCTTGTGGGCCAGAGTATGGATATCTAAAGTGCTACAGAGGGGTGCAGTCAGCCAGAGAGGTTGTAGAGTGGAGTTATCTGGGACTGATCCAAAACCAATGTTACTATAGCCAAAGCAGAATTTTCTGAGTGGCCTCAAGGCATTTGGGGGCAGCCACAGCTATAAAGATAAAGTAAAATAAAAAAAAAAAAAAACTTCTTGGTGAGTATTAAATCCTTGTCTTTTGTCTCAAAGAAGAGTGAAAATACATTAAGAATATAACTCAAGGATCTTCTCAATAACTAATACATGTTTACTATTTCTAAATAATATTGGCATTTGATACGATTGACTGAAACTCTTGATTACATTGGTGGTACTGATATCCTAACAATATGGTCTTCTAATCTATGAATATGTGATAACTTTTCATTTGTTTCTATACCCTTTAATTTCTTTCAGCATAATTTGATAGTTTTCTTTGAATAATTCTTCACTTCCTTGGTTAGGATAGTGATATCCTTGGTTAAGAATATTCATTTTCATGCTACTGTAAATGGACTTGTTAAACATTCTTTTGGATTTTTAAAATATCCTTTCCTTATTGGTAGTGTATAAAAAGGCAACAGATTTTTGCATATTGATTTTATATACTGAAACTTTGCTGAATTTGTTCAGTGTTTCCAACAGTGGGGCATAAGTGTGTGTGCATATGTGTGTGTGTGTGTGTGTACCTGTATAAGTGAAATCTTTAGATGTTTCTACATAAAAGATCATGTTAAATGCTAACAGAAACAATCTGCTTCTTCTTTTCCAATTTTGATTTCTATTATTTATTTTGATTTCTATTATTTATTTTTCTTGCCTAATTTATTTAGCTAAGACTCCAGTATTAAGTTTTATTGACATGGCAAAATTAGGCATCATTGTCTTTGTCCTGATTTTAGAAGAAAATCTTTCAGTTATTCACTATTCATGATGTTCACTGTGGGTTTATCATAAATGACCTCTATTATATTTTGGCAGTTTTCTTCTACTCCTAGTTTGTTTCCTGTTTTTCTAAATCTTGAAACTGTATTAAATTTTGTCAAATGCATTTCTTGTTATCAATTGAGATTGTAATTCTTTAATTTGATTCTGGTAATGTGCTATATTTTACTGATTAATTTTCATATATTAAATTATCCTTGCATTCAGGTCCTTGAATATAGTGAATTTGAGATAATAGTTAAGATTCTTTGCTCTCTTTTAATCTGTTCTCCTCCCCATAGCTAGAGCATTTTATTGAAAATGTATGTCCTATCATAGAGCCCTCTGTTGTAATTGCTTATAAAATGGACCCATTTCTTGGTCTTTCCTGTACACACATATTTTAGGATGTGATGTCTTTTTTTTTTTTTTTTGGCGGGGGGGGGGGACTTCAGGGATTCAACCCAGGATTGCATAACGACTGACCCACATCCACATACACAGCCCTTTTGAGTTTTTATTTTGAGACAGGATTTCACTAAGTTGCTTATGGCCTAGCTAAATTGCTGAGGCTGACCTCAAACTTGTTATCCTTCTTCTGCATCCTACTGATGTCTATTTAATTCTATTAAACAAGGAGTCTATTTCCCTATGCTTTGAATTTCAGTTAGTTCGATGACATGTTCTGGCCAGTAGATTATAGAAATGATGTGCCAGTTCTGAACCATGTTTCAACAGCACTCATGTGTTTTGGTACTTCTATTGAGCCCTCAAGTTCTGTCATGGCCATTCTGCAAGGTGATAAAGAGAGTGTGGTGTACAGTTCAGTTACTCAGCAGACCAGGCATGAGAGCAAGCCCAGGTAAGCAAGACACATCCTCAGCTCGTAGAAGATGCATGAAGCATCCCAGCCATGACTAAAAATAAAGAAGAAATGAACAAAACAAAACAAAACACTCCAACTAACCTGCAGACCTAAAGAATCATGACAGAGTTTTTGTTTTAAAACACTAAATTTTAAGATTATTTCTTATATAACATTAGCTATATAATTCATTCTCCTACTTACACTCCTTCAACAGTTTTCCATTATTCTGAGGAGAAAGTCCATTTCCCTATAATAACTTAAATTATAGTAAAGATTTAATAAAGTACATTTGAGATAATTAAATAATGACTTCAAGCAAATCTACTTTTGATATTTTTAAAATATAAGGCATTCAAAAGATGGAACTCTGAATGAAAGAGAAGCTATTTCTTTAACATATATAGGTAATTCTAAAGCAAGTAATACAAAATGTTCTTAGGTAAACAAAAAAAAATGCTTCTTTGTATTCAGTAACTGGAAATTAAACCATCTGTCCCATTAATACTATGCTGCCACAAAGCTATCTTATTAAAATGGAGAATTTATCATTGGAAAAAAGAATAATCTCAATGTTAAAATGGCATTTGGGGGCTGGGATTGTGGCTCAGCAGTAGAGCGCTCATCTAGCACATGCAAGGCCCTGGGTTCTATCCTCAGCACCACATAAAAATAAATAAATAAAATAAAGGTATTGTGTCCAACTTCTTCTAAAAAATAAATTTAAAAAAATGGCATTTGGGCCTTCAGTCATACCTACGCCCACATAAACAAATTGTGTCAATGACCTTCTAAATTTTCACAAAACTTCCAGCTTAAATGTTTGAGCTAAAAACATTTTCAACTCCTATAAAACAATAGTTACAAAATCTTTCTGAGGAAAATTTACACCATTATGGTGAAATCTTTACCAAAGAGTTCTGCTAGATCTGCCTTTTTTGCAGTGGTTATTGCTTCAATATAAATGAATAAATAAATATTCAATTTTCATTATTAAACAGCATATAAAATTAAAACTTTAAGCTACTAATTTTGTTGTCAGTTGCATTTTCCATGTCTATTATTATTCCTGCTCTCATAGATGGCTATTCCATACCCCTTCCTCTTTGTAACAAAATCTTCATCTCCATCTTCATTCTTAATTTATTACTTATTTCCCTTTTTCTTGAGAAAATTAAAATAACTGAAAGAGAACTTCCACATGCTTCCTCATCATATCATCACACCTACACATCTGATCTATATATTCTACTGCCTCTCCTATTTCTGTGTATATTCGTTCCCTGGGACTGCTGTAACAAAGCATCTCAAACTGGATAACAGAAATTTATTATCTTACAGTTCTGCAGACTTGAAGCCCAAGATCAAAGTATCTGGTTTATTAGGCTGTTTCCTTCTGGGGGCTCCATGGGAATATTTTCCCTGTCTCCTGACTTCTGTACTTTTCTGGAAATTTGAGGCATTGCTGGGTTTGTAGATCCATTGCCTTAATTTCCATCCTTAATGTCACCTTGCATTACTGTGTACATGGCATGTCTCTGTGCCTAAATTTACACTTTACATTAGGACACTGATTACATGAAAGGCCATTCTAATAACCTCCTTTTAAACTGATCATCTGCAAAGACCTTTTATCAAAAAAGATCACATCCAAGAGTGTTTTGAGTAAAGACTATTATGCTTTGGAAGGACCCAATTCAATCAAAAGTTTCATATATAACTTATCTATTTTCTGTTCCAATATCAAATTTTAGGCATCTGACTTGATCCTAAATCATCTCAACTACTCCAAACTTTCATGAGCTTTGCATAAATAAAACTCACCAGATGATCAGGGTGAGGTTCTGAGAAATGTTTCCTCGTGGATTTAGCAGGGAAAGAAGAAGAGTAATCATTGTGAAATGTCCCGCATAATTTCTCCATAACAAAAGTCTATTTTTCAAAGGAAAATGGTTTACTAGTACCTGATTCCACAGAAGGAAAAGTACTTCCCTTTCAATCCAGGCCCTTTTAGTCTTTCTGTCTTACTTAAAAGGAAAAACAATACAAAACAAAACTAAGCATAGTCAACAGAGTTCAAGGCCTCACAGAAAAAGATTGTCAATGTACATCCAGATATGGCTTTTCAAGCAGTTATACCACTGTAGAAATGGTTTTGGAAGTCACAGACCTGAGACAATACAGAGGTTAAATAGGAACGTCATAGGAGTATAGCCCTTCCCCATGCATTACCACTGCACCTATAGGACTCAAGAATATTAACAGTGGATTACAGCTAAAAAAAAAAAAATAACCTGCAAGACATAATCTCTCTCAAGAGGAGTGCAAAGGGAAAAATGAAGTCAAGATAAGAAGAAATAAACATAAAGGCACTAGAGGAGTTTATGGCCTCTTACATCTATAACTACAACAAATACTAAATACTGCCTAACTCTTGGCCATATTAGCATAAAGCCTCAAATTAAAGGCCTATTTAACCTCAGTTCATATTATCCAATACAACATATCCAGTTCTTAAAAATAAACAAACACAAACCCGAGGGAAAATAAAACCACCCTGAAAGACAACATAGCATCAGAATCAAACTTAAATATGTCACATATTAAAATTATAAGAGGTAATTAAGCAGAATTTTAATTAATGTTAAGGTCTCTAAAGGAAAAGGTAGATAGCATGTCTGAAGAATAAACAAGTAATGTTAACAAGGAGAATGGAAGCTCTAAGAAAGAAAGAAAGAAAATTTTAGAAGTAAAAATAATAAATAAAAAATAATGGATTTGTTAGGCAGATCAACAAATTTGGCTGAGCTGAGGAAAACGAGCTTGAATATAGTTACATGAAAACATCCCAAACTGAGATACAAAAACAAACGTGAAAAAGGAAAAATATAGAAATAGAACATCTAACAACTGTGGGACAAATTCAAAGCATAATGTGAAGGTAATTGGAACGCCAAAGAACAAGAAAAAGAATGAGGGGGAATAAAGTATGAAGTAATAATGTTTGATCACTTCCTTAAATTTGGGACATTCATTCAACCACAGATCCTACTCAGTAAGCACCAAGTAAGATAAATTAAAACAAACAAAAAAGAGATAGGCAGAGTATATTCAAATATAATATATAAGTGATACCAAAAGATAAAGAATAAAAATTGAGAAAAAAAATCCAGACTAGAAAGAAACACCTTACTTATAGAAAGAAAAGAATGTAATTAGAACAGAATTCTTGATGGAAATCTGTGTGTGTGTATATGTGTGTGTGTGTGTGTTTGTGTGTGTGTGTTTGCATGAGAATTTTCTTTCATTGATCTTAGTATATAAAATCATGCCTGTAAAGAAATAAAAATATTGCTATTTAAAAAGGTAAAGAATAATGAATTAATACTTTGATTGCATAGTTGTCTCTTATTTTTTATCAGTGCATAAGAATTTTAGAGAATAATTGATTTCATTGTGTTTCACCAATACATACACTTAACATAATTTAATCTGTTTAGATCCCTAGTACCTCGCCTTTCCCTTCCTTTCTCCTCCCTCTGATCTCCTTTCTTTATACTACTGATCTCCCTTCTGTTTTCATGAGATCTCCTTCTTTCCTTCTTTCTCTTTATTATTCACACATAAGAGAAAATATATGACCCTCAATATTCTGAGTCTTATTTTACTTAACATGCTTTTCTTCGGTTCTGTTTTTCTGAAAATGACATAATTTCATTCAGAATAAAACGCTGTTGTGTATATATACCACATTATCTTTATCCATTCATCTTTGATTGTCAAAAATCTTAGAGAATGGAATAAAATATTTAACATTGAAAGCAAATAAAGCCAAGCTAAAATTTTATATCCAGAAAAATGCCTGTCAAGTGTGGAGGAGAAATGAAAACTTTCTCAGATAAATATAAATGGCATCAAAATGTAAAAAAATGTTTTTCAGACAGAAGGAATATGATGTTGCTAGAAAATTGTATCTACTTTAAGAAAGGAAAAAGAAAAGAGAAGGAAAAAAGATGAAATGATTCTTATTTCTTACTCTTCACTGACCAAAAACATATAATTTGTTTAAAATAAGATTAGCAACAATGTAAAGGGTAATCACAATCATTTATGTATAAGTTAAATAAATGAAACCAATTTTACAAGAGATTGGAAGAATTATTTATAATTATTTACTTAATGTGAAATGGTATAGTGTTATTTGAAGGTGGACTTACTGTAAAAGGTGCATTTTGTACTACTAACTCTAGCACCATAAAAACCATAAACAGAACTATAATTGGTATGAAAAAGGAGGAAATAAAATGCAATTATATAAAATACCCAATTAAAACCAGATAAGGAATCTTGTGATGGATTCAAATTAAAAAGCTTCTTCTCAGCAAAGGAAAAAATCAATAAAGTGAGGAGAGAGCCTACAGATTGGGAGAAAATCTTCACCACATGAACCTCTGATAAAGCATTAATCTCTAGGACATAAAGAAGTCATAAAGCTAACCAACAAAAAATAAATTAACCCAATCAAAAATGGGCTAAGGAACTGAACAGACATTTCACAGAAGAAGAAATACAATTGATCAACAAATATATTTAAAAAGTGTTCAACATTTCTAGCAATTAGAGAAATGCAAAGTAAAACTACTCTAAGATTTCATCTCACCCCTGTCAGAATGGCAATCTTCAAGAATACAGGCAACAATAAATTTTGGCAAGAATGTGGTGAAAAAGGCACACTCATACATTGTTTTGGGGAATGCAAATTGGTGCAACCACTATGGAAAGCGATATGGAGATTCCTCAGAAAATTGGGAATGGAACCACCATTTGACCCAGCTATCCCACTCGTTGGTTTATACCCAAAGGACTTAAAATCAGCATACTATAGTGACACAGCCACATCAATGTTTATAGAAGCTCAATTATCAATAATTAGACTATGGAACCAACTCTAGATGTCCCTCAACAGATGAATGGATAAATAAATATATATATATATATATATATCTACTCAATGAAAGATTACTCAGCTTTAAAGAAGAGTAAAATTATGACATTTGCAGGTAAATGGTTGGAGTAGGAGAAAAATCATGCTAAGTGAAATAATCCAGTCTCAAAAAACCAAAGGCCAAATGATTTCTCTAATATGCAGATGCCAATTCACAATAAGGCTAGGGTGGGGGGAGGTACTAGTGAAGAAGACCATTACCTTAGTTTAGGTAGAGGGAAGTGATGGGAGGAAAGGGGAAGGGATGCGGGGATAGGAAAGATAGTAGAATGAAACAGACATTATTACTGTATGTACATATGTGACTACATGACCAATATGATTCTGCAACATATACATTCAGAAAAAAATGAGAAATTTTATACCATCTATGTATGATATATCAAAGTGCATAAATACATTCTAATTAAAATAAATAAAAAAATTTTAAAAAGATAAGGTAGAAAAAGAAGGGAGATAACACATAAAAAACAATTACAAATATGTAAGTATTGAAACAAATATATCAGTAATTGTTTTAAATTTGAATAGTCTGAATTTAACAATTAAAAAGCAGATGATCTGAATGAATTAAAAAAAAACAAGAGACCCAGTTGTAATTGTTTACAAGAAACTCACATATATAAAACTAAAAAGGATGGAATGAAAGGTTCAATTTACACTAAAATAAATAAAAAGTACTAGGATAATAATAATTCATGCTGAACAGAATTTAAAATGAGGCAATTTAACAATGATAAGGACAAATCTTATATAATGATAAAAGGGTCAATTTCCCAATGATACCTAACATCCTAAATATGTATCCTAATAAAACAATATTGTAATACATGAAGCAAAAAAATCTACCTATGATAGTTGGAAATGATAATGCTCATCTGTCTGTAATTGGGTAGGTAAAAATCAGTAGGAATATAGAATATTCACCAACATTTCTGAGCACAGAGGCTGAGGCAGGAAGATCATAATTGTGAGGCTAGCCTGGGCAACTTAGTGAGAACCTGTCTCAAAATAAAAAATAAAAAGGAAAAAAGGTCTAGGGATGTGTTTCAGTGGTTAAGCATTTCCTGGGTTCAATCCCCAGTACAAAAAAAAAAAAAAATCACCAGAACCTACAACATGAAGCATATGCTGGACATGAACAATGCAAGTATTAGTGTCCACACATCAGATAATCTATGATTTGAAAAGTAATCACAAATTTTTTTAAATATTTAAAGTGAATGAAATTTACAATACAGTTAATCAAAATTTTATGAAAACAGTTGAATTAGGGCTTAGAGAGAAGTTTTTTAAAGAAAAGATAGAGATTTGAAATCACTAAGATTCTATCTCTAGAAATTGGCGAAACAAAAGCAATGCAAACTTAAGCAAGAAGAGAAGAAGCAATGAAAATTTGTAAAAAAAAAAAAAATGAAACTGAAACACAGACAAAAAAAAGAGAAATAAATCAAACTAAAACTGATTATTGAGAAGATCATCACAATTAAACCAATAAAGAAAACCTCTAACCAAGGAACCATTGGGTGTAGGTAGTGGGAGATGGAGAGAGAGAGAGAAAAAGAGAGTGAAAGACACAAATTACTGATATCAGAAACATGACATTCCTGTATTGTGCTGTCAGGTCAATACTATCCTAAGACTAAAACTAGATAAAGATACTTTTTGAAAGAAAAATTATAAAGGTCACTAATATGGTTTGGAAATTGGGTTTCCCCCCAAAGCTCCTGTGTTCATGCAGGAGTTTTCAGAGGTAAAATGATTAGTTTGTGAGAGCTGTAACCTAATCAGTCTATCCTTGTTCGAATGGATTAACTAGATGTAACTGTAGATCAGTGGGGTGCAGCAGGAGGAGGTGGTCACTGAGAGTGTGCCCTGAAAGGGTTCATCTTCCTTGTGGCCTCTTTTCCTGTCCACCCCTGTCCTTCTTGTCTGCCAGGAGCAGAGCAAATTCCCTTTGCTATGCCCAGAGCAATGGAGTTGGTGAACCATAAACAAAATTCCTGAAACTGTGAGGCAAAATTAACATTTTCACTTCTAAATTGTTCTTGTCAGATATTTTGGTCACAGTGACAAAAAGCTGACTAACTCTATCATCAAAATCAAAAGAGAAATTGCCACAGACAAGAAGAACCTAAGAAGACAAGATAGGTAAATAAATGTTGTACCTTGGAAAAATATTGATTCCATTATTTATTCCATGTTCCAAAGAACACAAGATAGAAACTGAGCGATGTAAAGGAGCATGCAGACTCAACATAATATAATGTTTCAAGACTGGTTCCTTGATGGTAGTAGATGTGTCATGTTACCACAACGTATTAATAATAGGAGAACTTGGATGTGAATTCTGTACTAAAAATTTAATCCTATTCTGTGTTTAAAAACATGGATTTTTGTTTGTTTGGGTTTTTTTGTTTTGTTTTTTGTTTATTTGTTTGTTTGTTTGTTTGAGTACCAGGAATTGAACTCTGGGGTACTCCACCACTGAGCCACATTCCCAGCCTTATTTTGTATTTTATTTAGAAACAGGATCTCACAAAGTTGCTTAGTGCCTCGCTTTTGCTGAGGCTGGCTTTGATCCTCCTGTCTCAGCCACTGGAACTGCAAAAGTGTGGCTTTAAAAGCAAATTTGAATTCACTTCTTCCAGCTGATTGTGGTAGCCTATGCCTGTAATTCCAAAGAATTGGAAGACTGATACAGGAGGATTATACATTCCAGGCGTGCATCAACAATTTAGGGAGACTATCTCCCAAAAATAAAATATAAAAATGGATGGTGACATATCTTAGTAGTAGAACACCCCTTTGGTTCAATCTTAATGCCTACCCTCACTACACACACCCAAAATAAAATCTACTGTCTCCTCTTATACACACCATCTTGTTGATAAAATTTAACATGAATGTGATCACTGTCCACTGTTTTCAATTACTGTTATTCTTTTCTATCTTACATCCTTTCTAATAAAGTTCTTTTCATCTTGTTTAGATAAAATTATCCTTTAAGAACACAAACAATTCATCTGTTCATCTGTTGTATTACTGAGGAAATTAACCCAGTGACTGGTGACTTAAATAATCTTTGGGACTCATTCAAATGCATCCTAATTATGATCTTACTGCTGTCTTCTGAAAACGTCTGCAATATATTTCATGTGCTTTTCAGACAAAGTTCAAATTGTATTATGACTTTACTCTATCTGCAGCCTTATGTCTGCACAATGTCCCACTCACAGTATAGATCATAACTGTACTGAATTCATTCAGTTCCTTGAACTCAACACCGTTCTCTAGATCTTATGCTCATAAGTGGGATAATCCCTATATTCCTCCAGGTTCCTTCACTGAGCTAAATTAAATAAAAAATGAGATTTATATAGCCTACCTGTGTGTTCCATAGCACTATGTTTCAGACAATCACACTATGGCTAATAGTTTATGTGAGCCATCACAGAAAATTGCTCATTAATAAAATATTACACCAGAAGTTGAGCTTAGTATAGGGCTTAACACATGGTGACATTTTTATACTTAAAAAACAAATGTATAAAATAGTCATTTAAAGGTCACTAGAATCTCTATTTTGTTACTTTTATGATATTTGAATTTTATTTGATTCTGTATTTGTATGCATCATGAGTACTCACAATACATGCTTAATAAGTATTAGCTGAACAAATCAAACATTGTACCCAGATAAAGCCTGTGTAAACTTTCTGCACTATAGATTCTTAAACATTGAATTTTATCCTTTTTCGTGTAATTTAAATGACATTGAATTCCACCTTGATTCTAACTAATGAATGGATTCATGTATGTACAATCACATAAAACATCACTTCCCTTGGTTCCATCACTAACTTACTAACTTCCTTGTTGGTTGGGGAAGTATACCTTTGATAGCTTAGCTTTCTTGCCAAAGTTTTATCTCAATGATGCTGCTCTTGACACTGCTTTAAGTAAAAATGTTACTATACTCCTTCATAGATATTCAGAACCTTTCATGCTTTGGATGAAGAGGTCTGATTGAAAATCAGATACAGACACATATGGAGAATTCTAAGTTCCCAGTCGCCTTGAAGTTAAGTGGAGTGGGCACTTGATTATTATGAAGGCTAGAATTGGATTGAAGAATCATACTTAAAGGTGTAATAGAGCTCAGAAAGTGCCAGACCTCAGAAGTACCTGGTCCTTGATTGTAGCAGCTGGAAGTGATTTAACAAGCACTTGAGGTGACAGAATCAAATGCTTTATATGATGAATGAGCTGTTTCAATATAGTAAATTATTTTGCTCTTTAAAAATCAGAATTAAAGAGTTTATTCTTGGAGATGGGGGGTTGGGGTGGAGGGAGGAGACCTAATAGAAGGGTACACATTCACATACAAACAAATTGAACTTGAATCAAAGATACATTAACGTACTTTTCTTTGACCTACTGCAGAGAGTTTAATAGATGAAGACCCTATATGTTCCTGTATTACATAAAATAAATCACATTTCAGTCATTATATCATTGTAGAATTTGCTAAAGACTACTTTTAAATAAATAGTCTTCAAAGACTGGTATTATAAAGGAAATGGATATTGCTTAGAACTTGCAGATATTAAATAGTTTATTTTATTCAGTATATTAATGAATCCATTTCTTTCATTCTTATCTCTAATTCAGAGGTCAAATAGGATTATTGATTTAAATTTTTCATTCATTCTTTTGTATGTTAATTGAACTTTATTCATTTTCTAGGTATTTATGGTTTTTCCCAATGAACACAGTAAGAGTCCTTGCTCTTAAAAGAAATTGTCATGTGCCTGGCATGGTTTACACATGCCTGCAATCCCCACAACTCCAGAGGCTGAAGCAGGAGGATCACAAGTTCAAAGCCATCCTCAACAATGTAACAAGGTCCAAAAAAACATAGTGAGATGGTCTCAAAACAAAAAATAAAAAGGGCTGAGGATGTGGCTTAGTAATTAAGCACCCCTGGGTTCAATCCCTGGTTAATAAACAAACAAAAAACCAAATTATTATGTATAGGTGTCAGTTATTTTATAAATGAGCATGTCCCCATTATTAAAAACTCTGTCATATAACCTGCTGTTAAAATGTCTTTATGTTACTTGAAAATTTTAACTAAATTTTAAGGATTATATTATTTCTTGATCTGACATTTTTTATGATATGTGAGTCCATGCTCTAATATCTTCATTTATGTGTTCTAATATAATGAAATAAAGTTCTCAAACAAATAATTTCTTCTATAGGTGTATATGCATACACATGAGACGTATAGTCATATGTGATAAATTGAAAAATAGGATTTAAATAGATAAAAATCAACTTTAGTCTTATTGAATTATAAAATATCTTGACTTAATAGAATATTCTCTTTATTGTCAAAAACACCAAAATTTTGAAACATAAACAAAAAATGATTTTGGGAAAATCAATCTTTGTTAAATGTTTTGATTGAATAATAAATAAAGAACTCTAAAAGATACATTTAAAATAGAAACTGCCCAAATAATTAATTTTAATCTGAGACTTGAAAATTAAAAATTGAAGTAATTATCCAGGAGAAATAGGTGATTCTAAACAAAACAAAAATAACAAATAACCACATTTTTTTAAAAGAAATACAAAGAGAAGGAGGTTTTGAATTTTGCTTAGGTTATCCCACTATACTTTTTATTTTGGTTAAATTAATTGAATCTACATGTATATTTGTCCTATAAAAGAGGTCACATTTTTTCTTTACTTACTTTACTTTTATTTGTCCTATAAAAGAAATCACATTTATTCTTAGTTTACTTTACATCATTTACTCTATTCTTCATTTTAATTTTTTTTTTAATATTTATATTTAGTTGTAGACACAATACCTTTATTTTATCTATTCTTTTTTTTTTAATGTGGTGCTGAGGATGGAACCTAGGTCTTTGAACATGCTAGGCAAGGGCTCTACCATTGAGCCACAACCCCAGCCCCATTTTTATTTTTAATAATGCTATGTACAAGTTTGTTTAAATTTAAATTTATTTTTTTATATTATTTATCTTCTGAAGAGGTATTGCAGAATAAATATGAATTTACTTTTATGTGCATTCATTTATTACATAGTGCATAATACAGAACTTCATACCTAGTTATGTTTACAGTGATTTTAACCAAGTAAATGAGATAAATGTATATTCCAAAAATAATGATGTCTACTTCTGCGAAAAAATGGAAATAAAAGGTTAGCTATTTTTTAATCATACTCCACCATATATATTTTTGTTGTATCATATACATAATTCTGCATTAATTTATACAGGTTTTTTTATGTGTGCCTTTCTCACTCAATTTTAAGCTGTCTTCAAGAAATTTCAAATTCCATATATCTCTTTGAATATATCATATAAACCAAATTAATATGCAAAATGAACCATCAAAATATGATCTGTTCTCTCTTCTATTCAGTGGTCTCAACATCTATGGATTCAACTGCCAAAGGATTGACTATATTTTTAATTGCATTTGTACTGAACATCCCTAGACATATTTTTAATCATCTTTTTCTAAAATATGCATGAACTAGTTACATTGTATTGATATTATAAATCATTTAAAGATTACTAGATTTAATGAATATGGGAGGATACATATGGGCTATATACAATGATTATACCATTTTATTTATAACATTTGAACAACCATGGATTTTAGTTTCCATAGACGGTACTAGAACCTTACCTCCCACACATATATTAAGAATTGATTGCTAAATTCATGAATGAAAATAAAACTTTAAAATATAATTTATGTATGCATTTATTAGCCATTATTCTTAAATAAATTAAATTTTCAGAAATAACAAGGTTATGTTTAATAAAGTTTTATCAATGTTTCCATGAAAAATTTAAATGAAAAATTTAAAAATTTTCTTATAACTTCTATTTATACATTATACTTCTATGATGCTAAATTAAACTTTGGTTATAACTTCCTAGATATGAAGCTTAAAATTTTAGAATCAAGTTTAGCATTTTCTTTATATCACTTCCTAAGTTTTTAATCTGATTTTCACAAATAAAGAATTATTTGCCTTATGACTTGTGATTATTTTTGCATATTAAGTGATTTTATGTCCTGGATCTAATTTAGTGGCAATTCATTAGCTATGGATTCACTCAATCTGTTTTTATATACTCTGTTATAGAAGAGTGTTATATCCTAGGTGTCATTTCTCTGTTTCAAAATAATCCTATTCAACAAATGGTGCTGGGAAAACTGGAAATCCATATGCAACAAAATGAAATTAAATCCCTCTCACCATGCACAAAGCTCAACTCAAAGTGGATCAAGGACCTAGGAATTAAAACAGAAAAAGTAGTCCCAAATCTCCATCATGTCAGATTAGGCCCTGACTTCCTTAATAAGAATCCTATAGTGCAAGCCTTAAAATCAAGAATCAATAAATGGGATGGATTCAAACTAAAAAGTTTCTTTTCAGTAAGATAAATAATTAGTGAGGTGAATAGAGAGCCCACATATTGGGAGCAAATTTTTACCGCTCACACATCAAATAGAGAACTAATCTCTAGTGCATATAAAGAACTCAAAAAACTAAACACCAAAATAAATAAACAACCTAATCAATAAATGGGCCAAGGAACTAAACAGACACTTCTCAGAAGATTATATACAATCAATTAACAAATATATGAAAAAATGTTAATCATCTCTAGAAATTAGAGAAATGCAAATCAAAACTACTAGAAGATTTTCTCTCACTCCAATCAGAATGCCAGCTATTAAGAAAACAAGCGACAATAAGTATTGGCGAGGATATGGGGGAAAAAGGCACACTCATATATTGCTGGTTGGACTGCAAGTTGGTGCAACCACTATGGAAAACAGTAATGGAACCACCATTTGACCCAGCTATCCCACTCCTTGGCCCAAAAAACTTAAAAATAGGACACAGCCACATCAATGTTTATAGCAGCACAATTCACAATAGCTAAGCTGTGGAAACAACCTAGTTGCCCTTCAGTAGATGAATGGATAAAAAAATGTGTTTTATATATACACAGTGGTATATTACTCAGCAATAAAAGAGAAGAAAATCATGGCATTTGCAGGTAAATGGATATAGTTGGGGAATATAATGCTAAGTGAAGTTAGCCAATCCCCAAAACCCAAATGCCAAATGTTTTCTCTGATATAAGGAGGCTGATTCATAATGGGGTTGGGAGGGGAATCACGGGAGGATTAGAGGAACTCTAGATAGGGGAAAAGGGTGGGAGGGGAAAAGGCAGAGCCAGGGGATAGAAAAGATGCGGGAATGTGATGGACATCATTACTGTAAGTACATGTATAAAGATACAAATGGTGTGAATATACTCTGCAAATAACCAGAGATATGAAAAAAATGTGCTCTATATGTATAATGTGAATTGTAATTCATTCTGCTGTCATATATTATAACAAATTAGAATAAAAATTAGAAAAGAGTAAAAAATACAAAAACAAAAAATCCTAGATGTTCTCAACTTGATACTTAATAAACTTATACTCATTAGGCATTTTGTGCTTGTTGAAATTATGTTAAACTATAATTACAGAAAGAACAACAATTTGAGGAACATTCTTGTCTCCCAATATAGGATCTACAAAACATTTCTCTCCATTTTCCAATTATTTTCATGTATCTCTAAACAAACTTAAGGAGATACTTTATTCATTTCTACTAGCAGGCTGTTTCTTATTTTGCTGCTTAGTTCATATTTTATTGCAAAGAGTTCATCCCATTATATTTTCTTTTTGACTATATTGTTATGCAGGAAAAACTAAATTTTTGTATTTAATTTTTCCTATATTATACCAAAATAAGTACATTTCAATAGATTCTCTTAAGTTTTAGACAAATAATTATTATTTAAGTCAGGGAATATTTTTTGCTGTCCTCTCAGTAACCTATATCTATTATTTTTCTTTCATGTGTTTGATTGGCTAAAAAAAAGTGACAATTTCATCATTATGAATGATCTGGTGCAACCACTGGAAAACAGTATAGAGATTCATCAAAAAACTAAGAATGGAACCATCATTTGACCTAGTTATCCTACTCCTGGGTATATATCCAAAGAATTAAAAATAGGCACACTGCAATGACGCATACACATCAATGTTTATAGCAGCACAATTCACAATAGTTAAGCTATGGAGCTAACCTACGCACCCTTCAACAGATGAGTGGATAAACAAAATGTGGTATATACCCACAATGGAGTATTATTCATACATAAAAAAGAATGACTTTATGACATTTGCCAGTGAATGAGTGGATCTATGTACTATCATCCTATGCGAAATAAGGCAGTCCCACAAAGACAAAGTTGGAATGTTTTTTCTGATATGTGGAAGTTAACACATAATAAGAGGAGAATAAAAGTTCAGTGGAGTAGACAAAAGGAAATGAAGGGAACAAATGAAGGATGGGGTAAGGAAAGACAGCAAAATGAATCTAAAATTACACACATACACACACACATATGTATATGAATACACACAGTGAAACTCACAATCATGTACATCCAAAAGACATTTATTAAAAAAAAAAAAACAGCTGTGGGTAAATGGTATAAAGAGTAGAGGGAAGGAGCATAGGGCTGGAAGAGGGGAGAGGAAGCAGAGGTACTGAGAATTGAATTAGAACAAGATATATTCCATGATTTTATGATTATGTCAAAATGGATTCCACAGTCAAAGAACCAATAAAATATAGTTGTAAGATTTATGAATGGATATCAGGTGTGTAAGATATGTTTACCAGATAATCCACAGTTCAAATTATGAGGTATACTATTCTCCTAGAGAGGTAATCATACCATTTTTTTGTGCCCTAGTATTTTCATTACAATAATTTAATGAGTAGCATTAGATACTAATTTTTTTTTTTAATTTTTTATTGTGGGTTGTTCAAAACATTACAAATTTCTTGACATATCATATTCCACACTTTGATTCAAGTGGGTTATGAACTCCCACCTTCACCCCATACACAGATTGCAGAGATACTAAAAAATTTTAAGGACAAAGGAAATGTTCCTAATTACCTATTTGATCTCTCCTCTTTTTATTTCTTGTTTTCTGGATCTCAATTGGGAAATGTGGACTGTGTAGCAATGTGCATGATTGTAGTCATTTGTTTCCCCAGATATTCCTGCAACTGGGAACATCCACTATTTTATATTCTGATAAAGTTAGAGATTCCACTGACCCATATTCACCCTTTCTTCAAAAAGTAGAGGTACTTTTCTATATAAAATATACACATAGTGCCCAGAGCTTCAGTAGAAATCTTTTAACAAGGATGAGGAGGATGGCCAAACATTAATATCAGCAGATAGGAAATGTAGAACAAATGTAGCTTTTTTCAGCACTGAAAGCACAGTATCAGCTGATTAAAAGAAACCCTTGTTATCATCAAGTTGGCTAAAAGAAAAACTGAGATCAGTTCAATTTAACAAACTTAACTGAGCAAGAAAAAAGTTTCTAGAACCAGACAGGATTCCAGACAAAAGGTTCAGAACACCCCTCTTCGTTACAAGTACAGGTTGTATTCATACCCATAGAAAAGGAAGTGAACTACAGAAATGGCCTGATTGGTTGATTGACACCTGCCTTCTTTGGATACATTTTGGCTCTTTTCAGCCCCTGAAAAGCTGGAAGTTCAGTTGCTGTGACAGGCTGAGATTCATTTACTTGTTTATATGAGTATAGTTCTACATTAGTTTTCAACAAATTTACACATCAAGCTATGTTACAGTCTACTATATACAAAGCCCACTTTGTGCTAAATTTGTTGTTCAAGTATTGAGGTTGGTTTAGGACACATTTATTTTGGTTCAACACTTAAGTAACTCTAGTCAGGTTCCCATCACATAGATTTAATGCTATTCTGAACATGTTTAAATAACATTTAGAAATGCTGATTCACTACAATAAAATTAAGCAGCATTCAAAACATCCCTCATACATTTGTTATTTATATTAGCTTTATTCCTTTTTTTTCCTTTTTTCTTTGGTATGGAGGATTGAACACAGGATGTTAACCACTGAGAAACAGCTCCAGTCCTTTTGTGAGACAGGACCTTGCTAAATTGCTGAGGCTATCTTTGAAGTTGCAATTCTCTTGCTTCAGCTTCCCAAGTCTCCAGGATTATAGGCATGTGCCACCACCACATCTGGTTTATATTAGTTTTTAATTGTTTTTTTTTTGGGGGGGGTGTTTTTTTTGATTTAGAGGTTGGCTCTGAAATGTCTGACTCTGTGGCACCAAAGTACACAACTACTTACCATTTATTCCAACCATGTTCCTCAGCCTCAAATGCTGGCACAAATGCTAAAAAGAAAAATAAAAGGAAAGATAAGAAATAGATCTTATAATCATCTTGCATTTAGGCCTTTAGCTTCTGTATGAAGAAAGAGAGTTCTCTTTGTGTGTTTTTCTAAGAGTAAAAACACATTCATATTTCTCTTGGTTTTGTTCATTTTTTAAAACTCAAGCAGAAGGAAGTAATTATCTGCTCCCTTATTGGAAGACTAAATGAGTTAGTTTTCTTTTTCTCATAAAGTTTATTATTCTACAAATAGAAATATATTGCCACATTAACTCAGTGTATCCATAATACCTTTACAGCTCCTGAGCTGGTAACTTCAATGAAAACCACCCTCAGAGAGAAGATTCTTGTACCCTTACAGGAGACCTAGTGTGTGATGCCTATTATTGCTGATTTCCTCAAATCACAACTTTGCTCTTTTCATTCTCCAAATAAAGTGAAAATTTCAGAGATATTGACCTTTGAATGATAATGCTTCTTTCTACAACATGGGTTTACATGTTAGTAAGCTAAAATGTCTTGTGGGCTAAAAGAAATAAACTCTTTTGAAATTGAAGTGATTCTTGATTTTTCTTCATTTTATTGAGAAAGATTTGGAAAAAAAAAACATTTAAAATGTATAATCCAAAAGAGTAAAAATTAAACAAATACTCATTTTACAATAAAATAAAGAATATAAAAATTTAATTATCTATTAAAAGGTTTAAAATACTCTAATCAGTGTAATAAAATGTGGAGTTAATTAATTTATATTGCTGAACATCTGTTCCTAGTTATAAGAAAGTTGGAGTGGAGGCAGAGTGTATTTCACTTTTAGATCATCTAAAATCAGATGCTTCGAAAATTTCCAAGCATATTGAATTTGATGAAAGCCTTCAGAAAAAAATAACATTAAGAATTCCTTGTATTCTCAAAAATGTGTTCCTTAAAGAGGAAATCAGTGTTTAGAAAAATTGAAATAACATCATCAGATACTAAGGCAGTAAGGTTCATGAAATATTTTTGCAGTATCACATCTAGTACATCTATAAGGTTTCAAACTTCTCAATCTTTTACCTCTGGGCTGGGGCCTGTAAGAGTTCAGCACACATGGACTCTGCAGAACCCTCAGAGAAAACCTGGGTCTTTGACATTTTTTTCAATCTGTTAAGCCACCTCTCTATATATATATTCTCTCCTCTCTCTCTCTCTCTCTCTCTCTCTCTCTCTCTCTCTCTCTCACACACACACACACACACACACACTTAAGTGAATTATTTAAATCACATTAAAGAAGGTATTCACTCATGCAAAGTTAAGTTTATTAAATTTAACCAATGTTAACTGTTCTAGGTGCTCAGAATATGGCTGTGAACCAAATATTTGTCAAATTAGGATGCATTCTATTGAGAAAATTGCATTCTAATGTGAATGACAAAGCCAATCACCTTACCTTTAGCACAAGATGCCCAGCTTTCCATAATTCGCCTTCACCCATCCCCTTAGACGGGGATCTTTTTCCCCGTCATTTCCTTGTAGAGGAATTTTTAAGTCTTAGTCCAAGTTCCACCTCTTTGAAGCTTTTACTCATACCATTTACAGCAGTTCACCCCTACATAAAACCAATTAATTTTTCATAGTTCTTACAACTTCAATGGCACTTACATACATACATTCAACATATACCTTTGTCAGCAATCACAAGTTTGAATGAAAGATTTTAAAATAAGACAGACTTTGTTTTCATACATCATGCTCCTAATACAATGTTGACTCTATATATAGACTTTTAAAACATGATTATATGAAAAATGAATGATAAAAAATTAAAAAAAAACAACTTTGGGTATATCTTCATTAGTGACATAAATAGGTTTCAATAAGGATCTAATATTTTATTATTTTGTTATTACTTCCATAAAATTGTAACATTTAATGCAAATTTATGATTTTTCAGCTCTGAAAGAAGTATTACCTGAATATCACTGGAATAAAATCAAGTACATTCAGACTGTGTTCCTTTCTCAAAGATCTATGGGAGAACCTGTTCCCTTCTCTATTTTTGCCTCAAGAAGATGCCTGCATTCCTTGGCTTGTGGCACACTCCCTGTCTTTCAGGCCAGCATTGTATCTTCTCTCTGGCCTCATTCTGACCACTGCCATGAAATGGTCCTACATTTAAGAATATATATGATTAGATTGTGTATGATGAGATAATTTAGGAAAATATATCCCTTTAAAGCTCTTTCACCTTGATCACAGCTGCAAAGTCACTTTTGCAAGTAAGGTAATATATTCATAGACTCCTAGGACTAGGACATTGGCATATGTAGTGGTGGCTGGGAAGACATTATTCTCCCTAGCACAATTTATGTCACACCTATGTTGGCACATACTGCTAAGTAGTATGCAAAAGTAAAAATGGCAAATGTCCTAACAAGTAGCTGTCAAGTGAAGATATTACCAGAATATAGCTGAAGACATTTTTTTTATACTTGTTGAAGTGTTGAATAAGTAAATACAGTCAAAAAAATTCCATAAATAAGTAAGCAAGCAAAAATTTTGGCAGACTAAATATAAAGATAAACTATATTAAAGCCAATACCAACTTTTTCCTATAAAATTAATTTCAGAATTATAACTCTCTTTCTACTGAGAAGCAGTGAATCTGAGGCAGGATTCGTCAATCTGTTTTCATCATCTCAACTTCACTTGCCAGATACCATATGTTTTCAATGTACTGAAAAATATTGATCTCTCACAATTTCCCCAAAGAGGTCAAAGCACTGTTAGGGCATTTTCCTGATTTCCAGGGTGTGATTTCATTGGCTCAGTTTCATCTCATCACTCCTATTTACACTCCCATGAGCCACCCACAGTAACACCCCACAACCTTGATAAGCACATCTGTCAAATACTACTACCTGTCAATGACACCAATTTAATTTCATTGGCTGTAGCATCAGAAGCATATATCCAATAAACTACTGTCCTCTAAATCAGATCTAAAAATACACACATTCCTTGTTGTCACCACCATTTATTTGAAGGAGAAGAAAAGAAAAGAAAATGTACCCTATATAAGACAGCAGGGAACAAAAAATGCAAAAAAAAAGAGTGGTTAATGCCATGTAAATGTGTCATTTAGAAAAATTAAACAACTTTAACCATTAATTTCTCGGCCTACTTAAGTTCTTACAAAATTGAACTTGGCTTTTCAACATCTTAATATATTGCCATTCAGAACACATGCTTATCTCCACAAATCACATTAACAGTCCATTGTGTAAAATAGTTATGAACCTCAGTTTCCCTATAAGAGCAATGTTGAATTGTTTCCTTAATTTTACAATATAATCAGAAAATTTTAAAATAATACCACTTAATAAATTCTTTCACTTAAGTACACACTTTAAAGAGGAACAAACTGGAGAAATTTAATGATTTGTCAAAGGTCATATAACTACTTGGTAGCAAAACTGGAAGTCAAATTAAAATACTCTTCCTCACCATTAAGTTTAAATGTCAATAATGTTTCTTACCATCAATGTTTACCTTCAGAATTTATTTTTTCCCAACATCTATATTTACATTTATGGTGTTCTCTAACAAACCCATACTTTCCCACCAAATCAATGGAAATAAACCAGATGTTGTTTTCAGGTACATATCATGATGATATTGTATTTTTGAAAGATCACTGACTTTGTACTGGGAAGTAGGAAATTGGAAGAGCAAGAAAGGTACACATAAAGTAAACTATTATAAATAGGTTGCAGTAATGTAAGTAAGAGATAGTTGCAACCTTTTTCTAGAGGAATGTCAGAAAATGGTTCAAAATCAGTCAAAACTAAAAGAATATTGTGATATAATAGGTAAGTAGAAAGAGAGATAAGCTGATAAAAAAGATAACCATATTTCTGTATTGCATGCTTAGAAATATAATGGTATTGGGGGGTGAGGGTTAAATATATATATATATATATATATATATATATATATTATACACTATTATATATATGGTGTGTGTATATGTGTGTATACAATGTTATTATTCACTAATGAAAGAAATATTAAAGGGATATCAAATTGTTAAACAACTTTTGGTTGTTTATTATGCAGTAAAAACAATTTCTGCATTTGAGTAATTTTATAAGGACAGAGTTTAATTTTTCTTTATGGTTAAAAACATAGATTCTGTGGCCAGACTGGTTCATTATGAATTCCAGCTACTATACTTATTAAATGAGTATCCATGGAAAATTACTTAAGTACTCCCAGTCTCAGTTTCCTCATATGTTAAATGAAGATAGTCATTCATATAATCATTGTACGTCCTTGCTAATATGTTGTAAGCATTAGATAAATCACTATATGAATAGAGTACCTCAAATTGAACTAGAAATACTGTAAAGCCCTATAAATGTATCTAACATTATTACTACTTTATCCCTAATGAAATGAAGAGGAAATTAAAGCATAAGAAGTATATATAAATTGTTCCAGAGCACACATT
Organism: Marmota flaviventris; assembly: GCF_047511675.1. Classification (NCBI taxonomy): domain Eukaryota; kingdom Metazoa; phylum Chordata; class Mammalia; order Rodentia; family Sciuridae; genus Marmota; species Marmota flaviventris. The sequence continues at coordinate 91,995,773 of NC_092500.1, read as the reverse complement.
AAGGAAAAGGGGCAGAATTTGAATCCAGTAGTACCAACTTAAGATCTAATGTTTTAATTATATAAAAATTCTCTTCTTTCCTGTCATCTAATCAATGCAGGTGTGCTATAGGGGCCTTGAATACTGGCATTCCTTAACCAGCCTATTGTTGGAATTGAACACAGATATTGTGCTTATACTGCTAATTCTGAAGTAACTCAGAAGTGTACAGGTACTTAATCTTTGATAGAGCAACACTGGGTATTAGTGAGGAACGAATAATTATTTCACTGAGCAGCCCAGGAAATTTCATTTCATTGGAAAAATAGAATAAATTTGGAATAGTATTCAGATAAGTGCAAAAATCTTGGGTGATTATGTAGCACCTTTATGAACTCCAGTTAGGGAAGAATTTCTTGACTATGGCATGAATTCACACAAAAAGAAGTAGATTTATAAATTGAGTGAAGTTAAAAATGTTTATTAAAAGAATAAGAGAATGAGATGGGATATAATTTCTCATTTTTCTGAGTGTACAGGTTGCAGAATCATATTGGTCATGCAGTCACATATATACACACAGTAATAATAATCCCATCTGATTCAAATGTATGATATATCAAAGTCATTGTACTGTCATGAATAACTAATTAAAACAAATAAAAAATTAAAAAAAAGAATAAGAGAATGAAAGGCAGGACATAGAATGCCAAAAAAGTATTTTAAATGCAAATAATTGGCATACTGATTTGTTTTCTAAGTATATAAAGAATGCCTACAAATAAATTCCTAAAAGCCCAATAGAAGCATGAATGGAATAATTTCACAGAAACTTCACAAATAAAGCTAATCAAATGGCCATAATAATATATGACATATTTCTTAAATTTAACCATCTTTAGTAATCAAAAAATGGAAATATGAAAAATACATATTATTATATACCAATAAGAAACATTGAAAAAGTTTATAATTTCCAACATTACCAAATGCTGGAAATAACAAATGATGATTGGAACTTACATATTCTGATAATGCTAAACTTAATTGGAATGATTGTATGAGAATACCCATGACAGTATTGCTAGTAAAAGGCCAAAATTGACTTGATAGCCATTTTACAATAAATGAAAATATTGTGACACATTCGTACAGTAAATACATTTGATATGCTTGTGCATGGTTATTTTAACAAATACAATATTTAAATGAAAAATTTGAATACACTTACAACCAGTATAAACATGTAGACTAAATAAAATTATAATGTTACATATATGAATCTAAAACAATATTTGTTTCATATTTTTAAAATATTTATTACTAAAATCAATTTTAGTCACACTAACCTAAAAAAATCTTTTTAGCTTGATTCTTAGATTCTCATAGATTTTTCTGCTAAAATTCAGGAATATTATTTCCAAGTGTTCCTTTAACTGTCCCCATGATTCTTAGTGATCCTGTGAAACACCCTGTCAGAAATGACACTCAATAATTCTTCCTATAGCAAATGGAATTTTATGACATCACACTTTAGGGATCCGACAAATCTGTAATCTTATCTAGTTTGACAGTTATAAAGGGCATTTCAAAAACTGATTGCATCTGGTGTGATTTTAAGAGGGTTACCGTATAACTAGGGAAAAAATATTCTTAAATCCTCTTCCATAGGGACAGTACTCCAAAAGATTTTTATACTTAATTCAGAAATACTGTCACCATTCATTTAGATTTAACAGAGATTATTAAGAAATATGCCATTGTCTAACTCACTAACATGAAATTTATCATGGAATACATGTATGTTTATGTATTTTTCACTATAATATATGAAGCAAACTTTTTAATTTCTTCAGCTTCAATATCTTTATGTCTCTATTCTGCCATAAAAACTTAAACATTGTTTATGTTCTTGGCTTTTAGTAATAAATAACCTTTAATGATAGAGTATGAAATGTCAGTGAGAATTTCATCTTATTGGTATTTTTAGTTAAGTGAATTGAATCTTTTTTATGTAGAAATATTTACATCAGCCATATACTCCTTTACTTTGCTTATTCTGAATCTGTATGTGATAGCTCCCCTCTCAAAAATGCAATTTATTTATGAATAATATCTTGGAAACTAAAAAATTTATTTTTTCCCTATTGGAATCTCTGTACTGGAGGCACTGATCTTTTGAGCACAAAATTAAGGGTTGGTGACTTCCATTTCCAGTGTAAAAGTAACTTCACTTTCCAGGTTAGTTAAATATAAGATTTGAAACCTAACTAAAAAATAATTATGTCTTAAAAAAATTCTAGCACAAGATACATGGAATGTTGGCTGACTTTTGGTAATGTCCCCTTTTGTGAACTTCCTTTACATAGAACTTTATTCAGTGTCATTAAATCTTGGAGATGGAGGTGATGACTTTAATCTTTCTAAATTATGATATAGACTTTATGATTCTCAAACTCCTCTAACACAATAGACCATAGTCTTATTGATGAAGCGATGGAAGATTTGGAAAATAGTATCATATAAATAAAATAGTAATAATAATGATAATCATCATCATCATCATCATCTACATATATGTGCAGTAGAAATAACTGCAGTTTGCTCTTGGTTTTATTGTCTTAAACTTTCCTTCCTCCAAATATTTGAAATATTGAGCCATCTGAAATAATTAGATTGTCTTTTGGTCACTTTTAAAAATTTGTTTGGGTTTTAAACATCAAAATACATGGTTTCTAAGATATGCACGTATTTGTCATTCTCTATAAAAGGCAAAAATTATGATATTTATTGCTGATTATTATGTTTGGATTTGTTTCTATTCTTTACTTTGCAGCTTTCAGTATTCTAGTCTCTAATACTAAATTACCTATTTCTTACTCAATTTCAATTTGCAACCTTAGTTTATTGTGGGTTTGCAAAACCGATAACCAAATTTAACAAAAATGTGAGCATATTCTGACTGAGGAACTGAAATATTCTACTATGGCAAAAGCTCCTGAATTTTAATAGATTGCTTTTGTATGCACACTCAGATTTTTCCATTAAAATTTCTGGAAGAGTTTATGTGTAACTGGTGCCGTTTTCATCACAGTGTCAGGTAATGTCCACCAGTGAAATCATCTAAAGCGAGTTCTCTTTGTGAATAGTTTTCAGCTATGAAATTTTTTAAGTAGACAGGGGGCTATTGAGGCTTTCCATTTCTTGAAAGAGCTTTGGTTGTTTTTGTCTTCCAAGGCATCTGTCCATTCCATCTAAATCATCAATTTATGGACATACAATACATATAACAACTTAATATCTATATTGATGTCTCTTCTTTGATTTTCAATTTTGAAAATTCACTTCTATCATCCTCATCAGTCAGAGCTACAGATTGATCAAGTTCCATTGATCTTTTCAAATATTTCACTGTAAGTTTCACATTTTTAATAAACTTTTACTTTAGAATAATATTAAATTTGCACAAGAGGGCTAATAATTGTGAAGATTCTTCATATACACTCCATAACCTATTCTTCCTATTTTAACATCGTATTTGTGTGTTCTGATTTTTATAATTAAAAAATTAATATATTGGTACCAGATCAAATTTAGAGTACATTTAGATTTCCTTTGTTTTGCATAATGTCTCTCTTCAATTGAAAGATCTCATTCAAGATTCCTCATTACATTTAGGCATCTTACCTCCTTAAGCTTCTATTGGATTTGGTAGTTTTTCAGGTGTCCTTTGCTTTTCATTTATTTTTGTGGGTGGGGGGGAATGGGTACAGGGATTGAACTAAGGGGCACTCAACCACTGAGCCACATCCTCAGCTCTATTTTGTACCTTATTTAGAGACAGGGTCTCATTGAGTTGCTTAACACCTTGCAGTTGCTGAGGCTGGCTTGGAACTCACCATCCTCCTGACTCATCTTCCTGAGCTGCTGGGATTACAGATGTGTGCCACCATGCCCAGCTACCTCTGCTTTTGATGACAACTTGAGGGAATACTAGTCAGGTGTTTTGCAGAATGACTGTGAATTAGGATATGTCAGATATTTTCACTCTTCTACCCAAGAACTTATTCCCATTACAACACCATTATCAATTTTGAAGTCCATAATCTTAATATAACTTTCACTGATATATGTCTTGAAATATATATCACGTATTCACTTAGTACTTTTTATTTCTTAACATGGAGATCAGGGGCTTTAAACAAGAGAAGGCCTAGTTTATCTCTTATGTGTTTGTGGGTATATGGGGAGTATGTGCATGATTGATTGTGTTTATATTTAACATTGTATTTTGCTCTTTTTTCTTGCACAGATTATGCTTCTGAAGTTGTAGCCAAAAATCTATTACCTAATCTAATGTCACATAGATTTTTTCCCTTAGGTTTGCTTCTAGAGGTTTTGTATTTTTAAATATACATTTATATCTATAATTAATTTTGAGTTAATTTTTAAGTGCTTTGATTTTGGGATCAATTATTTTGGCATAGGCTATCCAAATTTTTTTCAGCACCATTTGTTGGAAAATTGTCCTTTCTCTATTAAATACCCTTTTATGTTTGTTTGATATATAAATATGCCTGCTCTTTTACTGACACCATGCTGTCTTGGTCACTGCAGATTTACAGTGAGCCAGGAAATCAGTAAATGTCAGGCCTTTGTCTTTTGGTCTATCCATATAAATTTTACAGCCATTTCTTTAATACATAGCAAATACCTTCCTGAGATTTTGAGAAGAAATCTATTGAATATATAGATCAAAAATAGAGGAACTGACATCTTAACAACATTGCACTTTTCAATCCCTTAATGTGGAATATCTCTCCATTTATGTCAATCTATTGTTCCTTTCATCATTGAAGTGTAGTGTCTGATAACAATCCTTGCAAATATCATGTTTTACTTAACACTAAGTTTTTTTTACTTTATCCATTTTTTAAAAAAAATTCTACCTGTTTCATAGAAAAGAAACAGGCTTTTGTATACTCATATCTCACCACATTCTATACCTTTTATTTTTTTGAGTTTTTTAGTAGATTCCTTGGATTTTTCCATAAAGAAAATCTTGTCATCTCTGAATCTAGATATTTTTTCTCCTTTCCAATCTGTAAAACTTTTTCAAAATTTTCTTATCACACAGCTAAAACTTCCAATACACTGTTATTACTGACAATTCGTATAATTACTAAAAATTTTCTATTTCATTGATCTCTAATCTTTTTATTATGTCTTTTCTTAGTATTTGGTATTTAATTCATTCTTCCTCAATTTTTGGTATTTAATTCATTCTTCCTCATTTTTTAACATAAAATCTTGGATATAGACTTTATATTTTTAATATAAAAAATTATATGTTTTATATTTTAGGTACTATTTTTGCTGTAAACTACAAATCGTGATATGTTATCTGTTGCTTTTTCACTCATTTCATTCTTTTCTAATAACTTCATTTTTTCTTTAATACATTCATTATTTCATAATATTTTTTATAAATTTCCAAAAATTTGATAATTGTTCCCAATATGTTCTTTAGACCAATTTCTAGCTTAGTTTTATTGTCAGAAAATAAAATATTTATTACTTGAATCTTTTTAAATTTATTAAAGGCTGATCTTATGATCCAGAATATTATATTTTGGTAAATGATTAATGTGGAATTTAAAAAATATGTTAAAAGAGCAGAGTGATTAACTATGCAGTTTCTAGAAGTGAGTATTTGGGTTTGCATTGCTGCCATTTTCTACTCTGTGATCTTAGAAAACTATTTAACTTCATAGTGACTCAATTTTCCTATTTGTGAAATGGTAATAAAATGGAGATAATTACCCCGTGGTGTGCCTATTAAGATGAAATATGATAATATTGTAAACACCCGGATCTTGTTTTACAAACAACAAACACTCCATATCCCTCAGCTGCCTTTATTTGAATCATGACTGTCATGGAAGTTGCCCTTTGTTGTCATCATCAGCCACAGCAGCAGAAGCTGTTTCAAACTTGAAAATCAAATTGGAAAACGGTAGTCTTAAAGGAGGTAGGGAATCAGAAGAGTATATTGTCATGAAAAAGAAAAATGAGTGATCAGAAGTGACAGTGTACTGTCACTTTACTTCCTTTAGAGCCATTCACTCACATTGACACAGAACTTAATGTGTTTTATACATTAAATTATAATAGCCAAATTCACAATTTGGAGGCAGACCTTTCTGAACTCCAGCAGTATTAAGCCACTCTTTTTTTTTTTTTTTTTTAATTTTTTATTGTTGGCTGTTCAAAACATTACATAGTTCTTGATATATCATATTTCACAATTTGATTCAAGTGGGTTATGAACTCCCATTTTTACCCCATATACAGATTGCAGAATCACATCAGTTACACATCCATTGATTTACATATTGCCATACTAGTGTCTGTTGTATTCTGCTGCCTTTCTTATCCTCTACTATCCCCCCTCCCCTCCCCTCCCCTCCCCTCTTCTCTCTCTGCCCCCTCTACTGACATTCGTTTGTCCCCCTTGTATTATTTTTCCCCTTCCCCTCACTTCCTCTTGTATGTACTTTTGTATAACTCTGAGGGTCTCCTTCCATTTCCATGCATTTTCCCTTCTCTCTCCCTTTCCCTCCCACCTCTCATCCCTGTTTAATGTTAATCTTCTTCTCATGCTCTTCGTCCCTACTCTGTTCTTAGTTACTCTCCTTATATCAAAGAAGACATTTGGCATTTGTTTTTTAGGGATTGGCTAGCTTCACTTAGCATAATCTGCTCTAATGCCATCCATTTCCCTGTAAATTCTATGATTTTGTCATTTTTTAATGCAGAGTAATACTCCATTGTGTATAAATGCCACATTTTTTTTATCCATTCATCCATTGAAGGGCATCTAGGTTGGTTCCACAGTCTAGCTATTGTGAATTGTGCTGCTATGAACATCGATGTAGCAGTGTCCCTGTAGCATGCTCTTTTTAGGTCTTTAGGGAATAGACCGAGAAGGGGAATAGCTGGGTCAAATGGTGGCTCCATTCCCAGCTTTCCAAGAAATCTCCATACTGCTTTCCAAATTGGCTGCACCAATTTGCAGTCCCACCAGCAATGTACAAGTGTACCCTTTTCCCCACATCCTCGCCAGCACTTGTTGTTGTTTGACTTCATAATGGCTGCCAATCTTACTGGAGTGAGATGGTATCTTAGGGTGGTTTTGATTTGCATTTCTCTGACTGCTAGAGATGGTGAGCATTTTTTCATGTACTTGTTGATTGATTGTATGTCCTCCTCTGAGAAGTGTCTGTTCAGGTCCTTGGCCCATTTGTTGATTGGGTTGTTTGTTCTCTTATTGTCTAATTTTTTGAGTTCTTTGTATACTCTGGATATTAGGGCTCTATCTGAAGTGTGAGGAGTAAAGATTTGTTCCCAGGATGTAGGCTCTCTATTTACCTCTCTTATTGTATCTTTTGCTGAGAAAAAACTTTTTAGTTTGAGTAAGTCCCATTTGTTGATTCTAGTTATTAACTTTTGTGCTATGGGTGTCCTATTGAGGAATTTGGAGCCCGACCCCACAGTATGTAGATCGTAGCCAACTTTTTCTTCTATCAGACGGCGTGTCTCTGATTTGATATCAAGCTCCTTGATCCATTTTGAATTAACTTTTTATTACCAAAAGTTCTCTATAGGTTTAATGCAATGCCAATCAAAATCCCAACGGCATTTCTTGTAGAAATAGAGAAAGCAATCATGAAATTCATATGGAAAAATAAAAGACCCAGAATAGCAAAAACAATGCTAAGCAGGAAGTGTGAATCAGGCGGTATAGCGATACCAGACTTCAAACTATATTACAGAGCAATAGTAACAAAAACAGCATGGTACTGGTACCAAAACAGGCGGGTGGACCAATGGTACAGAATAGAGGACACAGAAACCAATCCACAAAACTACAACTATCTTATATTTGATAAAGGGTCTAAAAGCATGCAATGGAGGAAGGATAGCATCTTCAACAAATGGTGCTGGGAAAACTGGAAATCCATATGCAACAAAATGAAACTGAATCCCTTTCTCTCGCCAAGCCACTCTTAATTCAACAATATTACTTAGATTTCTTAAAGGTTCCTCAAGAGTCGGCATGCTTGGATGTAAATTTATAAACTTAGCCCCAAACATCGTTATTTTCCAGGATTTCTCTTAATATTGAATTATCCATCTTCTTCTGCAGACCATTAACTACCATTTTATTTCTTTCAGGAAGTCTCATTAAGTTTTCCTCCTAAATATTGTTAAATGAGTATATTTCTCTCTTTAATTAACATCATTATTTTGGATCAAGAAATCATTTCTCATCTGTACCATAATGACCTCTTCAATAATTCATAATACATTTTCAGTGCCATGGATTCCATACCTATATTTTAGCCAGAATTGTTATTTCAAAATAGAAATCTGATTATCTTCTCCCAACATAGTCCCCTTCATTACTCAAAAAATTGTTTGTCTTTCAGTCTCTTTGAAAAATCTTGGTCATTTTCTCCAAAGTTTATTAACCACACTCCCCATTTTTATTACCCTCCCACTTGCACAAGTTTTCGAGCACTTCTAGTTAGTCTTCTACAACATCTTTGCCTATACTTCTTATGTCTATGTTCTACTGTTCTTTAACTTGGTGAACTCTATCATTCAGGCTTCATTTCAAATGTTACTTCCTCAAGGAACAACCCCCAGATCCTGTGCCTGGATAATATTTATGCATTTATGCTTTTGTTGCTTCAATTCCATAGGTACATTTATGTGTGTGGTTTTGTAATGAATATTTATCCCCCTGCTCTCCTATTTAATCCAAGTGAGCAGGGACTGTGTTCTTTTGCTCACTACCATAGCAACATCATGAATGGACATAGTTGATATGAAATCACATTCTGAGAAGCAAAGGGGAAAGAGAGGAATTAAATTACTTTTTAAAGTGGCACAATTTAGAAGAATCAAATATAACTCAAAGGGGAAATTGTTGGGGGCTACCCTGAACTGCAGCTGAACATGCCCCCTTAGCCTTGAGTAATGAAGGTATTGAACTGACACTGCACACAGTGTGAAAAAAATGGACCTTACCTTCACTTGGCAAGGAAGTCCAGCTCTGGGCTTGGGCATTACCCAATGGGACTGGGCTACAGCCCCCTGTTTGTTGTAACACAATCCCTTGCCTTATTTGGGTGGAATATTCTATCAATTATCTTTCCCCTAACAAATACAGGGGCTCAGGGTGTGTTTTCTCTCTCTTACCTCCTTGTTCCTCTTTCCCTCCAGCACTGGAGCTTACCCCTGAAGTTGCAGAGCCGACCCTGATACCCGAAAAAGATATTTTGTGTTTGTGTGGTCTTTTTATTGCCAGCCCAATTCACACAGAGTGACCTTGACTCCGTCACCAGAGCAGGAGATGGGCAACAATTGCCTCCAGAAGGAGTGAATTCCAGTAATTTGGTGGGTGTGGCTTTCTCTCCAATAGTAACAAGTGCACTTTTATTTTCAGAGTATAGTGGATAGGTTTTTGAAAGTAAGAGGAGAAAGGAAAATAAGTGGATGTTAAAAAATAAAATATGGGCAATTCATTGTCTTCACAGAGAGAAATCTATTTGGAATTCTGAAGATGATAATTAGGTGAAGGGGAAAAGAGATTAAGAGAGCCCAGCTGCTACTCTAAGACAGATGCAGGGCTTTAACCTGCAGCTAGCAATACTTTTCCCCTTAGAGAACCTAGTCTGGATGCCAAACGCAGACTGCCCTAAAATCTAATAGCAATGCCAGTGTCTGCCACTAAACCCACTTTTGGGTTAGGGGACCTTTGAAGCGCCCTTGCAGGCAGCTGGGGGTGATTCACAGAGAGGAGGGCTCAACTGATGCCACCTGTAGAATCCTGCCCAGGCAGAACAATATGGTAGCACTGACAGAGCCTTGGTTGGCCCAGGCAAAGACGGGCTTATCCAGTAATGCTTATCCAGTAACCGTAGGAACCAAACATGGCCTCCACAACCGGGACAATGGTGGAATACCCAGAAGATATGGTCGTGAAAGGGTATAAAGTGGAGCAATGCACTCAAATGAGTCCAGCACCAAGGACCCCTTGCCTGCAAACCAGGCATGGCATACAGTGGTGGCTCTCAGAACAGGCAAATTGCAGACAGCTAAGGGGGCCTTGGATAATTGCAGTGCCAACCAGCCAACTCCATGCTGGCATAATCATAGCAACTGTTTTCAGGATAGCAGAATAAATGGCAAAAAGCCCTGGAGGTATGCCACTGGGTGGCACGGTTCAGCTAGGACTGCTGATGACCAGATATGCAAAACACTCTGGATGGGCAATACACAGGATGGGGTTCCCAGGACTTCAGACAAGTCTTTTTGTCACGGAGAACACAGAAAAACCCTCTAGCCATGCAGCAGCTGGAACAACATGGCAGATAAGTCCTGCCTCCTGCACTTTTGCAGGGCTTCCATTTACTCTTTCTCACCATCACTGAGGCAGGGCTCCCTGCCCCACTACCCAGCTACTAACCTGAGCTTCCTGTTTCACACAGGCTCACCATTGTCAATTTTTTTTTCCCTCATGGTTTTTGAATACATTCCCATTAACAAAAAAAAAAAAAAAAAGAAAGAAAGAAAGAAAAGGAAAGAAAGAAAAAGAAAAAAAAATTCTCTTTCAGACAGAATCTTATTTGACAAACTTCTGCATCGCAGCCCTTAGCCTGACTTATTTTTGAAGTTAAATAATCTGATTTTTTTTTTTAATCCCTCAACAGGTTCTTTTAGGAATCCTTTCTTGGCTCTTGGTTGTGTTACTAAATAATGTTATGTTTATGAAAAATATCATGCATACACTTGTCTACATTTTACTTTTAGTTTTAAAGATTATGGGATGTATTTGTTCATCATGAGAATAAAAGAGCCGGCAATCTGAGTTATTTTTTTTCATAATGCTCTCATGATGACCCAAAACCCTCATTCCTTTGATGTCTAACTGTGTAATACAAAAAAATGTGCTCTAATTGCATTATTTGATGTGACATAGAAGAGTGCAGTCCTAGTTGAAAGTAAATTAAAATGGATCCAAATACTTTTAAGAACCACATGGTTTAATAAAACTTATTTTAAATTAAATAATTATATAATAATGAGCTTAATCTTTATTCTTGATACATATTTTCCAGTTGCTTAAGTAATCTATAATCTTTAATTCATAGGATCATTAACATATAGGTCTATTTACTTTTAATAATTTTCCCTCCACAGAAACACATAATTTATATTTTTATAATGCATTTATCTGATGCTTTACTTTATATAAATAGAGGTACTTAAAATAAATGTATTTTACTATAAAAAAACTTACCTTATGAGGTACAACCATCAAGTAATCTTTAATTCCTGATTATTGTTCAGAGTTTTATAAAATGATAAACAGATATGATTCTATGAGCTACGTAGCCAAAGCTTTGGCTACGTTTCCATTGAGATATCCCTTCTTTTGAGGTGTAATAATTTGTTTAGATTCCAAAATTTACAGGAGTTATCTCAGAGTATAACCAAAAGTATTAATTCTGGAAGAAGAGAAAGAGATGCTTCTACAGAGTGGAAACAGGAATTGGCGGGTCCTAAAAGGAAGAAAGAAATCAACTCTTGGTAAAAAGAAAAGATCTTTACATATTCAAGACTTTAATGATAAAAAATTTTCCTAAATAGAGAAATCTTTATGAACAGTTGATACAGAAATTTAAAGTAATTGAGAAGCAGATTTATGTATAGCTAGATTGATTATAAATATATAAAATGATCAGTTTTAGGATGTTTCAAGCTTTTCCCTGATGTTATTAAGTTCTTATGAACCAAGATTTTTGTCCGTATTTTGAGAAGACAAAAACTTATTGGAACATTAAGTTTATGCTCGTTCCAATAAGGTCATTACTTATGCTTAATGATTCTTGCTGCTTAAACAAGGACTAATTTTTAGTAAATTAAAATGCATACATCCTGGATTAGACAATGAATGTCTTCAAATACCGCCTTGAGTTCCAGTTTGAAATTCCTCTTTAAGGACTAAATTTGATTGATTTAAAAACATCAATAATTATGATAATTATTATTAATTCTTACATATTAAGTCTATTGATTTACTAAATATGTGGGTATTTGGGATATGAAACTTGAGAGAACATTTTGTCAAAACTGGTGTTTACAAAGTTTAAAAAATGGGTGTCTCATTTTATGTATTATTGGTTCTAACCTCAATCACTATCATGAAAGAAGGCCTTAAAAAATTACCCATAAGGAAGAAAGATCAAAGGGACCCCTCCAACTTAATGCAGACAAGAACAAATTCAAGGAGATTTTTGAAATATCCAAATACGTATATTATAATGCTTCAAAACTTATGACAGAGGTCTGACCTCACCTAGAAAGATATTATGCTATTACTTAACTAAACTTAAAAAGGAAAGGCCACCCTAAAAACAGTTTGAAAGATATCTATCTTTACCATGTCCGAATAACACACAATAGGTACAAATCTGGTTGTTTGTCTGGAGCACAGACAATTCCCCAAAACAAACTAAGATCCAAAATATAAGCAGAATACCTAGAAAATAATTATAGTAGGCCTCCAGGAGAATCTTAATACTTTCATGGAGAGACTCAAAGAGACAATATACTGCACCCTAAATATATAGAGGGTTACCCATTTTCAAAGGATGAGTTTATCATCCAGTTGGCCCCGGATATACGAAAGAAATTACAGAAGTTCACATAGCTCTGATCAATCATTAGATGTTACCCCACAATTTAAATAGACATCAAATAAAAGAAAGAAAAAAAAAACATACAGAAAGAAAAAGACTAAGATACTAGTCTTGGCTCCAGAAGGATTTAACTTTCTGGGTGAAAGTGTTACTCCTTTTCTAAATTCTAAACAAGATTTGGAAGCCTCTATAACATTAAAACAGGGCATTACTTCAAGCCAGTCATTAGTTTATCTCTAAAACAAATAACCCTAAAAATAGTTACCCTTAATATACTAGACAGACAGCCATCAACAAATCAGCTCAATAGCCAATAGTTTATCTCAATAAAAAACTTAAACATGATAAGCCAGTTCTCTACTTTATTTATTTTTATTTTTTTATTATTATTTGTTCAAAACATTACAAAGTTCTCGACATATCATATTTCATACATTTGATTCAAGCAGATTATGAACTCCCATTTTTACCCTATATACATATTGCAGATTCACATCAGTTACACATCCACTTTTTTACCTACTGCCATACTAGTAGTGTATGTTGTATTCTTCTGCCTTTCCTATCCTCTACTATCCCTCCTCCCCTCCCCTCCCTTCCCATCTTCTCTCCCTACCACATCTACTGTAATTCATTTCTCTCTCTTGTTATTTTTCCCCCTTTCCCCTCACTTCCTCTTATATGCAATTTTGTATAACAATGAGGGTCTCCTTCCTTTACCATACAATTTCCCTTCTCTCTCTCTTTCCCTCCCCCCTCTCATCCCTGTTTAGTGGTGATCTTCTTCTCATGCTCTTCCTCTCTATTATGTTCTTAGTTGCTCTCCTTATATCAAAGAAGACATTTGGCATTTATTTTTAAGGGATTGGCCAGCTTCACTTAGCATAATCTGCTCTAGTGCCATCCATTTCCCTGCAAATTCCATGATTTTGTCATTTTTTAGTGCAGAGTAATACTCCATTGTGTATAAATGCCACATTTTTTTTATCCATTCATCTATTGAAGGGCATCTAGGTTGGTTCCACAGTCTAGCTATTGTGAATTGTGCTGCTATGAACATCGATGTAGCAGTGTCCCTATAGTACACTCTTTTAAGGTCTTTAGGGAATAGTCCAAGAAGGGGAATAGCTGGGTCAAATGGTGGTTCCATTCCCAGCTTTCCAAGGAATCTCCATACTGCTTTCCAAATTGGCCGAACCAATTTGCAGTCCCACCACCAATGTACAAGTGTACCCTTTTCCCTACATCCTGGCCAGCACTTGTTGTTGTATGACTTCATAATGGCTGCCAATCTTACTGGAGTGAGATGGTATCTTAGGGTGGTTTTGATTTGCATTTCTCTGACTGCTAGAGATGGTGAGCATTTTTTCATGTACTTGTTGATTGATTGTATGTCCTCCTCTGAGAAGTGTCTGTTCAGGTCCTTGGCCCATTTGTTGATTGGGTTATTTGTTATCTTATTGTTTAATTTTTTGAGTTCTTTGTATACTCTGGATATTAGGGCTCTATCTGAAGTGTGAGGAGTAAAAATTTGTTCCCAGGATGTAGGCTCCCTATTTACCTCTCTTATTGTTTCTCTTGCTCTGAAAAAACATTTTAGTTTAAGTAAGTCCCATTTGTTGATTCTTGTTATTAACTCTTGTGCTATGGGTGTCCTATTAAGAAATTTGGAGCCCAACCCCACAATCTGTAGATCGTAGCCAACTTTTTCTTCTATCAGACGCAGAGTCTCTGATTTGATATGAGGCTCCTTGATCCATTTTGAGTTAACTTTTGTGCATGGCTAGAGAAGGGGATTCTGTTTCATTTTGTTGCATATGGATTTCCAGTTTTCCCAGCACCATTTATTGAAGATGCTATCCTTCCTCCATTGCATGCTTTTAGCCCCTTTAGCAAATATAAGATAGTTGTAACTTTGTGGATTAGTCTCTGTGTCCTCTATTCTGTACACTTGGTCCACCCGCCTGTTTTGGTACCAGTACCATGCTGTTTTTGTTACTATTGCTCTGTAGTATAATTTGAAATCTGGTATCAATATACCGCCTGCTTCACACTTCCTGCTTAGAGTTGCTTTTGCTATTTTGGATCTTTTATTTTTCCATATGAATTTCATGATTGCTTTATCTATTTCTACAAGAAATGTCGTTGGGATTTTGATTGGCATTGCATTGAACCTATAGAGGACTATTGGTAATATCGCCATTTGGATGATGTTAGTTCTGCCTATCCATGAACAGGGTATATTTTTCCATCTTCTAAGATCTTCTTCTATTTCTCTCTTTAGGGTTCTGTAGTTTTCATTGTATAAATCTTTCATCTCTTTTGTTAGGTTGATTCCCAAGTATTTTATTTTTTTTGAGGAAATTGTGAATGGGGTGTTTTTCCTCATTTCCATTTCAGAAGTTTTGTCGCTGATATACAGGAATGCCTTTGATTTTTACGTGTTGATTTTATATTCTGCCACTTTGCTAAATTCATTTATTAATTCTAGTAGTTTCTTTGTAGACCCTTTTGGGTCTTGTAGGTATAGAATCATGTCTTCCGCAAATAGTGATAATTTAAGTTCTTCTTTTCCTATTTTTATGCCTTTAATTTCTTTCGTCTCTCTAATTGCTCTGGCCAGTGTTTCGAGGACTATATTGAATAGAAGTGGTGATAGAGGGCATCCCTGTCTTGTTCCAGATTTTAGAGGGAATGCCTTCAATTTTTCTCCATTCAGAATGATGCTAGCCTGAGGCTTAGCATAGATAGCTTTTACAATGGTGAGGTAAGTTCCTGTTATCCCTAGTTTTTCTAGTGTTTTGAACATAAAGGGATGCTGTACTTTGTCGAATGCTTTTTCTGCGTCTATCGAGATGATCATATGGTTCTTATCTTTAAGTCTATTGATGTGGTGAATAACATTTATTGATTTCCGTATATTGAACCAGCCTTGCATCCAAGGGGTGAATCCAGAATTTTATTGAGGATTTTTGCATCTAGGTTCATTAGAGATATTGGTCTGTAGTTTTCTTTCTTTGAGGTGTCTTTGTCTGGTTTCAGAATCAGGGTGATGTTGGCCTTATAGAATGAATTTGGAAGGGCTCCCTCTTTTTCTATTTCCTGAAATAACTTGAAAAGTATTGGTTTTAATTCTTCTTTAAAGGTTTTGTAAAACTCCGCTGTATACCCATCTGGTCCTGGGCTTTTCTTGGTTGGTAGTCCTTTGATTGCTTCTTCTATTTCATCCATTGATATTGGTCTGTTCAAATTGTGTGTATCCTCCTGATTCAGTCTGGGCAAATCATATGACTTAAGAAAATTATTGATGTCTTTACTATCTTCTATTTTATTGGAATATAGGGTTTCAAAATAATTTCTAATTGTCTTCTGTATTTCTGTAGCATCTGTTGTGATATTTCCTTTTTCATCCCGTATGTTAGTAATTTCAGTTCTCTCTCTTCTTCTCTTCATTAGCATGGCTAAGGGTCTGTCGATCTTATTTATTTTTTCAAAGAACCAACTTTTAGTTTTGTCAATTTTTTCAATAGATTCTTTTGTTTCAATTTTGTTGATTTCCACTCTGATTTTAATTATTTCTTGCCTTCTGCTATATTTGCTGTTGTTTTGCTCTTCCTTTTCTACTGCTTTGAGATGAAGTGTGAACTCATTTATTTGTTGGTTTTTACTTTTTTTGAGGAATGACCTCCAAGCAATGAATTTCCCTCTTAAAACTGCTTTCATTGTGTCCCATAGATTCCGATATGTTGTGTCTGTATTTTCATTTGTCTCTAAGAATTTTTTGATTTCCTCCTTTATGTCTTCTGCAACCCATTGATCATTCAGTAACATATTGTTCATTTTCCATGAGATGTATGATTTTTTCTTCCATCTTTTTTTGTTGATATCCAGTTTCATTCCATTATGATCAGATAAATCTGCATGGTATTATCTCCACCCCTTTATATTTACTGAGGGTTGCCCTATGGCATAATATATGGTCTATTTTTGAGAAGGATCCATGTGCTACTGAGAAAAAAGTATATCCACTTGATGATGGTTTATATATTCTATAAATGTCAGTTAAGTCTAGGTTATTGATTGTGATATTAAATTCTATAGTTTCTTTATTCAACTTTTTTTTGGAGGATCTGTCCAATGGTGAGAGAGGAGTGTTGAAGTCACCCATAATTATTGTGTTGTGGTCTATTTGATTCTTGAACTTGAGGAGAGTTTGTTTTATAAACATCGCAGCACCCTTATTTGGTGCATAAATATTGATAATTGTTATGTCTTGTTGGTGAATGGTTCCTTTTAACAGTATATAATGTCCTTCCTTATTCCTTTTGATTAACTTAGTCTTGAAGTCAATTTTATTTGACATGAGGATGGCCACCCCTGCTTGCTTACGAGGACCATGTGCATGGTATGTTTTTTCCCAACCTTTCACTTTCAGCCTGTATATGTCTTTTCCAATCAAATGTGTCTCCTGGAGGCACCATATTGTTGGATTTGTTTTTTTAATCCATGTTACCAGTCTATGTCGCTTTATTGGTGAGTTTAAGCCATTTACGTTTAGAGTTACTGTTGATATGATTTGTACTTCCAGCCATGATTGATTATTTATCTTTTTTCTTTTTTCAATTTGTTTTGTTTCTCCATGATTAGCTTTCTCATGCTCTCTGGCTTACTGAGGTACTTCCCACTGTTGGTTTTGGTTATTGTTTTTCATTTCTTCCTCGTGTAGTGTTTTGCTCAAGATGCTTTGCAATGCTGGTTTTCTGGCTGCAAATTCTTTTAACTTTTGTTTATCATGAAAGATTTTTATTTTGTTGTCGTACCTGAAGCTTAATTTTGCTGGATACAAAATTCTTGGTTGGCATCCATTGTCTTTCAGAGTTTGAAATACGTTGTTCCAGGATCTTCTCGCTTTCAGCGTCTGTGATGAAAAATCCGTTGTTAACCTTATTGGTTTACCCCTGAATGTAATCTGCCTCCTTTCTCTTGTAGCTTTTAATATTTTCTCTTTGTTCTGTATATTGGATATCTTCATAACAATGTGTCTTGGTGTTGGTCTACTGTGATTTTGTATGCTCGGTGTCCTATATGCATCTACAATTTGTACATCCGTTTCCTTTTTTTTTTGTCTGGAAAGTTTTCTATAATTATTTCATTCAACAGGTTGTTCATTCCCTTGGTTTGAACCTCTATACCTTCCTCTATCCCGATGACTCTTAAGTTTGTTTTTTTATGTTTTCCCATATCTCTTGGATGTTTTTCTCGTGATTTTTTTACCAGCCTTCCTGAGTTGGCTAGACTCTTTTCAAGATGATATATTTTGTCTTCATTACCTGACGTTCTGGCTTCTACTTGCTCCACTCTGTTAGTGATACTCTCATTTGAGTTTTTAATTTGGTTTATAGTTTATTTCATTTCTAAAATTATTGTTTGATTTTTTATAATCTCTATTTCCTGATAAAGATGCTTATTTGCTTCTTTTATTTGCTTTTGTATTTCATTTTCAATGAGTTCTTTCATTGTTTGAATTTGCTGTCTCATATCCCCTGTAAGATTCCATTCCATCTGTCTAAGGTATTAATTGAGTTCTTTATTTGGCCATTTTTTTTGATGCCTCTAGGTCCTCCTGTATATTTAGGCTGTGCTGCATTGTTTGTACTCCTTTTCTTCCTTGCTTTTTCATGCTGCTTATGTTACTTCTTGTTCTGTTTGACTGCTGAGTTACTGTTTACTCCTATAAATTTATTTGGTTTTGTGTTTCTCTCGGGTCTCTCTTTTGTGATAGGAGACTATGACTAGAGATGATGAGTTTTGTTGCACTTTAGTGTAGATTCATTCGTTTCCTAAACTGTGTACAGATTCTGATGGCATATAGCGGTCTGCCGTTTGGTCTTGGGACTTATATTTAAGTTGAATGATGTGATGGTATTGAGGTTGGTATCTACTGATGAGGGATATTAACAGGAGGATGGTCTGGAGTATTTGGGGGAAGTTAAGGTCTTGGTAGCACTATATAACATCTCGGAACATTGACCTATACATATTTAGTAAATTACACATAAACAGTGTCGTATTGCTTGGGAGGAAAGGTATTAGAAGGGAAGGGAAGAAGTCACTAAAGAGAATGAGAGTAAGCAGATAGAGTTCAAGGAAAGGGGAATAAGGAAATTGAAAAGAAATGAAGAGACAAAAGAAAAAAAGAAAAAATAAAAAAAGAAAAAATTTAAAAAAATAATCAAAAAAGTGAAAATAAAAAATAAAAAAAAATATTTTAAAAACTTAAAAAAGAAAAAAAAATTAAAATTAAAAAAAAATTAAAAATGCACTCTTAGAGTTTGATTAACTTCTCTTCCAGTAGGTGGAGCTGTGCCCACCAGGCCAAGCTTCTCCTCTCAGTGCATAGGAACCAATCACTGTGCAGCAGCTCCTCCTCCCCGACTGGGCGGGTCTCTACTCCTGAGTGCCTCGGGCCATTTCTTGTGTCTAGTCACCTCGCCACTGGCCCCGTTCACAGGTGACGCTCACCACAATACTGGTTACGCACCAGGTCTGCTGCTCACAGGAGCCCTATTTTCTTGAACAACTGGGCACACCCTCCCTGCTTGCCAATCTCTCAACCCCTAAGGTTGTGGAGCTTGGGGCTGAGAGCCCTCGGCGTATTTTGCTTGCCCTCTGGTAGCCACGCCCCCGGGAGCTGGTGCAAGAGACCTCAGTTGTCTGCCCTGGTGGGAGCGGTAGCCGGAGGTCCTGCGCCACAGTCCCGCGCCACTCCTGAATCCCTTGGTCTGACTATCATGCTCACGGGAGTGCTGGGAGGGGCCCTTGAGATTTCCCAGCTGCGTGGAGGGGGGGCTAGGGGGTTACACACTTGCCGCCACTGGTTTCAATGAAGTTATCTCCTCCGCCGCATTCTGGTGACGTCAGTTCTCTGCCATGTTGGTATCCCACGCGAATGGCAGCATTTAGTTCCCTTTGCCAGGTGACCAAAGCAACGGGTGGGTCCTGATCGGCCCTCCCAAGCCCCGTCTCAATCCTGTTGCCACTGCCTATGAAGGCTCGGTTGGTATTTACCTCTACAGGATTCGGCGGGACCGGGACCAACAAGCAGTTTCCGCGGGTTCGTTTAGCACTGAGCCAGAGCAGTTTGTCTGCGAGACGCAGGCGAACAGGAGCCTGAATTTGGCTGTTACAGGCTCGGTGTGTGTTCTGAGAGGAGCAGGCTATTCGCCCCAGATCCACGTTAGCTCAGCAATGCCTAGTGATCTTGAGCAAACAGCATTTAGACGATTTAAGACTCCCTATGCCTGCGCAGCTGGAGAGATCAGAGACTTGATACCTCCGTGCCTGCTACCATGTTGGATCTCCTCCACGCTTGCTCCTTCCCCCACCCACAGAAGTGCTGCAGCCCCTGGCTGGCATGGAGGAGGCGGCGCCAGGAGGTTTGCAGAGCCTCTCTACTTTAAATAAAAACAAGATAATGCCATACAACACACATTGATATTTTTTAAATTAGTAAAGTCAAAAGTTACACATAATTATTAGAGCTAATATTTCTACCTTAAGTAAAGTTAGTAAAGATGTTCATATAACTGTTTCTGTACACATAAAGGTTATTTCAACATAAATCCCTTAAGATGTCATTGCTAAGTCAATGCAACAAAAAATTCTAAATTCTCCTAAACAATTCATTAGATTTAGTAATAATAGTGACTATTTTACATATATTAGTATGTAAAGGGCTATTCATTTTTCTATTTCATTTTTTGTTAATGGTGGAAAACAAAATATCTTCCCTATGCTTATTAAACATGTGAACTTCCTGTTCTGGAAAGCTGTCTGTATATATCTCTCATGCCCCTGATAAAGGCTGCTTCTCTTAAGTTAAAGCTTTTTCTCTCACCTATTCCAAATTAAGATGATTATTTAAGTTAATCTAGAGCTAATTTAAAAATATAAATCTTCATATACAACTTATTATATTCCTCATTTTATAACTCTGTTAAAGTAAAAATTGAATCATATATTTGATAAAATTTAAGTTTCTATTTACCATGGTCCCTTTCCAACTCAATAATATTGGCCTTAACATAGCTAATAAATGACTCTCGTCAAGTTTCAGGCCAGCTGAGATAATAAATCTCTTCTTATTATTTAAATACCTGTATTATACTATTGTATTTAATTTAAAACTAATGATACTGTGACTTATGCCAGCCTTTCATTCAATTTTAATAAATAAAAAAGAGGGAAAACAGGATCCTATGTACTAAATCTTACAAAATATTTCAAATTTTTTTTTCTTAAATTGTGATACTAAAAGTCTTACTGCTTCTTAACATAGTTCAGTAAGTTAAATCAGATTTCAAAGGATAGAATCTAAACCTGTCACCATGGAAGTGGCTAAAAAAACTAACACAGGAATGTAAACCTTCAACTATCAATTTCACAGCTTCACCAGGTAAGAAAAATCTATGAAGTGACTTCTTTGGACCCATTCCCCAAGTCCACCCTTAACGTAGTTTACAATGTGGACTGGAAAATCCATCCATGTGACTAGATTTAATTATACTGACTATACTGACATACAGCTACCTATATGTTGATCCCATGGTAAGAATGATGGCTGTCTAAGGGTGTCTTTCAAGGAATAGATAGCATATGAACCTAAACCAGTCACCATGCTGGTCCTTAGAATTTAAGGTTATACTTATATATGGATAGTTTTCAAAATAGAAAGATTATTGAGATGGAATTTTCCCATACAGTCCAGTTATTTACATAGAATATCCACCGGTAAATTATTGAGCTAATCATTCTACAATAAAATATGGCACCTTTCCTAAATGGATGGATGTGCAAATGTCTTGCCAGTACATCATAAAGTGTCTAGAAATAGTGAACCTATTTTAGACTGGTCTCCTAGAATTGACAATGACAATTACACAAGGTGCCATGACCCCTGGAGGTTTCATTGGTAATATCCTAACCTTCAGCAAGGTCGCATCCAGAAGGATGTTTGGTGCTTAATTGCTGCCTCAGAATTTTTGCATTACTGACAGACATATGCTTGAGTTTGTAGACAGGGATTATAAGGAAGGCTCCTACTGTGGTCTGCAGGCCTGTGTTCAATCTCATTATGCTTTAATATTGGAAATGTGAGAATTAACAGAAAGGATGATGAATATATTGTATTCTGTAAATAAATCAACTTAACTAATTGTAACACTAGTTATAATAGAGGAAAAGGACATTGATCCTCCATCAACCTTCTTTTGTCCCATTGACAGTTAACATTTTAGAATCCTGGTATGTTGAAGTTGGTGTTCATACTTTACAACAGGTGCATGTCCAGTTAACCAGAGCTAAGCGAGCTCTTTGTCTCATGATCCTTGGAGTGGCTACTTCTCTTTTATTCATTTTTTCTATCATTACAGCCTGTGTGGCTATGTCTTAAAACTTACGAGATGTGAATTTTCATAATAATTTGACTTAAATTACTTCCAAAGTCCTTCATAATCAGATGAATATTGATGGAAGGATTGAAACTAAGATGAACACTCTAGAAGCCACTGTAATAAATATTGCAAATAAGCTTTCTGCTCTCAAGTTTAAGGAAAGGCTTGAATGCCAAGCTGATTATAAATATGTCTGTGTTACTGCTGCCAAATACAATGCTTCCCAATGGGATTGGGGGAAGTTTAAAAACCACCCACTGAGTATTTGGCAGAACAATAATAATAGCCTGGATCATTTGGACTTGCATCATCATATTCAAGAATACCGAAAAGCAAAATTGATCTTTTTGGATCCTACCTCTTTAGCTGATCAAACACTTCAAAAATTAAATGGCTTTGATCCTGGAAACATACTGAAACATTCTGCATGGTATATTATTGGACTGTTATCTTTGTTATTAATTCTCTTTTGTATTGTAACAATAGGATGTCCTGCCCTTAGAACAAGAATTCTGGAACTCGAGATAATGGCTCATCATTTACTCTTCCAAAGCAAAAAGGGGGGATATGTTGGGGACATCCTGAACAGGAGCTGAGCATGACCCCTTAGCCTTGAGTAATGAAGGTACACTGCAGGCAGTGCAGAGCAAGTGGACTTTACCTTCACTCAGCAAGGAGTGCAGCTCTGGGCTTGGGCATCACCCTATGGGACTGGGCTACAGCTCTCAGTTTGTTGTAACACAATCCCTTGCCTTATTTGGGTGGAATATTCTAATGATTGTCTTTCCTCTAATAAATATAGGGGCTCAGGGTGTGAGCTCTCTCTTGCCTCCCTTGCTCCTCTTGCCCTCTAGCATGGGAGCTGACCCCTGAGATTGCAGAGCCGTCCCTGATCTCCCCAAAAAGTATTTTGTGTTTGTGTGATCTATTCATTGCCAGCCCAATTCACACAGAGTAACCCATATGGGACATGGACAATAGTAAATTTACCAAAATGCTTAATATTGCTTGACTATTAATATGAAGATAGGTCTTTGGCATACAATTTTATTTTTGGATTGATATTTTTCTTAACATAAACATAAATTACTTTGCTTAATCAATAAAGAAATTGCCATATTATTATGAAAAAATTACTTTACCAAGAGTAAGGTAAATTGGTTATTTGCCCAAAGAATCACACATAAAGTTGCTCAAAATCCTTATAAACCAAGAAGAGTTCTTTGAGGATATAATTTGTGCTTTAGAACAAGTTTCCTACTAACCCATAACATGTTATTTCAAATAATTAAGTAAATTTTCTTAGTTTGGCTTCACTGGAAACAAACGTAGAAACAATAATTTGTAGTAAGATTATTTGGGAGATGAAACTCAGGAACATCCAAGGAAATGTGAGGAAATAATATTGGGAAGATGTGTAAATCAGTGCACAAACTACTGCAGAATTATGCTGCTCATGGATCAAGAGACCACGAGTATGTGTGGGCTAGTTCCCTCCAGTTAATAGCAAAGGATTGCTTCTGGAGATTAATACCCAGGACATATGCCCTGCCCAGTATATGGACAGTTTGGGATAAATCATAAGGAATCATAAGGAATTTTACTCAATTTAAAGATAGACCAGCGTTCCCTACTCCACTAAAGTACAAAGGGATGAGGGTGGGATGTCAGGTGGTCTGTTATGGTCTACTTTGTACTACACAGACCCACTCATGCGCCTTAGAAACTTATTCTTATAATTTCCATACCACTCATTCAAAATATACATCATCCTTTGTCAACATTTTTGTTCTCCTACATCAGTTACCCAGTGGAGTAATTCTGATCTTAATTTCCAGTGAGGTTGACCCTTGGTTATCAGGCTATTTTCTAACCATTGCTGCTATGAGAATCCACTTTAATTAAAATGGTGCTTGGAAAAAAATGGTGCAAACTAGATATACTAGTTTATCTATAAACTAAAAAAAAGTTTATCATATAAACTAGATACGATTTCTAGATATATACTCTTGTAGCAGTGACCTCATCTTTTATGATCTTGACAGTATTTTTTCCTACCAGTATAGGATTCCAGGATAGTATTGTATCTTTTTCACTCTAGTCTGTGAAACACTGTGGGCAATCCTTAATAAAGATATACATATATATATATATTCATACAGGTCTCTTTAAGGACCCACTTACATGCCAGAAGTTAGTGTTCAAATAATTAATATTTCCTTGCTGCAGAGGACACTGCCTTGGACCAGCAACCTAAAGGTGCTACATTCTTAGACTTCTCCTTGGTATTTGCCATAAATGGCACTTGTTTTCATTTTACCACAGATATCATTTTTGCCATTTGTTCTAAAACCTGGATTTGTGCAGAGTTCTCTCTTACTCTGTAATCAACTGTATGCCAGAGGTATTCTGAGTTACTAAATATGCTATTGATATCTTCAGTGTCTTAAGCATTTCACAAACAACTGTTGTAGCTTTCTTAGACATACAAGTTATAGGAACAATAACTTGTATTTTACTTGTACTGTATTCATTAAGGAAGTTTCCCAAATGTTTGTAGGATATATTTTGTACCTCATGGTGCTCATGTCTCTTATATGGAATAATTATATCCACTATTTCTTTCCATATATGATTAACCCATTAAGCCCCAAGTTTTTACTTCTTCAAATATTTCAATTAAATTGGTATAGGTACATTAAAATAGGTTGGAAATAATAACCTAGAGCTTATTATATAATTTATTATTAATGCTATTAATGGCATCATTAACAATATTGATGAATATTATTGTAATCAATCACCTATTTTCTCAAAAGAATAGAACTCTAAAAATATAAATATTTATCTCAAAATTATGCAAGTGATAGATTTGTTGCTCAATTTAAGTATTTTAAATGTTCCATAAGTGGGATTATGGGACATAATGGGTTAAAATTATGCTATCAATACAAGAGAACATTTTAAGACTTGATGAAACATACAGATGATCAGGATTTCATTGAATTATGTTATGACAGATAGCAAGAATATAATTATAGCAATCATGCAAAATAATAAGGATATTTTGCTGTTCATTTCCAAAGGAGTATAAATTGTTCTGCTCTTCTCCAGAGTGATGAAGAGAGTATATTCACTAGATCAATAGCTGCATACAAGTGCCAGATGCTTTGCTGATTTGTTCTAGTAGCAAATCCATATTCAGCATATCAGCTTTGATCAGGGTTATGGCTCAGTTATGTTCATAGAGACTTCTGTCTTGTGCTAATGCAGGGGTCATATTGGTGAATGAAACGGTGATATGATGAGATTACCACACCTGATTTCTTTAACTCTTTGAGAATAGCATGAATCACTGCCATTCAATTTGAGAAATTATATTGCTTCTTATTTTCTATCTGGGCCAAATATATGGGTGTGATTTCAAACGCTTACATGTGGCTTTTCCTACAATGAAAACTTAGCTCTTACTCCACAGGAAACCAATGTGAGGGTTTTGCCAGCTGCTGAGCATATTTATACTTACTACAAACCATGAGCAGAGTAAATGACTACTGATTGGTGCTCAGATCCAGTGGAAACTTTGTGAGGCAAAATTATGACAGGATCCATTTATCACCTGACCTTTCTAATGGAGAAGTATTCCTGTTTCTTTGGCATTGCTTAGGATTCTGACATATCTAATAGCATTGGAAAGATCTATTGCAAATAGGGAAACTGGTCATGATTTTGTACTGACATCAGTCTTCTGCTCACCTGCTCTTTGTAGTTGCTGATATTCAAACATCTAAACCCTCTCTGGCTTATCATCTCTCTCACCTCTGATAGCATTATGCTTATTGGTCCTCACCATTAATTCTTGCACATCAATGCCCACTTCTGGCCATTCCAGACATGCTGCTCATTAAAATAATTGCATCCACCATGCTGTTGACAATGATTATGTGCTGCTTTCTGGCCTCTGCTGTTCTTGAACTCTCACCCCCGCTGACTTATAGTTCAAATTCCTATACCTAACTGAAGCAACCTCTGTTGAATGCCTGATTTTTTTCTCCCTCTCAATGCACTCTAAGTACTCATCCTTAGGCCCATCTTAATTCATTTATTTTTCATAAAGCCTATTCAAGTTCCCCAGCAGAATTATCTTTTCTATTCTTCCCTGTTTTTCAGTTTGTACTAGTTTATTACATCTCAAGCTCTGAATAATAGGGAGATGTGATTTTCAACCTAAATCAGAATCTTCAAGTGCAGAAACTTTGTCCAGTTTGTTATTGTATCTTCCAAAGCACTTTTCTTTAACATGTTCCTCTCTTTTCATGAATAGCAGCATATGAATAACATTAAAGAATGATTTTAGAAAATAGGAAGTATATGATGAAAAGATTTTGGATGTTTAAATAATTCAATGCTTAGTATTTGGTTAATTTTTAAATAGCAGAAATCAAGATATAAGGACAATTCAGAGTTGTGATTCTCTATAACTATGTCAGAACTGATATTTTATACTTTGACTAAGGTATAGATCATGTAAGTGTACTTAATTGTATATGAGAATCTCATCTCTAAAGAATGGTGAGTTTAAAAAAAGGGTTACTATTTTAACAGAGAAATTGATATGCATAATTTCCAAATCCTTTTATGTCTATTTTATTACCTTTTTAGGGACTAATCTAAATTAAGATTAATAACTATGTATACAAATATAAATAAATGATTAGGGAAAGGAATATGAGAACAACTTGATGTTAACAATGCTGAGCTTGTTGAGTTTATCTAAAGATCTGTGAGGCTTTACAAACATTAACATCTCCCTCTTATCCAATGAGATAAGTATCATTATCCAAGTTTTATAGCATAGTGATGGAGGCACAAAGAGATTAAGTGATTTCCTCAAGGTTACTGTCAGTGATGACAAAGAAAAAGATAGAAGCTACATTTATGAAACTCCATCGCATGCTTTAACTATCCTAGGGCTATGTGTAGTTGTCACCTTAAGCATCCAGATGAAAAATAGAGATTACAGTAAACAAAGACCATACAGGCAAAAGCAAAATATTTATATATTTGACAACATATTGATCAAACACAAATTTGAGAACACAAATATGGGACCTTAGTTATATTGAAAAGGATGTGGTCCCTAGTGTGTAATTACATAAGAATGGAAGAGATTGTGCTATATTATCTGCCAATCAATTAATATGTAAGGGTATATGACTGTGATTTGAGAAAATTCTAAAAATATATATCAAGGAAAACAATGCAATTGCATTATTGTAAATTTTTTAACATAACCTATGGCTACCTAGAAACCAAAAAAAAAAAATCATTTCTAATAAAAAATAAGCAGAAAACCTTTATTGGTGAAATATTTTCTTTGCTCTTTCTTCTAACAATCCATTCTGTCAGATGATAAAGTTTAAAAATACTTTTCTTTGTGACCTCTATGCAAAGCAAGATTTATATTGTGAAAGAGAAGAACTTATTACTTTTTTCTAGTAAATCAGGCAAAAATCATTTTTGTACAAATTCTCAAAGTAATCACATATATCTATATTTGTAATATAATATTTAACTAATGATTGTTTCGAGAAATAAAATTGGCCTGAGACAATTAACTACAAAGTTCTGGGCATTCTTTTTGTTTATATAGCAGTCCTCTGACTAACAAACTGGTATTGGTAGGAAAGGGGAGTCAAACTATTTGAAGTTTCATCACTGTAAGCCAAGATTCCACTTTTGCAAATGGGGGATGCTCCCCACCCACATCCCTGGATACCTGTGGGAGTACTTCCATGCATTCCAATTTATTATTTTTCCTTTAATATACAAATACCCTCATCTATTTATAGTCAATGTAAAAGGACAAAGAGGAGAAAAGGTCCTTTGCACCATAGCTCACAGATTGCTCAGTCTCTGTCAGGCTGCTATTTTTCTTCTCTGTAACTCATATTTCTGTTCAGGTGACATAAAATAAACTACTCATAAGAATATATTTTAATGAATTTTGACATATGTGTACATTTCTGAAACCCTACCATTATAAAGATAATAAAACTGTCCATAATCTTCCAGGTTGACCCATTAGAATCCTCCCTTCTTACTCTTTCCCACCACTACCCTTCCACTTCCAAGTAGCCACCAATCTGCTTTTGATGACTTCTGTTTTCCTTTTGTAGAATTTTGTATAAATGGAATCATTTAGCATGTACTTTTGAGTGACTCATTTTATTCACCATAAAGATTTTGCTATTCATTCTTGTTGTAATGCAAACAAATTTTCATTTTTATTGCTGAGCAATAGTCCATTGTATGGGTACACCACATTTAAAAAAAATCAGTCACCTTTTGATGACCATTTATGTTGTCTTCAGTTTATGGCTATGACGGATAAAGCTAGTATGAATGTATTGGTGCAAGTATTGTATATATATATATATACATATGTGTATGTATATATATACATATACACACACATTTTGATTTCTCTTATATACATTTCTCTTATATACATATCTTAGAATGGAAATGCCACATCTTACAGTAGGTATATGTTGAATTTTTTATGAAGCTGAACTGTTTTCCAAAGATTTTGTACAATTTTACATTCCAACAACCATGTAGAAGAGTTCCAGTTTCTTGATAGCTTTGCCAACTCTTGGTATGGTAATCCTTTTCAATTTCATATACTGTAATAGTTATGTAATGATATCTCATTGTGGTTATTAGGTTGTATGCACCTAATGACTGATGATGCTCAACATCTTTTAATGTGATTATTGCCATCCATATATTTTTGGTAGAATATCTGGTCAAATCTTTTCTTTTAGTTTTTTTGTTGTTGTTGTTAACATCCATAGTAAACAAGTTGGACAGATACCATAACTGAAATCTACTTGAATAGAAACTATTAATCAAATCTCAGAAACATGTTTTAGAGCACCCAGTTTGTAATCATGAGAGCAACGGGTTGTTTAGTAATAGTATAAACAAATGTATGACTCTCTTATATTCTTATTGAAGGTATTGTATTAGTGAACTTAGTTTTGTAAGGAAATACACTAAATACACTAAAATTTATTTACCCTTCCTGACTTCAATACAGTAACCAGCAGTTTTGTATATTTATTCTTCTAGCAACTAACAGAAGTACTAGCATATTCTTCATAAGTAGATAACTAATTTTATATTCTTATAAGGTAACTGACTAATTGTTTAAAAATTTATAATCATTTACTATTCATAAAGTATTTGCTCTTACTGTGATAAAATATAAAAAATAAGTGCATATTACATTCCAACTCACAAGATCTAGGTTATACAAATACTTATGCATCAAAATTATTTCTGCTCTTTCTTACTGTTTATAAAATGCCACATTTGTGTCAACTCATATAAAAAAATCCAATCCATTATTTTTGTATAGACATTTTTGGGTGTATGTACACATCACAAATGTCAAAGGTGTAATAAATGGTACATGGATTTTTTCTTGTAAAATATTTAAGTTCATATTGTGTCTTTCCTATTATTGATTCTTTCTGTAAATTTCTACTAAAATGATGAAACTACTACTCTATAGTTACAGTATATCAATTCTACATATTTTAATAGAAACAGCAATAGATGCAGAGCAATTAAAATCTGTGTCTCAGAGTGTTAGTTGTGTAATTTGTTCTGATTCAAAAAATTTACAACTCAAGAAAAATCAGAAACATTTTATATATCAGATAGCTAAACAAATATAATATGATAAATTCTATTTGCACAATATACTTTTAAGTTGTCTTACATGTGAACATTTACATGCATGTCAAACTCCAAGTTTGACAAGAGTAGTTTGGTTTTACTAAGCAAAAAAATGAATATGAATGTGTTTCTCTGTTTACACATGTTATGATGGATACATACAGACATATGGGTAAGATATTCTTATCTACTTCATACAACTCTTTTCCAAAAGTGCAGCAATAGAATACATGGAATTCAGAAGTTCCAACCTATATTTTGTGAATCCATAATTCCTCCTATTTGATGAGGAATTTGGGGCAAGTTTTTTTTTTCCACAGATTGCTCTGCATGGAAAAGATATTACTATTTATTAATACTCACAATACGGCACAAAATATAATCCAAATGCTAATGCACTGACACCAGGGCTGGTTCTGATGATGTAACTAAATGGAGGTTCTCTTCATCCCTGAAGTAAAGGGCACATGGATTGCAACCTTCCTCAACCTGATCCACCTATTACATAGCAGCTGCTCAACATCAAGGTGATATTCAGACTTCCCCAGTTTTTTTTAAGCTTTCCCTGATTTATTTGGGATACACTCTTGCAACACATTCAGCAATGTTTTTTTTTTTTTTTTTCAAATTTTCTGTAAAATTTCCTGACTTTAAATATAATGATTTTTCTTATGGATATATAGCCATATAAATACATATTTAACATTATTATATTTTATTCTGAATTTGCATGAATGAAAAATAAAACCTTTACCACTCTAGGCTGCTATTTTTTTTTTTTTTTTTTTTTTTTGCACCAGGGATTGAACTCATGTGCACTCAACCACTGAGACACATCTGTAGTCCTATTCTGTAGTTTATTTAGAGACAGGGTCTCACTGAGTTTCTTAGTGCCTCACAGTTGCTGAGGCTGGCTTTGAATTTGCAATTCTCCTATCTCAGTCTCCCACACCGCTGAGATTACAGGCATGCACCCCTGCCCCTGGCTAGAGAGAGAGAGGGAGCTAAAATTTAACCGAAGAGACAAACAAGAGAAATAACTGAGCAGTAATATAATGAGCACTTTGAGAAAGTCAAGAGAAGATTCCTAGAGGAGTGAAACCTAATTGAATGTGAAGGAGCAATGAAACTGTAGGTGGCTGAAGGAAGGGAGGAGGTGCAGGCAGATGTGGGAGAATGAGATGCTTGAAAGAACAGCAGAGGGACACAGGACTGGGATGCAAATTCTGGGATTGGGATCAGCAAAATTGAGAATGGAACAGAGAACAGAGAGCAAACCATAGAAACCACCTTATCCAAGGCAACTATATATTTCCCTTAGACCAGGTTTTACTTGTCTGTGCTGGTACCACTAGAAATACCATTCCCTTGCATTCATATGGTTCCTAATTTAATAATAATAAATAATAATTTATAATAAATTATAATAATAAATAATAATTTATAGTAAATTATAAAGCCATTGCAGTTCACAATTACTTATTGTATTTTTATTTTTTCAACAAATAGTAAGGAATCTTTGATAGATATTGAGATAAATATTGAAAATGTGGAACACCTATTTAGAAAGAGAAATCTGTCAACTGGTTAGAAGATGACTTTCAAAGAGATATGAATGAGCCCAAGAAAACTAGTAAGGAGACCATTATTAAAAATGAGAAGGACCTGAATGTCAGCAATGGGAATAGCCGTGTAGAGAAGCACTTTCAAGAAGTTTTTAGGAAGTTTTCAAAACATTTGGATATGGAGAAAAGAAGAAGGAAACAACAACGCATTAAATAAATATTAAGAAAAAATAAACCTAAATAAGTGAAGGCATAGAAATTGGATAACTACAGAAGGTGTTCTCTCATGATGGTATAACATAATAGATTAAACCTGAATATATATGGTAGTCTCTTAGGTACAAAATTAAAGTCAGTAGATGACTTTAAATTCAGTGCTGTGAAGTGTGAGCCTAGAGAGCAGAGAAAAAGCACAGGGTATTCAGGAGCCAACCTGGATGGGACACAGGATGGGATGATGGGAGCAGGCTGCCAGCTTCTGCAGTCTGAGTAGGATCTGTCCAACAGTCAGGTGTCAGAGCCAGTAACTCAGAGCTGGAGTGTAGTAAACAATTCATTATTGAGGCTAAAGGTTGAGAACAAGATTAATGAGTTGAGGGTACAATAGGTAATAAGGCTGAAGCACAGGTAGGAACAAAGTTAAGAACTCCCAATTGGAACAGTGAACCAAGGCTAACAAATTGGAAAAGAAGGAAAGACTGTTCAAAGAGCTGACAAATGAGTCGTTGAAAAGCTGCTTCATGAATGGAGAAGCTAGAAGAGTGGCAAGATGAAAAGTAGGCAGAGGGAAGATAAAAAATAAATAAATGAGGGTTCACTCAATAAGAATAAATTTAACTCAAAAAGGTAAATAGTTAAATGCTTCTGCTGAACAGTTCAATGGGTAGCTTTTCAAGGAACTATGTGCAAGTTCAGTGTATTCATGTGTAAAGGATTTTGCGAGGACTATAATAACATATATCATATTCAATGGACATCATAGAAAAATATACTGACAAAAATGAGATGATAAAATAAATGTAGGTAGATAAATGAGAAGGTCCATATTCTTTTATAAGATATCTGGAACACTTATTGTTCTTAGTTTTAATTTTAGATAGACATATGTAAAAAGTTAAATAGTTCTATTTATTATAATAATTCACTAATTTTCCATTAGTGAAATAAGGTTTGTCTGTAAGAATTTCTCTTCTGGAAAATATTATGTCTTACAGAGATCCTTATTGATTTTTCCCGTCTATAGCTCTCATCCTTTTCAAAAATATGTGTTTTTTTCTCTATTATAATTGTTCCTTTATAGTGATGTGTTCTACTGTGTTGCAGTCATAGCTTGTAATCAACAGGAAGCAAATTGAGTGCTAAAAGCTATCATTATACTAAGGTTGGGAAACTCACAAATAACAGTTTAAGTAAGAACAATATAATTTTAAAATCTCTTTAATCTAAAAATCTTTAATCTCTTTAAAATCTTTAATCTCGTTAAAATCTCTTTAATCTAATAATCTAAAATATTTAAATAAAAATGTTTAAGGCAGGAAATTCCATCACTATTTTTTTTTTACTTATCTTCACACTTAAATTTCTTGTGTATTTTGTTACATCCAAATCCTGACAAAATGGAACCTTTATTTTACTAAAATAGTAAAAGCAGCAAAGGAAAATCATTCTATGTACCACATTTGATATAATCAGGAGATCATCTGTTTTAGAAATAGCAATCCATAGATTTATGGTTAAGGAAGATTGCACATTAATTAATTTATATATGAGAAATAAAAACAACAAATACAAATATAACCTATAAACAGATTTTAAAATTAGTATACAAAAAGCAAATAATATCACAAAATTATTCTGAATATTTATAAGTAAACTGGTCAATATGTCATTAAGGACCATTATTAGTTTCAACGGGAAATCATCTTGACATTGCATCTCTCCAGGTTGAATACAATTCATTTCATCGTTGTTTGTTACTTCTTATGGTTTTATGAAAGCGTTTGTAGTTGTTTCACCTCTGGCTCTACCCTGTGTTATATACATCACAAACTCATTTCAATAGTGATATTAATGATTTTAGAAATCACTACAAATGGTTGGCAGCATCATTGTTGTTAATGTCTCAGGGGAGCCATGCAAGCGAGTTTTATCAGCTGGAGGCTGAGGTATTTGATGAAGTAATAACAAACTAGCTCTGGATTGTCTTTCATTACCCTTTATCTCTCCTACAGAGAATATAATCTTATTCAAATTATAATGGCTTGTGTTATCAATGAGCTTTACTATTTATTTACCTGCATCCAGACATGCAAATGCTCACGCATTCTGCTTTCTCAACCTACCTGTAATGAAATTTCTTCACTATCAGAATCATGCACAATCACAAATTATAAACTAGTTACCAGTATAATTTGCTTAGCATAAAAAACACCTATTCATTCATTTAACATACTATCTTGATTAAAGGAGTAAAATCCAATCCTTAGAAATGAAATACAGTATATGTTAAACAACTTTGAAAATAAGATCACTATTTCAATTAAAAAGTAGTAGTGGGTTATTTTCTGCTGTTTTGTATTTCTCTAAAGCAAAATTCTAAGTTTGGTTGTGTAGAGGCTAACGTCAGTTAAATATAGAACTGTTAAAGACTGGTACTTCTGCACAAAACAGAACACTTGATGTATAGTTCAGCATCTTTATCCATAACAGTATTGTTTATATTTGCACAAGCTGAGTAATTTTGGAGCTTCATACCCCTTGCCAACATGAACCAGGAACCCTAACCCTTAACCAATCTGTAACAGAAGGTAAGAAAATATAATTACGTAGTTTTCAAATAGGAGAATTACTATTTGAAAAGTACTTTGATGTGCAAAGAGAATAAAGAGTAGATCATACACTCTTGGACCAGTGTTGTATTTTTTCTGTCAAATCTGCTTTGACCTTGAGTATAATATCTTCGTTGACTTTTGACATGTATTAACAGCAAGGCCAAGGGGGGAAAAAAACTTTTACACTGAAGTTAATGGTGGTCTATGAATTAAACCATTTTCACCCCTGTTGATTCATTCATATAAAAAATATTTATTGATTACTTTCTTTATGCCATGCAGATACAGGGGATCAGGCAGTGAATACATACATAAGAATTCTTACCTTTATTCTATTGCATAGGAAGTTTGAGGGGATACATGCTATAGATGGGTACAGTGGACTGGGACAACTAGGAGTGGTTTTTAACATCTAAAAGTGTGGATTCATAGGCCTCAGATATATAGGAATAGACCAGGAGATGAGTTAGTAACTGCCTTACAGATAAAATGTTAGGTCTTTCTAATAATTTCCAATGATTTGCCTTTTTCTAACTTGTAAAAAAAAATCTACTAGGATTGAACCCAGTGGTGCTCAAACACTGAGACACATTTTCAACATTTTCTATTTTATTTTATTTTTTTAATTTTGAGACAGTGTCGATCAGGGCCTTGTTATGTTGCTGAGACTGGCTTTGAATTTGTGATCCTCCTGCCTCAGCCTCCCAAACCAATGGAATTACGGGTGTGTGCCACTAAGCCAGGGTAAAAAATATTCTCGGAACATCATCATATTTGATCTTCCTAAAATATGAAGTAGGGAGGACAATTGTGATTGTCTCCAATTTATAGATAAGAAAATACAGTTGAAAAGCAGTAAATAAGTTTTAATTTCCCCCTACCACATCATAATTAAATTCTATTAATTTAACATTGTGCAAGCCAATGCAGTAGTTTCATTTGGCATTCTTGCAAACTAATGAATCTCCCTAAAAATAAGATGTTAATATTACACTAGTAAGTGACCACAAAGATCATATCTTATCTGTTATTTTCACTAATGATTTTGATTAATTAATCTCACCAATATCCAGCCACACTGGCCTCCTTGCAAATTCTGAATTATATCTGTTATTTTATTCTTTTCATTGTTTATATTACTGGTATGTAGTTAAATACTTACCCACACACATTATTGTTCTATTCTTTCATATTCACTGCAGAGTTTTCTTTACAGTCATAGTTTTCTCAAATTTCATAGTTCTCTGAAGTCATCATTTGGTCTCCATTCTGTTGCCACGCTCAGTGAATTTTTTTAATTACCTCTCTTCTTCTAAGTATAGTATGAGCTTTTTCAGTGCAGAGACACTGGCACCATAATCACACTGATATTTTTACCTTTCAGAAATTTCCAAAGCATATGTAAAGCTCTTTGTGTTTGTTACATTAATGAAGTTATCAGTTTATCTCAGGACTCCAAAATCTGCTCTAAACATCACTAACAATAGAAAGTATTTGGAAACAACAAGAGGAATAGTTATAATATCAGACACTATCTCAGAATTAAATTATTTAATGTAATTACTATTATCATTGTTTTTTTTTTTTTCAGATTAGAAAATTGAGACACAGAGAAAGTGCCTTAGCTAATGACTAGCATACAAGATTTGAGGACAAGATCTTCACCAATTCACTTCAAGATATTCTTCTTTAACTCTGTATCCAAAAAGACTTTTAGTATTTTATGACTTTCTAACTTATTGTACAAATCTCTGGAGTGTCTTTTGTGTTAGTTTCAGATAAACATTGAAAATAGTGTAAATAAATCCCCTTGCATTGAGCAAGGCCTTTATTTTAGTTGAAATACCTTGAATAATTTGTGTCCTCTAGTTTTACTCTCTTCTGCTATTTCTGACTGGTGGTTAGTTAAATACTTAACAACATATTTTTAATTATTGCTTTTCTGGTGAACACTAAAGGAAATCTCAGTAAAATATAGATGTAGAAGTTAATGCCTATCTTAATTCTGCAGTTTTCATCTTTTCTGTTGGCAAGCTTAAATGACCATTTAGTACACCAATGTAAGTTGTAAATATTCAACTTAGGTTCTAGTGTTTCCCAAGTTTACTTGGAATAAAAATTGAATTTTATAGGTCATTAAAAAGAAATGGTGTGCCTTGGAATTTACTTGGGATTGCTAATTATTTTAATTAGTAATGATTGGAAAATCAAATTAGCCATTTCATTCACCAGTTGATGCAAAAGAAGTAACTAATATAGTTACTGTAGTAAAAGATAAATGGATAGAACTTACTGGATAGCATTTTGATGTAGATTTGACAGTTTCTAGAGGTAAGACACTTTATATTTAAATATAGGTTATATAACATTGATAACATCTAAGTGAAAACTTAGGGTAAATTAAGTTGTAGTTGAAAATTTTAAGACTATTTCTCTAAATGTATTTATAATGGTATTGATTATATCTAGACACATGTATTTTCATCTTGCTAAAGATTAATAATTGTTTATGTGTATTATTAAATTTAAAAGACATGTAAAAATCGTTATCTATTGTTGAAACGATAATTGATGTTACAGGCTTTATTTCAGCTAAATGGCAAATTTAGCTTTATAGAGCTGAGCTTTTTCAAAGGAAAGATACCAGCTTATCAAGTTACAGTTTTTCTCAAGTATTAGTATTGGTACCTAAGAATAAATAATCTCCCAAATTCTAATCATGTACACTCAGTCTACAAAGTAGTAACAAATGTCAGGTTTGAATCTGCTCACTAGGTCTCTTTCTGTATATGAGATATGTGACAAGTACTGAGAAGACAAGTACAAAACTACTCTATAGAATTTTTTAAGTCTTAAAAATGATGAAGATGATACTATAAAATAAATGAAAGATCAAACAGCAAATAAATAAAAGATCAATTAAAAAAAAAAAAAGATCAGTTGAGAGCACTGTTACCTCCCACTTCCCACCTGGTCTACAAGAAAACCCATCGGCTCCTTAAGCTAATGCCCAGAGTAAAATATGTTAAGGGACTTCTTCCCTTAGTGTGTAGGGTACGTATTCACAAATAGCTAAAAACAAGCAGTCATGCCTAGCAAAATATTAGAGTGGCTTAAGTAAGGAAGAAATGAGGGAACAAAGGGAAATCCAAGGATTTTGAGCAAATACTTTTATATAAATGTAGTGTTTGGTGAAATTTTTGAGGCACTTAAAATATGATTTTCTTATTTAGGAATGTATAAAATATTTATTGAAACATAACACAAGTAATAAAAGTTAATAAATCATTGGGATACATTAAAATGAATCATCATAAAGAAAAAACAAAAACTAGAAAAAAATACAGAACATGCCAGAAAAGCCCTTTGAATCCCTGCCAGATATGACAGGTTTTCTCCATTCTAAAAGATACATCATAGATTTGTTTGAAGTCTGTTTTAGTCAGCTTTTTCACCACTGCAAATAGTAGACCCAACAAGAACAATTATAGAGAAGGAAATTTTTATTTGAGGTTCACGGTTTCAGAGTTCTCAATCCATAAACAGAAGGCTCCATTGCTCAGGGCTCAAGATGAAGCAGAACATCCCAATGGAAGAGTGTGGCAGAGGGAAGCAGTTCAAATGATGATCAGAAGCAGAGAAAGAGAGACTCCACTGGCCAAATACACATATATACTCCAAAGCCAGGTGCCAATGCCCTCCCTCCTGCAGTTACCACTCAGTTAATCCCCTGATGGGATTAATCCACTGATTGGGTTAAAGCTCTTACAACCATTTCTTCTCTGAACTTTCTTGCATTGTCTTGCATGTAAGCTTCTGGGGGACACCTCACATCCATACTATAACAAAGTCTTTAGGATCTTCCATAAATGGAATCATACCATGTACTCCAATTTCATGAAAATTATAAGATTTATCCATGTCATGCCACTAGGCAATGACTGTATCGATTTTGATTTTTAAAAATAATTAAAACTATTTAATTCTATACATTTCCAACAATCTAAGACATATTCTTATTTGAGTAAGTCACTTACTCTTTTTATTTCAAATATTTCCTAATGATTAACAACTAAATGATCATCTTTGGCCTCCTACATTAAACTTCAGATAGAACAGTGATAAAATATTTACATCCTGAGGCTATTATCAAGAGTCAAAGAATTGTCCTCCAAGCTTTACACAAAATTATGGTAAATGTTCAATTTGATATTACATGAATATAGAAATGCTGACATGTATATAGGAAGTGTGACTACAATGTAGAGAGAATGATTTTAATGCATGATCCACAAAATCCTCTGTGGTTCTTGACTTTGGGATCATGAAAATCTTTTAAGACTCTAGAGATCATACACATTAGGATATCACACATCTGAACATTTTCAAGAGTTATGTACACATTTTGCATTTAATTTCAGAATATTATAGTCAGTCTGAGGGGAGTCTTAAATCTATAACCTGAATATGAATAACACTAACTTTAGAATTGGCTTTGCAGATATTTCTTAACAAAAGAAAGAAATACTGATTTAAAAAATAGTGTCATTCTTTAATGGAGAGGAAAATCACAGAGACTTTTTGTCACCTTTAAAAATATGGTGATAAGTAACCAGACAGTTGGCTTTTCTGTGTGACTGAAGTTAGCTCATGGAGGTTAAGTTATTCTTCCCTTTGAGTAGAATCATATTTACCTTCTAAATCCTTTCAAGTTTTCCACTCTTTAGCACCCACAAGCAACATTTTAGAATTCTCTATCAGCTATTATCTATGTACCATCATCATCATCATCATCATTTTTCATTGGTACTCAATTCTGCCATGTAATTTTTGCAAAAGACTTCAGCAGGTTTTTTTTTTCTCATTTTATCACTTACCTGCCTTATGAATGCCAATATCAGTCAGAGTCCATTTGCAGCTAATTGAACTATTCTAGCTAATTTGTTCAGAAAGGTATTTAATAAAATGAATTAAATGCTAACAAAATAATCGGAAGTTCTGGAATACATGGTTATTGTTTAGGTCTTCTTGAATAATTCCAAAATTCCATCATGGAATTGATAACTAACTTGCCTCTTGTGAGATCATAAAATGAAAGTAGCCCATGGCTCTTCCAAATTCTGACTTGGTGATCATATAATATAAGCTAGAAACTATCAGGGAGCCACCACTGCAGTTGCTGGTTTGGGGAAAATATCGACTGCTGAGGTCCAGGAATAAAGACCAGAATCACTGGCTCCAGTGACACTTCATCAGACAAACTGAAGCCAGAGCTTCTCTCCACTTCAGTTAGTTCTAAATTTTAAATTTGGGTAAGAACACCTGGTTAGTAGAACCTAAATTACATCCTGAACTCATGCTGCAAGGTGGTCCTGAAAATGCAGTCTATAGCTTTTTATCTCGGCAGTACATAAGGCAGACCACAAGAAAGCAAAACAGATGTTGAGCAAGATAATCTACCTTATATGCCATAGGCATCTAGCAGTATTCAGTCACAGCTGTGTGATTATCAGGATGTGATTATCACAAGAACATCAATAAATCTACAAATTTAAAAACATATAACAATACACTATATTTAAACCTCAGGACTATTATAAAGGAGCAAATGAAGAAAAGATATATATAACTGATGCTATGCCTATCAACTACCATACAGTGAATAATAGAGAGTATACTGAAATTATTTTTGCATTGAATATTGTTTGAAATAAAGGGACATAAAATCAGTTAGGGCTTACCTTTATTCTTTCCTTTTTTTTTTAATTTCTGCAGGTGGGTGTGGGTAGTGGGTGAGTTCTGTTTATGGAGAAGTTTTTCAATTCATTAAAAATTTTGCAATAAAATTTGATCAGCAACATTCTATATGTCTAGAAAGACAATAAAGGGCACAAAATCATTTTTCCTTATTAAACTTTTATACGAACTAAAAGAGTATTGTGTTATAATTGCTACGTATCTTTTTAAAAGCCTTTATAATATTCTAGAAGAAATGTCAGATATGCATTTTCTTAAAGTAGATGTTCTATGTGTAATATATAAAAATAATACATTAATATGTTTTTAGACTTTCTTTGAACTTCCAGGTAGCTAAGCTATTTCAGTCTCCTTTTGAACTCTGTAAGAAATTAGACAAGAATTGGGTCTTTTTTTTTGCAATTCATCATAATAAATGTAATATCAGTAATAATTAATAGGTTAAAAAGTCTTTGTAATCTAGCATGGTACAATATAGGGTAAAATAAATCAGTTATTGGAACACTTATGTCAAATATAAGATAGCAAATTTATCTTTATCTCTTTCATACATGAAGACCAAAAGAAAAACTTATATTCTAATAATGAAAAATTTTAGACATTCCCCTGCCAAATTGACCTTTATCATTAAATCCTTGTTACCAAGTAACAATACTATTTGGTAAATTGACTCACTTAACAGTAAATTCTACTCAACAAAATTGGGAAAAAATGCCATTTGGATAACCCAAAACTACACAGTAAGAGTCCTTGTTATAAACCAAACTATGGGCAATATAAAGAAACATTAAAAACTGTGGACCTGTAATGGAAGCTAAATTTGCTTAGATTCTCAGTTGTTAAAAGTGTCTGTATTTCTCACAATGACTGAAAGGCAAAATGCCTTCAACTCCACCCTTGCTCCTCTCAACTCTGACTTCCAATACTGACCCATTTTCATCAGAAGAGCATCCCTAGCCGAACTCAACCAGTGACTGAAAGGTGAGTGCTCCTGATCCCAACTCTGGTGGTTTCCACTGGCCTAGTTTTGGTCTGTCTCAGTGTGTGCGTTCATGATCTAACACCTGAGCATGTTTGTGTACATGTATAGTGTGGAAGTGTCACAAAGCAATGAGCGTGACACAAAGTTTATTTCTCCAGTGTTGTCATCATTTTTCTCAATCTCTTAGTGCTTCATCAGAAACACCAGCAATTCTGGCTGAAGCTTGAAAACACAAGTCTGCTTTGGAACTTATGCTCCACCACTTTCTATTTCCTCAACCTATCAAAGCATTTTGGAGCATCAGAAAAGCTATTCATTTTTACATATGGTAAATGACTCTTGCCTTCAAACCTATTCCAGAATTACATAATTGCTATAACATATGTAAATATAACAAGCCTCAAGGCCCACAGAAAATAAATTTTCAATACATGTTATTTCTCTTCCTTTCTCTCTTCAGCCATTACAAAACTGGATTTGCTCTCCCCCTAGTGGCAGACCTCCCACATTCTGCACTAGTTGCATAAATTAACCAAATCAAACTGTTTTTACTTGCAATAATCTGCTCTAAAAGGTCAAAAAATAACACAATATTGTCTCCAAATTAAATACTGTGGAAAACAAAATGCAAACCTTATAGTAATAAAAACAACAAATACTGTATGGAATATTTCCTTTAGCTAGAAAAGAATATATATAAATGACAAAATAAACAGCATAATTACACAGAAGGAAAAACACGTGCTGCTGGCCCAGCCTGGATATAATTTTTGGTTGTGATTGTCCCAATTACAAGTTAAGTAGCATTATGGTTTTCATGCTCAATTTACTTCTGAGCTGATTAAAAGGACCAGCTCTTGGTGTGTTTGTTTTGTGTGGACACATCTGTTGACACTGTTTCCATCTTATAGTCAAACTGCAGAAATGAATGACGAGGACAGATTCAATGTTCTGCTTACAAATAAGACTTTGACTTCTACAAAACATTTGTTTCTATATTTCAAAAATCTCTTCTGTAAATTCTAACACTGCAAATCATTTTGTTGATTACAGCCTGGCTTACTTCTTTTCCTGTACTTTTCCGGGTCAGGTTTGAAGGGCTGGCCACAAGGTGGCTCCCTTATTATTGCACATATGCTCGGTAGTGTTATCTACAATTCCCCTATACTTTTTATTCTCAGAAGTTTTCTCCTTCTTGGACAAATATACCAAAAACAAA
The DNA here is from genome assembly GCF_047511675.1 of Marmota flaviventris. NCBI lineage: Eukaryota > Metazoa > Chordata > Mammalia > Rodentia > Sciuridae > Marmota > Marmota flaviventris. The sequence continues at coordinate 91,953,466 of NC_092500.1, read as the reverse complement.
AGGCAAAAAAAAAATGTTCATGTTGGTACAAATAGGTTAAACTTTCCATTTACTTGAGATTTAAAATTGTATTCTATTAACAAGACTAAAACTTGTACCTTAATATATTTTTGAGCGATACAAGAGACTTTGTGTAGCACATTTCATGTTTGCATTCAAATATCTCTTGAACATTCTGAAATAATAATATTGCTGAATTAAAGTAATATTATTAAATAAAGATTTCTTGGAAAGCACTTCTTGGGGGATAATTAATATTGGAGTTCCTGAACTAGCTATTTCATGGTAACATTTTCCCTATTTGCTTCCTTTTAAACATTGCTTATCTTCATTTGTTGTCTATTGTAGATAAGAAACATTCAGGTCAGCAACATCAATAGGTTTTATTACCAAAAAAGCCCCAGATGTTATCATCACCTGCTCTGTCAGTTTAATTAGATATATTGAAATGTGCTATATCCCTGTTAAGCCTAAGACACAGGAAAAATAGCTTTTTTACCCTGTTCTTAAAATTCTTAAACAACTACTATTTCAAAAATTGAATCATTTCTCACATTTTAATGGAATAAGAGAAGAACAAAAATTTCACGTTTTTATTTTTCAACAAATAGCTGAGTGTTTTAATAAGGTCTGAATACATTTGTCATTGATTTCAACCCAAAGATCATAATACTATATTAGAGGCATAAAGCCCATTTTGCCAAGAAAATGGAACAATAAGCTTTCTGTATGTTACAATATCAACAGGACTGCAAATTTATAGGTGGTTAAAGAAAAAGACGTTTCTTTCCTAAGCAACATTTCAGGGTGACTGTTTCCTCTGGATAGTCATTAGGGATTTGGGCTGGTGCCCTCTTTTCATCTTCCAAAGGTGGCTTTCAAGGTTCTCTGCAAAATAACACACAAAAAAGGAGAAGAGCACTAGGTCTGCAAATGCTGCAGCATTTCCATAGACTTTGAGCCAGAATTCGGTGTTCCACTAGAACTGAGCCAAAACTCACAACTCATGGCCATATCTACCTATGCAAGGGAGACCAAAAATATAGACTAGATATATGCTCATGAAGGGAAAAAAAAGTTAAACAGCTAACATTTTACACTTTCTGCCCACGAGTGATCAAATATTCATTTGCACATTATGTATAGGAAGTATGCTGACTTTCCTTGAGAAAAAGCAAAGCTTGACAACCTATTAAGTTCAAAGTCCAGAATCATTTGATAGCATGTAAGTATTTCCATCATATTCAAAAGCAACCCCAGCAACTAATACAATACAAAGACAAACCAATCTCTTCTCCAACATGCAGCAATTAGACCCCTTTCTTTATATCAAAGAAGTTTGTTTAATTAGTCCTGAGTCTGTACTCAGGTAAGAATTTCTAGATCCTGAAGCTCCTCTAGCTAATGTTGTTTGCTTGTTTGTTTGTTTGTTTTGTTTTGTTGTTGTTGTTGCTGTTTGTTTGGTTTTTGTCGTTTTCTTCTTAACCACATCTAAAGAGGTTGTTTAGGAGTATGCCAGCTTTTGTGGCTGCTCATTCTTTGCAGCCTGATTCCAACTAACATAAATTCAAAAGCCTGAGTTAGTTTTAAGGCTTAACCCATATAAAGCTGTTTTGGAATATGACAGTGGTTTTCTTGGCTTGACTAGTAGTAGTCAATATTTATTATTCTTTTAAACTATTTGTGTACAATCACTTTCATGTGCATAGAAAGAAATCTTAACAATATCCAACTTTGTGGATTTTTTGCCCTGTATTCAATGTACCTGTCCTTCAAAATAAAATGAGGTTTTGTCCCAGAAACATTTAGATCATATAAAGGCCATTTTTGCATGGCAAGACAATAGCACACTCCTCTGTTTATGAATCTTGTAACCATTTCATGTATTTGAAATATTTCTTTATAGAATCTTTGCTTCTGGCTTACATTTCAAATTAGTGAAGTTGTTAAGTAGAAAAATTCTGAAGGATTTAAATGGCATAGCATACATTAGTGCAAACTGGCAAAATATAATATATTTGCAAATAGAGAATAACCATTTTATTTTGTTTTATTTGGATATAAGGGCAATATACATACAAAAAAAATTAGAACATCTCTGTAATATTCTCTTTGATTAAATTTAAAACCTGCTTTCTAAGTGCTCAGTATTATTTTCATTTGGTGCATTGAGGAGAGGGGACCTACTCAGAGGGAGACTAGAAACCTGAATAGTAAATAAGAAAAAGCATATATATTCTTCCAACTGAGGGGAAAACATATTAATTGAAAATATTACACATTCAGATCTGAGTAGCACATTTACCTTCACTAGATGGACAGATCCGTTCTTAGTGGTAGAGCATTTTGATTTTACACATTTTTGTCATGATAACATTTAGATGTGACTCTCCTAGAAAAACATAATGAAAAAAATAAGGGGTCAGAGATTAAAAGATTTGACTTTTTTGACTCTGCCACAGATGAAGTCAAGGTGCTTCATCTCCAGGGTTCACTTTACATCTTCATAAATGGGAATCAGGTACATATTTTCTTATACTGAAAATTCCTCCCACGAGGGATTGGACAAACTAGTTAGATTTCCTAAAAGTAGATAGTGGTGGATTGCAACCGCAAAGAGGTAGTAGCATTTTGAGTATACCATCCTTCTCTCCCCTAGTCCACAAGGAAAGAAATGTTGAGAAATGTTCTTATATTCTTATGGAACTATCCCTTATATATGATAAATTGCATTTGTCTTAATACTGTCAAAGTTCCCTCTGCCATTGACTTTTGAGAATTCAATTACAATATATTTTACCAGCAATCTCTTTATGTTTACCTTATTTGGGGTCATTTGAACTTCTTGGGTCTAGGTGTTCATTTTCCTTCTGAGATTTGGGAAATTTTCTGTAAATATTTCTTTAAATGTACACTCTATCCCTTTCTATCTCTATGTTCCTTCTGGAATTCTCATAATGCCTATATTTGTTCTCTTGATTGTATCTCATTTTTCCTCCAGGTTTTCTTTACCATTTTTAGATTCTTTTTAATTTTTCATTCTCTGAATAATCTCAGATGACCTGTCTTTGAGCTTATTGATTATTCTGCTTGAATGATCTCTATGAGATTTTTTTCACTTCAGTCATTATATTCTTTAGTTCCAAAAATTCTGTTTAGTTCTTTTATGGTTTCTATTTCATTGTTGCTCTTCACATAGTATTTTTCCAATTTCATTTAGTTGTCTCTTTGTGTTTCATTTTAGCTTACTTAGTTTCTTTAAGGTGATTATTTTAAATTATTTATCAAGCAGTTCATAAATCTCTTTTTACTTAGGGTTAGTAACTGAAGTTTTCTTTTCTTTTGATGGTGACATAAGTCCTTAATTAGTCATCATCCTGTGATCATTTTTTTATTACTGATAATTTGAAGTAGATAACAAATCCAGTTTTTTTCAGATGGTGTTTGACAAGGAAAGGCATTCATCAATCAGTTCATCCAGAGGTTCTTCATGGACCATCTGTTGGAAGATAAGTGTGGGCTTCCCATTGGAGTCTTTGGGCAGAATAGCTTGATGCCTGGGTGGGCCCAGAGTCTGGATCTACTGAGCCAATACCAGAGATAGTATTCATGGGGACAGATTTGTATCTTGAGTTCAAGGAAACTGTATTAGGTCTATCAGTGTGATCTGTTCACTAGGTCCTATAATCTGGGATTATAGGGAAGTCCTATAATCTGGGTCTGAAAGGATAGACTTGGAATCTATGTGACAGGGCCAGTCTGAAACCTGGATTCCCTTAAGTCTGATGCTGGGGTGAATGTTGAACCAGTCTGGGTTTGTGTAAGTTAGCCTGCTACTTAGTCCAACAGAGATAAAACTGGAGTCTCAGTCAATAGGGTCAAACCTGGTACTGAGATGAGTTTAAGCCTGAGATCATTGAAGAATACCCAGATAGTTTGTATTTCAGAGATGAAAGACAAATAACTTCCCAGAAAAACAAATGTGATAAAAGTCCATTACTAAAAAACAAGTTCACAATTTACCCATCCCTTTCTTCTGCAGGAAAATAACAAAGATTATTTTATGCCAATCATCAAAACATACAAGTTTTAGAAAGCAGGACTGAAAAGGAAATTTATAGCATTGAATGCATATAATGAATGCATATAATTAAAAATGAGAAGTATAAAAGATTAATAAATTTTATCTTAGAAAATTAGAAAAAGAAGATAAAATAAAATCCAAAATAAGCGAGAGAGAACTAATAAAGATTAGAACAAAAGTCCAAGAAATTGAAACAAGAAATTAATAATTAAAATCAACAAATCAAAAGCTATCACTTAAAAAGCATCAATTAAATTTATGAGACTCTAGTCAGGATAACTAAGATAAAATGATAAGATTATAAATGAAAGAAGAGCATTACTACAGAATCATGGACAGAAAAAGAGTAAAGAAGGAATATTATCAACATTTCTATGCTTACAAATTTGATAACCTAGATGAAATGAATCAATTTCTTTTAAGAGACAATCTGTCAAACTCTTAAGAAGATATAAGCAATTCAAATATACATATCTGTTAAGAAATTGAATTAATAATTAACAACCTTTCAAAATAGAGGGCTCCAGATTAAGTTCACCAATGGATTCTACCACTATTTAAAGGAGAAATTATATCAACTTCCTAAAACTCGTTCATGAGAGAGAAGCAAAAGAATACTTCCTATGATACCAACATTTCCTTAATAACAAAACTAGAAAAAGACATTACTAGAAAATATAATTTTTCCCAATATCATTCATGAACATAGACATAAAACTCTTCAATAATATATTAACAAATTGAATTTATTAATGTTTAAAAAATATAACATTATGATCAAGTGAAATTTGTCCACCTTGATAGCTGACAAACCAGGACAACATTAGGTAATCAACTAATGTAATACACTACATCAACAGGCTAAAGGAGAAAAATCACACAATCTACCAGACAAATAAATTGGCAAAAATCCAAAACCCATTCATGATTAAAAACAACAACAACCTCTCAAAAGGCAAGAAACAGAAGAGAGAATTTAATCAACTTGATAAAAACATCCATCAAAAACCTTTATCTAACATTATACTTGTTATAAAAAATCTAAACTCTTTCCCACTAAGGTCAGGAGTAAGACAGGGATGATCCTTCTTGACAGTTTTTACAAATGAATCATACTGGAAATGTATACAGTTTAAGAAGAAAGAAAGAGAACTATTTTTGTACATAGATGACATGACTGTCTCTGTAGATGATACAAAAACAGCAATTTAAAAAAACTCCTAGAACCAAAAAGTGACTTTATAGCAAGGTTACAGAAGGCAAGGCTAAGATACAAAATTAATACTTTTCTATATACAAGAAATGAACAAGTGGAATTTCAACTTAAATGCACATTACTATTTTCATTAGCATACAAAAAAAATAAAATGTTTAGGTATAAATCTAACCAAATATGTACAAAATCTATACTGGGAAATATCAAAACTTTGATTAAAAATATCAAACAAGAACCAAATAAATATAGAAGTATACCATGTTTATGAATAGAAAGGCTCAATATGGTCAAGATGTAAATTCTTCTCAACCAGATCTATCAATTTAACAGAATCCTAATCAATATCTCATCAATTAGCTTAAATATGTCTTTGTTCCTTATATCCAGTTTAACCTACTGATAGTTCCAATGACTGATATGAAGAGGACTGAGGTAGGAGCCTAGTGCCCAGAATAGGAGCTTGGAATCAGGGTCAGATTATCAGCAAAAGAACATTGATAATGAATATAAACAAGAGAGGCTGAATGGAAATGGGCCCCGGGCAGAGCCGGTTGTTAAGAATCAAATTATTTTTGTTATTATGATGAGAAAGTAGTAGTGACTTGAAATCAGGTTCAGACAGTCAAATTAAAATTTAAAAAATTTTAGGTGGAACTTTTACTCACCAGCTAAATAGTCCCTGGATTAAAATGAAATTGTCATCAGTTGCCCATGCAAAAATGGTCATATTGATCAGGTGCAGTGGCACACAACTATCATCCCAGTGACTCTGGTGGCAAGGCAAGAGGGTCACAAGTTTGAGACCAGCCTGCACATTTTGGCAAGGCCCTATTCAACTTAGGGAAAACCTGTCTCAGAAAACAAATTTAAAAAGTGGTCTTACTACACATATAAGAATAATTAGAAAAATATTAATTGTTTTGGCTATACAATTCTTTGCAGTATTATTAGTTATAGGTTATAATAAAATTATTATTGAATATATAATGTATCTAAACATAGAAAAATTCCTAAATTATGATACAAGCTCCAATGTTTTCACGTATTTATTTAAAATAAAACTTCTTATGGAAGACTTTCACAATGTTTTCTTTTGGGTTGAGTGATTTGAGCATTAAGGTATTTTTCTTTGTTTTTAAAAATAATTTAAATATTTAAAGTTTACTAATATATAGATTTATTTTCTTATTAATATCCAAAAACATAATCCTTTGATTATTTTTTTTTTCAGACTGAACTTCATTTTAATAACATATTTCTTGTTACTGTTTCTTTCATTTGTCAATTTAAATTTTTAATTGTAGCACTTGGGGGCCACCTCTGTCTTCTTATGACACTGCAGTAAGCTTTAACTCTACTATAATTGCTGTGATAGTACACCACTCTCCCTCCTTCAAGCCCCAGCTGTTTCCCCTCTAATGTTTTTTCTTACACAAACTAACTATCCTAGTAGTACCTCTTTGTCTAATGAGATATGTCACTAAAAGTGTATTTTAAGGAACTTCCATTGCCATACTTCCATTTCTCTTCTTCTGGCCTTAATGCACTATCGTCACTTTTTTTTTTTTTCTTGGTACCCGGGATTAACCACCAAAACACATCCTCAGCCCTTTTTTATATTTTATTTAGAGACTGGGTCTCCTGAGTTGCTTAAAACCTCACTAAATTGCTGAGGCTGGCTTTGAACTCACAATCCTCCTGCCTCAGCCTCCTAAGCAGCTGGGATTCTAGGCATTTGCGACTGCAACCAGGCTATTGTCACATATTTTAATGTTTTGTATTCAATGAACCCAACAACACATTGCTATTATTTTTATTTACACAATCAATTGCATTTTAAAGAGATTTAAAAGATTTTAAAATCACATGCTTAGCCATGTAGATATGTTTGCTACACTTTACTCCTTTGAACTGGTCCAGATTTCTATCTAGTAGCATGCTCTTTTTGACTGAAAGTTTTAATTTTAATATTTCTTGTAGCACCAGTCTATTCGCTATGAATTATTTCAGTTCAAATATGTCTGAGTAAGTCTTTCTTTTGCCTTCCTTTGTAAAGTTATTTTTTGCTGGATACAAAATTCTAGATGGGCAGGTTTCGTTTCTTTTCTTTCTTTCTTTCTTTCTTTTTGTTTCAATACTCTGAAAATACTACTATATTGTCATTTTGTTTTTATGGTTTGCAGTGAGAGATATTTCATCATCCATTGTTTTCTGATATGTAACATGACTTTTTTTCCTTTTCTGACAGCTAAATATATTTTTTCACTCATTTTAAATAGTTTTATCATGTGCCTTAGTGTAAGTTTTTGTTTTGATTTTTGTTTCCTATGCTTTAAGTATATTGAATTTTCTGAAAAATATAAATTCAAATATTTTACCAATTTTGGTAACAAAGTCTGCAACCATTATTTTTCAAATACTTTTCCTTTCCTGCCCCCTCCTCTCCTTTAAGAATCCCTGTTATACATACACAGTGCTACTTTCGTTTACATATGCTTTTGTGACTTCCATATATTGTGCAGATTTTTGATCTTTTGGTTATATACTGAGGGGCAGGATATCTGGGTGATATGATAGTTCCATTGTTGGTTTCTTGAGAACTGTTAAAACTGTTTTCCAGCTTGCTTGTACTAACAATAAATCAGTGTACCTTTTCCCCCACTTCCTCACTTACATTTATTATTATTTGTATTCTTAATAATTACCATTCTTACTGAAGCAAGATAAAATATCAGGATATCGTTAATTTGCTAAAAATGTTGAATACTTGATTCATATATTTATTGGCCTTTTGTACTTGCCCTTTTGAGAAATGTCTGTTTAGTTCTTTTACCCATTTATTAATTGGGTGTTGTCTAGTGTATGTGTGTGTGTGTGTGTGTGTTTTGTGTGTGTGTTTGTGTTAAGTTTTTTGAGTTCTTTATATATTCTAGATATTAACTATCAATCTGAAAAACAGTTGGCAAAGATCTCTCATTCTAAAGACTCTCACTTCATACTCTTGTTCCCTTGTAATTTGATGGCATTACACTTATTGATTCTTGGTTTTATTTCTTCAGGTTTAGGAATCTTATTAAGGAAGTTGATTCCTGTGCCAAGATGCTGGAGTGTTGAGTTTATGTTTTCTTCTGCAGTGACAGAGCTTCTGATCTAATTCCTAGGTCTTTGATCCAGTCCAAGTTGACTTTTGTGCAAGGTGAGAGAGAAATGAAGTTTCATTCTTCTACATATGGGTATACAATTTCCCCATCACCATTCCTTTAAAAAGCTCTTTTCTCCATGGGTGTGTTTTTTTTTTTAAATTTTTTTCTAAATAGTTATAAATTACATTAAAATGCATTTTGATACACCATACATAAATGGAGTATAACTTCTCATTCTTCTGATTGTACATGATGTGGAATTACACAGGTTGTGTAATAATATATGCACATAGGGTCATAATGTCCAATTCATTCTACTATCCTTACGACCCCCACACCCTTTCCCCTCCTTCATTCCCCTCTGTTTAATCCAAAGTTTCTCTATTATTCCCTAGTGTCCACCCCTTTATTGTGAATCAGCATCCACATATCAGAGAAAACAATCACCTTTGGTTCTTTGGGATTGATTTATTTCACTTAGCATGATATTCTCCAGTTCCATCCATTTACCAGCAAATGCCATAAGTTTATTCTTCTTTAAAGTTTAATAAAATTTCACCGTGTACATGTACCACATTTTCTTTATCCATTCATCCATTGAAGGGCAACTAGGTTGCTTCCGTAGTTTAGCTATTGTGAATTGAGCTGCTATAAATATTGATGTGGCTGTGTCACAGTAGTATGCTGATTTTAAGTCCTTTGGGTATAAACTGAGGAGCAAGATAGCTGAGTCAAATGGTGGTTCAATTCCCAATTTTCTGAGAAATCTTCATACTGCTTTCCAGAGTGGTTGCACCAATTTGCAATCCCACCAGCAATGTATAAGTGTACCTTTTTCTCCACATCCTCACCAACATTTATTGTTGCTTGTATCCTTGATAATTGCCATTCTGACTGAAGTGAGATGAAGTCATAGAGTAGTTTTCATTTGCTTTTCTCTAATTGTTAGAGATGATGAACATTTTTTCATATATTTATTGATTGATTGTATTTCTTCTTCTGTGAAGTGCCTGTTTTGTTCCTTTGCCCACTTATTGTTTGGGTTATTTTATTACTATTTTTAATTGTTTTTTTGGTGTTAAGATTTTTGAGTACTCTGTATATCCTGGAGTTTAGTGCTCTATCTGAGGTGCATGTGGTAAAGATTTCTCCCACTTTTTGGGCACTCTCTTCACTTTATTGATTTTTTCTTTACTGAGAAGAAACTTTTTAGTTTGAATCCATCATCCCATTTATTGATTCTTGATTTTACTTCTTGAACTTTGGGGTCTTTTTGAGGAAGTCAGTCCCTAGGCTGACATGGTGAAGATTTTAGCAAGAAGAGTGAAACAGGAGACATCACAATACCAAACCTTAAATTATACCACAGAGGCTTAGTAAAAAAACTGAAATGGTGCTGGTACCAAAACATACATGTAAACTAATGGTATAAAACAGAAGACATAAAGACAAATTCACATAAATACAGTTATCTGATACTAGAGAAAGTCACCAAAATCAGACATCGGAGAAAAGATAGCCTCTTCAACAATGGTGTTGGGAAAACTGGAAATCCACATGGAGTAGAATAAAATTAAACACTAACTCAAAGTGGATCAAAGATTTAGGCACTAGAACAAAGACCCTGTGCCTAATAGAAGAAAAAGTAGATCCACATCTTCACTGGCATATTTTTATGTCTTATCATTTTAAATTGGATGCTAGACATTGTAATTTTTTCCTTTTGAAATTGCTTGAATTGCTAGATACATTTTTTTTTTTCTCCTGTAAATAATCTTGAACCTCATTCTGGGATGCACTGAACTTGCTTGATAATAGTTTGGTCATGTTTTGTTCTATTTTTAAAAGATTTATTTGATAAAGCTGGAGCAATACTTATCTTTGGATGATTTCTTCTGAGGCAAACACATCTCTGTACTCTACCTTAGACCCTGTGATTTATAAGGGTTTGTAGTCTGAACAATGGGAACAGTAAAGTCTATGAAAACTTGGTGTACTCATTGTTCCAAGAGATATTATTTGTTTTCCCTACAAATGTTAGTTTTTCATTTCATATATAAGGCCATAATGTATTCAGAGCTATTTTTTGTCTGAGGTAACAACCTGTATGTTGAGGATCATCTTTTCTGATTTTACTATGGATGTTCCAACATAGTTCATTGAAAAGTCTCCTTCTATTGCATTGCTTTTGCACCTTTGTCAAATTTCACTTAACCTTGTTTGTGTATTCTTTGCTCTCTATTAAATTCATCAATCTCAGAATTTCTGTCTCTCCCCAAATGACTTTGTTTTGATTATTGTAGTTACATAATAAGCCTTAACTTCAGGAAAACAGTATTTCTCGCTATCTTATACTTTTTCAAGAGTGTTTAAAAAAGGCTTTGCCAATTCTAGTATCTTTCCATATAAATTTATAATATACTGGTTTTGTAATTTTCATCCCAAAACACAATAATTTTTATTTCTTCTCAATAGACAGTTCTAACATAGCCTATAAAAGAAAATTAGTTTAAACAACCATACAGAAATTTCTTTATTAATTTATCTTTGCATATGTTCTGTTGTGAGCACTAGTGGAAAAAAAATGAACTCAAGTTTTAGGCCAAACCCTTGAGAACTGCAGTGAAGTTAATATTAAACATTTTGAAAATGACAAACAGCATCAACCATCTCCCATAGATAGGTTTGAAATCTAAACTTGAATCATGATTTGAGTACTATTTGATTACTGCCTTACCTTAAGATGTTATATTTTTCATAGAAATGAAGAAGTGATCTATGGGGCCAGAAAAAAATGATACTCATTCACATGTAGTATATGCATATATTTATAATTGAAAGAAACAGCTTCTGTTTATATGGAATAATTAAACAAAAGAGATGTGTTTATAATCACTCCTCATACTTTCATAATAAAAATGAGTTTATGAATCTGATGTATTTGATATTTAACTCTTTCTCTTCCCTCAATGGCTAATCTAGAAGATTTTTTGAAATTTTATTTAAATGTAATTTTGTATTGAAAGTATCTGCAGCATCATGAATTGTCAGGAATAAAGTCATAATGTAACTACTCCTAGATAGAAAAACAAGTTCATCTAAACCCCAGGAACTCTGCCTCATGTTTTCAAGCTTGCAGCCCAGGGCCTGAGACTCACCTCACTTACAGTAATGTGTGATACCTCTATTACATGTGTCCTCTTTTGTGTTAGGTTACATTCAATCAATATTATATTGGCCAGATTCATTCATGCCAATGTGAGTAAATGTGGTTTTTCTCATTGTTACTGTGGTATTAATTATTCCACTGAATGATCACAGTTTAATTGTACTTTCTTATAAAATTAAAAGCATTGAAATAATTTCTGTGTTTTTAGATATTGAGAACAGTGCTGCTATGAGCATTCTTGTACAAGACTTTGAGCACAGAGATTGTTCAAATCAATATTGAATGGTAATAGGAACTGCTGTTCTGATTTTCAATAATTCATCACTAAGTATATGTTTTCTGTTCTGTATAAGTTATTTGTAAAAATTCTTTTCAGGATAAGAAAGTACCCTTATATTTAAAATTTTTAGTTTTTTTCCCCTGTGTTGTACTGTATTTGATTTTTGTTTGGTTCATTAGACAGTGCACTTTAAGGATCATATCAAATTATGCCAAATATCTTTCAAGTTTGTTGAAATGAGTTTAGTCCTTGTTTTTAAAATGTGATGCATTATATGAATGACTTTCCTAAGTATTAAACCAAAATATAAATGTGAAATAAACCTTAGTTTGTTATTTTTTAAGGATGTGTTTACACTTCAAACAATTAAAAACTTGAAGATATTTCACAAGTTAAGACAAATAAAGCTGGAACAAATTGCCACTAGCTGGACATACAATGAAATATCCTGAGGAAATATCCTAGCACAAAAAGGTAAATGAGGTTGAAGTTTTTTATAAGGTCTAGTATTATGGGCAAGTAAAAAATTCAGTCAACTAATAACTGTATTATCTTATGAAGGTTCAGGATATAAAATATTTTAAAACACTAAAGTAACCATTAAGTAAGGATTAAAAACAAATAAAATTAAAAACTACAAATTCAAGCTTCAATAATAAAATACCTGATTTACACACAGAAGACAAGAAAGGACAGATGAAATCACAAATTAAATGGGATTGAAAAGCACAACATTTTTGATTAATTAAAAAAACATTTATATTCTATATAATTAAAATCAAAGTAAAAGATGCACTATTATCTTGAGCATATTTACCAAGTTATTTTATTTGTCACTTTTATCAATATCTACATTATGTAGAGACCTATTTATATTTTCCATTTTCCTTCTGATTTTTGTCCTTATGATAATATCTTTCTCCACGCATTTTTTACTTCTTATGTCTCCAATTAAAAACTCCGGATACAGGGTCTCTAAATTATTGTAAAGGCTCATAATACTTTTATGTTTTATTTTCTATATCTAGAGAAGGCCAGCCCTTCATTTCACTTTGCAGAGTATGATTCATTGTTTTAATCCAACTAGAGATTATAATAAATTAAGGAAAATTGATTGTGTGTCTGTGTCTCTAAACACAAAGTTCTTCTGTTCTCTCCATCCTTCTCAGTAACCTTTCTTGAATTTGCAAAGTATTTGAGCCTTCTTAACATGCCTGGACTTACCAAATATTTCTACCTGTAAATGGTGCAGAAGACATCTTCTATCTCTGAATTTATTTCTTTCTTTGAAATTTTTCTATGTTATCTAACCCCAGACAATCTTTTCTTCATTCAAATCAGATATTCATTCTATAGTTTATGTGCTTTACTTATGTTTTATACTAGAGGGGAATGCTAATTTGCTACTATTGCTCTATCTCAATCAAAAGTGATGCAGCCTCAACTTAGAAGTTATAAATGCATATGCAAATTAATAATGTATAAAGTTAATTATTTTCCATAGTCTCCTCCTAAAAAAAGCCATGCTCTTTTCTAGAATTTTAGTTCTGTCTTGAATTTTTATGTCTCCAGTTAAAACCATATTGCTTCATCCTGTCACTATTTCTCTAATTCAACCAGATTTACAATATTTGTCTAACACTATTATTACACCTTGGGCTTTTTTTCTTGGGGTCATTCTATTTCTCTCTCTCTCTCTCTTTCACACACACACACACACACACACACACACATACACAAATAGGCACGTAAGTGTTTTATCATAACACAATGTTTTAGGCAGTAACAATCATAGCTACTCAAGTGAGTCTCCTATGTGTAACCGCACAAATTTCCTGGTGCTAATGTTTTTATTTAAAAATCTGAGTGAAAACTAAACATGTTTTTAAAAAGTATTAAGTAATGTAAGTTCCCAAATATAGTCTTAGAACAAAGAACAACTCATACTTAAAAGTGTGTGCAGGACTATTTGTTTATGGCCATTTATCAATAGCTTTGGTATTGTTGGAAGAACTGAAGTTAAAAGTCCACTTTCTTCTCCTCTTTTTGTGAAGGCAAGCTAATGATGCTGCTCTTAAAAGCGCTGCCTAATCTATGTTAATAGAGTGCGAATTATTATGGAAGCTATAATAATCATAGAGAAATTGATAATGACTTGAATCAGTGTCTGGCTTGTTAATTGTAAAGCTTTTACCATAAAAAGAAATTATTTAACAATTGCATTTCCCCAGTATGAAGATGTTTTATTTAAAATAGAGTTTAACTGTTTCTATGGTCTCTAGTGCAGGATATAAAACATCATTGTGCTTACAAGGAAACTGTGATATTCAGATGTTGACAATCTATAGCCAGTATAGATTTGCAACTCCTAATGTTTAATTTTTCTTCCATAATTTATATATTTGACTGTTTTCTTAATAAATGATAATATAGTAAAAGAAGCTATAAATTGCTTCTCAAACTCCTCAGACTTCAAAAGGATAACTCTTTGGAATGTAGCTTGACACTGAGATGGGTCTTGAGACCATTTATTACACTATCAATATAGATGTTATATTTGATTTGGTTGTATGTGATTCCATTGATAATGAATTCCTTGGGAGTAGATGTCAGAGACTGTGCTGCCTGCTTTCTTAATTCTTCCTTTTTATACATAATGCCTTTGCAGGCTCAGCTATACACATAGGTGTACCCCAACTGTGACCTCATTCAAGAGGAATTAAAGAGACCACCAAGGATTTCTCATTAATCTGTGAGAAAACCACACTAACATGTAATCGGTTCTTTATCTAGAATTTGCAGATGCTTCTGTAACTCATTACATCTTCTTCTTTGTACAGTTAATGATATTTATATCAAGGTATTCTTCTAATGAATTAGGGAAACTGTTGTGTGCTGATATGTATGAATCTATAAACAAGAAAACATACATACCACAGCTACCACAAAAGTACTTTTTGCCAAGTAGTACATAAGATTTTAATTAAAACACAGTGAATGTATACATTAAATGAGTTCTGGAGCATCTGTTCTATTCTTTAATTTCAAGCTCTCAATTCTTAAAGAAATATACATTCCATTAATAGTGAAGCCACTCTCATTTCAAGACAGCAGTTAAATTATCGGTTGATATAGTTTATTTTGTGGCAACCACACTAGTTGTTCATCTCTTTTATGGTTGTTTTTTATGTGTGGTTTTATAAAAGTATTCCACTTGACCTAAGACTCTTGCAACTTTAATTTTAATATGTTAGAGTGAGGTCCCTTTTTCAATATGAAGTGGTAAAAGAACATGATTTTGTGCTTAGAAAAGGAAAAGAACTTCCCTCCAAATACCCAGAGACTTGTTCCCAACAAGCTTAGGGAGCTTCTCATGTCTCCACCACTTGTGGTCCTCACTGGTAAGAAGGTGAAACCCTTTCTCCTGCCCACTTCCTGGTCTTTACTCAAGATGTGTGTAAATCTCTGACATACCATGATATATCCTATGGAAATGTCCTACCAGAAAAAGGTAAAACAGATTCCAGTAGCAGAAGCTGACACACCTGCATGCCCTATGGTAATTCAAACATAGGAAAGAAGAAATCGAGAGTGGGTCCTCCGCCTCACTATAGACATGTCCTGAAATCTACTTACAGGGTGACCATCTGTGTCACTGCTATAGCAGGTGCACCTCCACAGGATTAGAAAGAATGTCCTGTACTTGCATTTTATTTTATTTTTTAAGTGTTGATTTTTAAATTTCAGTTTGTTATATACAACAGTAGAATGCATTATAATTCATATTACACATGTAGAAACAATTTTTCATATCTCTGGTTGTACACATTGGTGTCTTCATACATGTACTTAGGGTAATGATGTCCATCTCATTCCACTCTCTTTCCTACCCCAATGACCCTTTCTTCCCCTTCCTCCCCTTTGCCCTATCTAGAGTTAATCTATTCCTCCCATACCCGGCCCTGCCACATTTTGAATCTCCTTAAATCAGAAAACATTTGGCATTTGGTTTTGGGGAATTGGCTAACTTCACTTAGCATTATATTCTCCGACTCTATCCATTTACCTGCAAATGCCATGATTTTATTCTCTTTTATTGCTGAGTAATATTCCATTGTGTATATATGCCACATTTTTCTATCCACTCATCTACTGAGGGCATCTAGGTTGTTTCCACAATTTAGCTATTGTGAATTGTGCTGTTATAAACATTGATGTGGCTGTGTCCTTGTAGTATGCTGTTTTTAAGTCCTTTGTAAATAGAATGAGGAGTGGGATAGATGGGTTTTAAAACGTGCGCTTAAGTGCTAGATCCTGTAGCACTAAGGGAAGGTCAGGAACACAGAGCCATCCCTGTGTTTTTGCACTTTTCACTCTCTAGGAGCTTGGGATGCCACTCAGAATGCATCGCACAACTTCTCTGCCCTCTGCCCCCTTGCTATCAAAATTCTTCATATGAACCACCTAAAAATTTTTTTTTAATATTAGTGTCTGAAAGGTTTGGACTATATAACTATAAAAAAGTAAAATGTGGGGAATTACCTTAACGCAAATGTAGCTCCCAGGTGAATTACCAGGTAAGTTATGACAGACAAAAAACAGAAATCCCCATGGAACAAATGAAATGTCTTGAATTGATTTATAGCACACAGTACAATGCAAAGACGAAGAGACAGGATGAGTTAACAGACTTGGGATATAATGCAATTAAACTGAAAGGATTACATTACTTGATTTGGTGGGTATGAATGTTCAAGTGCTCTTTCCTTTGTATCAGTCTCCTCACTGATATAATTGAAAAAGTCCCAACTTGTACATTTATTTTACAAAATAATTTTACAAAATAATCCAATGGAATAATTAAAGAGTACACTAGGGGGAGCAAGAGTTCTTATCAAAAGTCAACTTGGATTAAAGAGCATTGAAGGAAATGTGAACTGTATATTTTCAAAAGTTTAAAATACAACAACTAAAACTCTGGTGATGATTCTGCACAGCAAATATGCTGCAAAAAAAACTTATGAGGAAAATGGAACATTTCTTGTTCTTAAACATATCAGCAAATCTATTCATTTGAAATTCAAAAGCAACTTACCTTCATAAACAGTATTTGTGTAATTGACTGGAATATAACTATGTATAAAGATACAAGAAAATCAATATTTATTTCTCCTTTCATATAAAATGTAAATAAAATTGTTGTTAATAAAAACTGTAGGAATTTAAATTAACCTACATTTGGGGATACTTTTCACAATTCTAAATTTGAAATTTTACTAAAATCAGAAGATGGATAGCATTTGTAGAATTGGCTAAAACTATTATAAAAAAAGAAAAAGAAAAAAGATTAAGGGAAGGAGGTATACACATACTATTTTTCTACTCAGATACCTCTCTAAATTTAGTAATAAGCAATTGTATGAGAAAAATGCATAATGAATACTGTAGTTGTTAAAATGTTATATCTTGTGTTTTAATTTAATTTTGTGTGAACATACTAAATTAATTTTATGCACATAGACAAATTAGATTTTTTTGTAATAGATTATTGATAAACATTGACAAATTGATTTTCTATAAAGTTGAAACTATGGTTATATTCCCAGGAGGGTACAAAAATGCCAATCTTAATATTTGGCAATATGATATGCAAAATCTGTATCTCTTCAATGTTTTTACTTGAACTGCTTTAGATACTTGAGTCTTTGAATGAGTTTAAAATTTTTTCTTATTTATTGGTTAGTCATATTTTCTTCTTTTGACCTTCACTTGATTTTTTTATTATTTTTATTTGTTCTTTTTAGTCATACATGACAGTATAGTATATTTTATCATATTTATACAAACATGTACATCTTATTCTAATTAGGATCCTACTCTTGTGGTTGTAGATGATGTGAAGATTTGCTGTGGTGTATTCATATACGTACATAAGAAAGTTAAATCGTTTTCATTCTGCTCTCTTTCCTATCTCCATCCCTCCTTCCCTTCATTCACCTTTGTCTAATCTACTGAACTTCTGTTCTTCCCCTCCCTACTCCCCTTGTTGTGTGTTATCATCCACATAAGAGAGAATATGTCATTTTTTTTTGTCTTATTTCTCTTAGCATAGTAGTCTTCACATCCATCCATTTACCAGCAACTGTCATAAAGTCATTTTTTATGGATGAGTAACATTCCATTGTGTATATATACACCACAATTTGTTTATTCATTCATCTGTTGAAGAGCACTTTGGTTGGTTTTATAGCTTAGCTATTGTGAATTGAGCTGCTATAAACATTGATGTAGCTGTATCACTGTAGTACGCTGATTTTAAGTCCTTGGGGTATAAACTGAGGAATGGGATAGCTGGGTCAAATGGTGATTCCATTCCAAGTTTTCTAAGGAAATCTCCATACTACTTATTTGCAATCCAACCAGCAATGTAGGTGCTTCACTCACTTTTTAACTAGAGTTGTTGCTGGTTTTATTTTCTTTTGACTTATGTGACAACATTACGTATTGAGGACATCCCATTTGGTCAGTTTATATGATCAGGGAGTTCACAAATTACATTTAGTTCATATCACAAATAAAATATTGATTTTTTTGCATGTCTATTCTTCTTTGCCAATGTGTCTTTTCCAGCTGTGGACTTTTACATTTTGTTTTTAACACATATAATTATATAAAGAGTACTTTCTGATTATCTCCTTGCAAAATGTGGTACAGTGTCCCCCTCCATGGAAATAGTTTGGGGTGAGGTCTGAGGATGGGCCTGGATACTTTCTATCTAAGGACCCATGCCAGATTGGAAGGACCAGCTCATCTTTTCAGGTTGGCTATGTCATTGACTATACCTCTAATCAGGCATGGCAGGCAGGTACACAGAGTGACCAGCAAGATCTGTGGGCTCTTTACTGTGAGTTCTACCTCCTTTGATTATACCTGACACTGTGCAGATGAGCCATGACAGGTCCCTCAGTGTTCCCTACGAAGTGAGACCTGTATGTGATATCTGAAGCACTCAGGGAGGCTAAGAACCCACAGGTCTATCTCTAGTTCTTTTCCCACTAGACACTAGCCCAAGGAACCTGTCTGTGTGGTGCTGTGCCAAACTGCAGTAGGGGAAACACAGTCAAAAGTGATACCATTTATCGTGTCCTGCAAATATGGCTTTTATTTGCCTTTGTGACCCACTTCAGCTCATTCTTATGTTTTGGGTTTTCACAAAGGTAGTCTCATCTGTGGACAATTACTAGTTGAACTGTGAGGAAGGGAGCAAAGCCCAGGACCTCCTCTTTTGCCATCTTGCTGACATCATTCCTGTTCTGAGACTTTGACGTCTATGTGCATCTGGCTTCCTAAACTATGATATTACTCAGACTTGTACCCTGAACACTGTAACGTAATATTCATCTGCCTACTGCCTGTGCCTAAATGGGTTTCCTACAGGGAACCCTCAAGTTCAATATCAGATGCTGAATATAGTCTCTTTCCTTTCTAACCCACTGCTCCTATTATACTGCTTAATCAATGAAAAGTATCCCAATTCAACTTAAATCCCAAGTCATCATCTCAATCCTACCTCTTTTGTCATATAATCAATCATCAGTTCATCATGTCTGCTTCTTCATGTTTTACTCAAAGTAACATCACAGTTAACAATGCAGGCTATTGAGTCAGAGATGATGTGGACCTGAATCTGTTTTCCCATTTACTAATTATATAATTACTCTGAGGTCCAGGTAGTCTCATTGTCTTATGAGGGAATTAATATTTACAACCTACTTCATAATAGGAAACTAAAGGCAAGGAAGTGTTTGTGAACCACTTTTCCTGGTACATAATTGTTCAATAAATATTATTTATTACTTTTAATATTCTTAATTATTATTAGTGAAAACCATTACCATTTTGTGACTACATCACTACAACCATCTCATAACTGTTTACTCTGGTTCCATTTTTTTCCTTCACACAGCCTCTCTTGACACTGAAGTTAGAATAATATTTTAAAGACACAAATGTGAGCCCATCACTTCTCTGCCCACTGGTTATACATGAATTTCAGCCTAAATCCTAAACTTCTTGCCCTAATGCCTAAGCCCTTCTTGATACATCGTCCGCTTATCATACTAACTTTTTCCTTGACTGTCCCTTTAACAAAAATGTTGAGATTGGATGTGACTAAAATTTATGCTAAAACTGATCCTAGTGTTCACCCCAGATTTCAGCTTAGTAAATCTAAGGTATGGTTCAGGACTCCACATTCCAAGTTAACCTCCACCCACCCTCCAGGAGGTTGCAATACAGGAAACACAATCTCAGTATGTTGTATCAAGTTTCAAAGGATTTTTTCAGAATTTAATAATCTATTTTTTTACCTGACTGCCTCTTATTTTTTACTCAATTAGAAGTTTCTGTGTTTCAAGAAAGCAGTAAATGTTAAATTTCTTTTAATATCATTCTATGCAGAAAAGCAAACCTATGATATTACTTTGGTCTCTATGGATTTTCCTATTGCAAATACAGTTCATTAAGTAGTTAAAAGTTACTTAGATTATTAAGTCTTTCTTAATACTTTGCCATTCTAGTTTATTGGTTTCCCACAAGTTTAGTTCACATGAATAAAACTTCCCTGAAATCTGAATACTAACCCAGTAGAGCAAAAAATTTTAGATAATTAATACTTACAAATAATAAACCCTGAAATAGAATATACTTCATGAAGTAGAGCCTAAATAAAAAACAAATGAAAAAGGATATACATCTCTCTTATGCTTGGCTTATTTCCACAACATCTGAAATGAAGTATGATCATTTATTTTCCAGATCCAATTTTTTGCAACTTTCATAATAAAAATGACATTTATGTTTACCAAAACACTCAGTTGAGATATAAAATTAAAATTATTAATATTACTCATTATTTTTACCTGTATTATAACAAAAGTGAGCTCTTTGTTTTATATAATTTTTATTTTGTGGTCTGGTTGTATATTTTCCCTCATGTACTTAGTAACTTGATAGCTAGGTATGGAAGGTGAGGTAGGTGAATAGAGACAAGTGTATGAAAGAGAGAAAAATATAATTTTTATGTGTGGGATTTTTAAAAATTCTTCTCAGTAAAATCAGTGAGATTTTGCCTTTTTCTCCCCCATTTGACTGATATAAACATGAAGATAAAAATCATAATAGGCTATTGAATGGTTTATCTGTTTGTAGCTTAGCTTCAAATATATGATTCTAAAATTCAGAATAGATACATCAGCTGGTGTAGTTCAGATAATTGATTCATAAGTCAGCTACATCAGGCAGGTTTTGATGGTATCTTTATAAATAGGCCAGAGCTTTCAAATGCCTGATGGTATCTCTCAGGCTGACATGAAAGGCATTTAGAGGTTGGAATTTGCTACTGGTACAACTTGTATTCTAGATACAGTTCACAAGGCCTATTAACCACCCAGAGTACACATAACAATAGATCACTATGATGTAATAAATCGAATCATAATTCAAGAAATGCTTTTTAAATTGTGCTTTAAAGGTGAAATGTGGAATAATGACTTTTATATTAGATATTTAGAAATAAAAAGACAAGAAGTTTAAAAAAACAAAATGATGATAAATAAAAGAATTAGAAAGTCCAGAAACATCTGCTAATGCGTGCTGCTAAATACAATTTTTCATCCAAGATCTGATGCAGATACGATACCTGTAAAGATAGTTTTAGATGGAGCCTGCCTTTGCACAATACATTCACCCAATCTGTCTTCATAATTACAGATGCATGCACATATATCTTTTATTTCTAAAATTAGCCACATTTTTAAGACCTTATATACAGAAAGCTTCAATGAAAAGCTATAAATATATAAGCTTTGGGTTAGAAATAATATTTTCAACAAATTTGTTTAGTAATTCTATTTAGACTTTGAACCTTTTATGAATTTCTTTACATTTTTTGAAACTACTAAGGCACAAGCAAATCTAATATATATTATGACACCATCTTCATCTCATCTGCTGTCATATAGGTAGAGGACTTCTTTTGGTAGATTAGCAAGTCTTCTTTTAGGCACTGTTCCCCCATTCCAGTCCTTACCACAAACACATGCACCCAACCCCTAAGAATCTAGAAGATATTCATATCCATTTATTTATAAACCCTTTCAGCAAATATTTATTGAGCACCCTCTATTTGCCAGAAATCATGCTGAATACCAAGAATATGCTGGTGATTAGGATGACAATCTCATCTCAAGCCCTTATAATTTTTACTGAAAACTTGCTGGTGTACTGCTGCAGTCAAGAAATGTGATGCTAAACTGATGTTAACAAGTTGGTGGAGTAGGAGTTCCCAGAACTTGTCTCCCATATGCAGAAACATCAATTTAACAACCATATAGATCAGAATACCTTATGGAAACACCAGAATCCAAATAAGATTTTGCAATACCTTGAAGAACATAGAACACAGAACTGCTACATTGAGATGGACAGGAGGAATAGTTTCATTTCATGATTCCTTCACTTCCAAGTCAGCGTCAAGCTTAGCAGCAAGAGAGAACCCCTTGATTTCTCATTTTCTTCTGTGGGTAAAGGAGAGAGCAAAAGTTGCATCTAATGTCATCAGCTTTTCAGGACCCAGAGAGACCCATTCTTATCTTGCCTACTGGAGAATGTTAACGGATTTGGCATAGTTAAAATTTCTTGAGGCAGGTAAAATAAAGATAAGGATAAGGTGGTTTTCTGCACCCTGGGAAAGTATGGAAGTTTGCAAGCACTTAACAACTACTAAACACCCAGCAACTGTTTGGGTCTATAGCAATCAGTAGGACCCTCAGCATCTCCAAGGGCCCCAGTGACAGGATTTCCAAAAGCTAACACAAATCACAGCTGCTGAGGTTGATTACAGATGCAAGGAATGGATCATACATTCTGAGCTTGGATTACAGCTACTAAATGTTAATTGTAGCTTCCCACACAAAACACAGAACCCACCATAACATAAAGTACAACACCCAGCATACAGTAGAAATCACAGCTGGCTTTGTGGATTACAGTAGCTAAAGGATCCCCCAAAACAGAATGGTAACAGCATACTCTGCTGATTGCAGCAGTTGGCAGTTCTCAGCAGATGATGTAGATCTTGGTGAACATTATTAATCTCAAAGACAGTACAGTTTTGAACATTCAGTTTAACTCTGTGCACTGAAAGAAAATGAACAAACCTGAAACTATTCCTCCAGGGATGATAGGAGAAGTAAAGCTTGCATCTAACATCCCAGTCTTAGAGAAAAGAAGAGATTGTTTCAAATATTTGGCATGGCTCTTTAGGAAACGAGAAGGGACAAACACTATTTTTTTTTTTTTTTTTTGGCACAGGAAGGAGGGAAATGGGTAAACCATGTGTTAAAACGACTTAAGAGACTCTTAGAATTTCTATCCAGGCTAATTGGGAAAATTCTTTTCTTGTCAGTCTATCAACAATGAAAAAAATAGCTGTTATTTCACATGGTCAGACAACAATGCAAACATGCATGGAACATCAAGAAATAGGAAAACATTATTTTGCCAAAAGAAAAAAAATAAATTTTCTCAAACCAGCTTTAAAGAAATGGAAAATTACAAATTATCTGACAAAATATCTAAAACTAATCATAAATAAACTCAGTAATTTCTAAGACAAAACAGATTACATTTAAAAATCAGGAAAATTACACATGAATAAAATTTAAAATATCAACAGAGATAGAAATAATAAAAAAGAACCAAATAGAAATTCTGGAGCTGAAGAATACTATTACTGAACTGAAAAGTTCTATAGAGAGCTTTATAAGCACATTGAATCAAGCAGGATAAAAGAATCAACAAACTTAAAGGCAGATCATTTGAAATTATTCAGTCAGAGGAACAAAAATTTAAAGGATAAAAGTGAAGGAATCTTATGGGATATATGACACCATCAAGCAAACCAATACATGCATTATGTAAGTCTAAATAGGAGAAACAAAAGAGAAAAGGAAACAGAACACTTATTTATAGAAATAATGGTGGACAATTTTTCAATGCTGGGAAAGGAAACGGACAACCAGAATCACGAAGCCCCAAAGTTTTCAAATAAGGCAGACTGAAAATTCTACACCAAGACACTTCATAATTAAATTTTCAAAAGTCAAATACAAAGACAGAACTTTGGAAGCAGTAAGAAAATACAGCCTAACTCTTACAGGGGACAGGAGCATAGCCTATCAAAGTACTTCTAAGCAGAAACCTGGCAAGGCAGGAGGGAATATGATGATATGTCCACAATGCTGAAAGAAATAATTACCAGTCCCAAATGTTGTACTTGCACAACTATCATTAAAAATGAAAGAGAGATAAAAACATTTCTATGGAGACCAAAGTTGAGTAATTTGCTACAACCAACACTTGCATTACAAGAAACGCTAAAGTGAGTGTTCAAGGGAAAAAAAAAAACCTAAACAATAAACACAACTTCATGACAATATGAAATTCACTTAATAAGGAAAAATTAAATGCAAAATACTGTACTGTCATAATGAGGGTATATAAGCCTACAATTAATTTCAGTGTTAAAGTAAATAGGGAAAAGTCTTGGAGATAACAATATATAAAGAGAAGTATCTCATGATGTATATAACAAAAAAGATGGGGAGGTGGTCAAAGAAAAAGTAGAGTTTATACATGATTAAAGATGTTGCAAGTTTAGATTATTCTTACTACAATGTGTTTTATATAAGTTCCATGGTAAAACACCCACACTATAAATGATAAAAAAAGAACAAAAAAAGTAATCTAACAAAAAATATGACTGCAAAAGATCAATTAAATGCAAAGGAAAATAAAGAGGAGAAAGAACAAAGGATCTATAAGACAAATAAAACAATGAAATGTCAATAGTAAATACTTCTCTATCAAAAATTATTTAAAACACAAAGTATTCAACTTCTTAATCACATAGAATTGTTGAATAAATAAACAAGACTCAACCATGTGCTCCATAGAAGATATTCACTTCAGATTCAAGAATTCACATAGGCTGAAAGTTAGGGGATGGATACAAGATATTCAGTGTAAAGGTCACCAAATGAGAGTATTAATGACCTCATTATATGAAGACAAAAATAGATTTTAAGGCTATCTCAAGAGAAAAAAAGTCCTTATATAATGAAAAAAGGTCAATTCTATAGGAAGAAATAAGTATATATATACATATATATATATATATATATATATATATATATATAATTTTTATATATATATATAAATATGCTCTGTACATTAAAAAATGAAATATTTACAGGAAATATTAACGGAATTGAGAGAGAAGTAGATAAAATAATAGGGTATTTCAGTACCACACTTTCAACAAAATGCAGAATCTCTAGAATAAAAATCAATAAGGAAAGAGTAGAACTGCCCAACAATAAAGAATAAATATGCCTAACGGATATACAAAGAACATTTTAGCCAAGCACAACAGAACACACAGAACATTCTTCAGGAGACCTTACAAATTATAGCAGAAAAGAAGTCTGAACAATTTAAGCAGATTAAAACCATATCATGCATCTTTCAAAACCACAATGGTATCAAACTATAAATAAGAAACACAAATAGAATTAGAAAATCCCAAACATATAAAATTAAACAATGTGCTCCTAAGGACAAGTGGCTTAAAGAACAAATCAAAATGCAAATCAGAAAATATCTTCAGGCAAATGAAAATAAAAACACAACACCAAAATTTGTGGGATGCCACAAAATTAGTTCTAAATGGAAACTTATAGCAATAAGTGCCTGTGTTAAAGAAGAAAAAACAGATCTGAAATACACAGGCTAACTTTATTTTTTAATTATTATTTTTTATTTATATATGACAGTGGAATGCATTACAATTTATATTACACATATAAAGCACATTTTTTTATATCTGTGGTTGTGTACAAAGTATATTCACACCAATTTCTGTCTTCATACATGTACTTTGGATAATGATGTCCATCACATTTCATCATCATTTGGAACCCCATGCCCACTCCCACCACTCTGCCCTATCTGGAGTTCATCTATTCCTCCCAAGCTCCCCCACTCTACCCCACTATGAATCAGTCTCCTTATATCAGAGAAAACATTTGGCATTTGGTTTTGGGGGATTGGCTAACTTCACTTAGCATTATCTTCTCTAACTCCATCCATTTACCTGCAAATGCCATGATTTTGTTCTATTTTATTGCTGAGTAATATTCCATTCTGTATATTTGTTACATTTTTTTATCCATTCATCTACTGAAGGGCATCTTGGTTGGTTTCATGGTTTATTCACAGTGACTTGTGCTGTTATAAACATTGATGTGGTTGTGTCCCTGTGGTATGCTGTTTTTAAGTCCTTTGGGTATAGACCGAGGAGAGGGATAGCTGGGTCAAATGGGGATTCCATTCTAATTTTCCAAATTTTAATACTGCTTTCCACATTGGCTGCACCAATTTGCAGTGTCACCAGCAGTGTATGAGTGTACATTTTTCCCAAATCCTTGCCAACACTTATTGTTGTTTGCATTCATAATAGCTGCCATTTTGACTGGAGTGGGATGAAATCTTAGAGTAGTTTTGATTTACATTTCTCTAATTGCTAGCAATGATGAACATTTTTTTCATAAATTTGTTGATTGATTGAAGTGTCTGTTAATTTCCTTGGCCCATTGATTGCTTGGAATATTTGTTTTGTTGTTGTTGTTTTGTTGTTGTTGTTGTTGTTGTTTGTTTTGGGGGTTCATTTTTTGGTGTTTAGCATTTTGAGTTCTTTATATACCCTAGAGATTAGAGCTCTATCTGATGTGTGAGGGGTAAAGATTTGCTCCCAAGATGTAGAATCTCTATTCACCTCACAGATTGTTTCTTTTGTTGAGAAGGAACTTTTTAGTTTGAATTCATCCCATTTATTGATTCTTGATTTTAATTATTGCACCAAAGGAGTATTTTTAAGGAAGTTGGGGTCTAATCCCACATGATGGAGATAAGGGCCTACTTTTTCTTCTGTTAGACACAGGTTCTCTGGTTTTTATTCCTAGGTCCTTGATCCATATTGAG
This sequence comes from Marmota flaviventris, assembly GCF_047511675.1. Taxonomy (NCBI): domain Eukaryota; kingdom Metazoa; phylum Chordata; class Mammalia; order Rodentia; family Sciuridae; genus Marmota; species Marmota flaviventris. The sequence goes on along the minus strand of NC_092500.1, from coordinate 91,926,472 downwards.
TTGAGTTTTGTGCATGGTGAGATATAGGGGTTTAATTTCATTTTGTTGCACGTGGATTTCCAGTTTTCCCAGCACCATTTGTTGAAGAGGCTAACTTTTCTCCAATGCATTGTTTTGGCACCTTTGTCTAATATAAGATAATTGTAATTTTGTGGGATAGTCTCTATGTCCTCTATTTTGTGCCATTGGCCTACCAGTTTGTTTTGGTGCCAATACCATGCTGGTTTTTTGTTTGTTTTTTACTGTCTCTCTGTAGTATAGTTTAAGGTCTGGTAAGGTGATGCCATAAGCTTCACTCTTCTTGCTAAGGATTGCTTTAGCTATTCTGGGTCTCTTGTTTTTCTAGATGAATTTCATGACTGTTTTTTCTATTTCTATGAGGAATGCCATTGGGATTTTTATTGGAATTGCTTTAAATCTGTATTGTGCTTTTGGTTGTATGGTTATTTTCATAATATTAATTCTGCCTATCCAAGAGCAAGGTAGATCTTTCCATGTTCTAAAGTCTTCTTTGATTTCTTTCTTTAGGTTCTTTTATTTTTATTATATGGATCTTTCACCTCTTTTGTTAAGTTGATTCCCAAGTTTTTTGTTTTTTTTTTTTTTGAAGCTATTGTAAATTGGGTAGTTTTACTCAGTTCCCTTTCTGAGGATTTGTCACTGATACAAAGAAATGCCTTTGATTTATGGGTGTTGATTTTATATCCTGCTACTTTGCTAAACTCACTTACTAATTCTAGAAGTTTTCTGGTGGAACTTTCAAGGTCTTTCAGGTATAGAATCATATCATCAGCAAATAGTGACAATTTGAGTTCTTCTTTTCCTATGTGTATCCCTTTAATTTCTTTCACCTAATTGCTCTGGCCAGTCTTTCAAGAACTATGTAAAATAGAAGTGTTGAAAAAGGATATCCCTGTCTCCTTCCAGTGTTTAGAGAGAATGCTTTCAATTTTTCTCCATTTAGAATGATGTTGGCCTGGGGCTTAACATAGATAGTCTTTATGATGTTGAGATATGTTCCTGTTATCCCTAATTTTGAACATGAAGGGGTGCTGTATTTTATCAAATGCTTTTTCTGTGTCTATTGAGATGATCATGTGATTCTTATCTTTAAGTCTATTGATGTGATGAATTACATTTATTGATTTCTTTATGTTGAACCAACTTTGCATTCCGGGATGAATCTCACTTGATCTTTTAGATATGTTTTTGTTTTTGATTTGCCAGAATTTTATTGAGAATTTTTGCTCCTATGTTTATTAGAGATGTTGGTCTGAAGTTTTTTTTTTTTTTTTTCTTTGATGTGTCTTTGCCTGGTTTTGGAATCAGGGTGATATTGGCCTTATAGAATGAGTTTGGAAGTGCTCCCTCTTTTTCTATTTCCCAAAATAAATTGAAGGGTATTGGTATTAGTTCTTCTTTAAAGGTCTTGTAGAACTTGGCTGTGTATCCATCTGGTCCTGGGCTTTTCTTAGTTGGTAGACTTTTGATGGCTTCTTCTGTTTCATCTGTTGAAATTGATCTGTTTAAATTGTGTAAATCATCCTGATTCAATTTGGGCAAATTATATGACTAAATGTATATCCTCTACTCTCAACAAATTTATATTTTTGAAGTATCTTTGTATACCAAGAACTATTCTAGGAAAAGGAATATACATTTGGATAATAATTAAAAATCTCTTTTATGAATTTTATATCTTAATTAGAAGAAACAGGAAAAAAATTCACAAATCTTTAAATAATTAAATCAGATGGGGCTAGGGATATTGCTCAGTTGGAAGAGTGCTTGTCTCACATGTACAAGGCCTTGGGTTCAATCCCCAGCACCAAAATAAATAAATAAATAAATATAAAAAGAAATCAGATGCCAGATAGTGATAAAAGGTTGTGGCCCAGAGGTAGAGCACTGGACTAGCACATGTAAGAGGCCCTGGGTTTGATCCTCAGCACCACATTAAAAAAAAATTAAATAAAATAAAGGTATTGTGTCCAACTACAACTAAAAATAATGAATAAATGAATAAATAAATACATAAATAAATAAAAAGATAAAGACCATGATACTGGAGAGAGCAAATGAAATAAGCCATAGGATTAGCCCCAATTATTATTATTATAAGATTTCCAAAATGTTTGCACAGAGGAGAAGTAAGAAAGAGTTCAACTATCCCCCTACATGAGGAAAACAGAACCAAGAGTCTGGGAAATGGAAGGCAGCTAGATTTTGGAGGGGGGCGGGCAGAGGGAGAGGAAGGGGAAGAAGGGAGGGTGCAGGAGAGGGTGGGAGAGAAGTGAGAGGGTGAGGGAGAGGGAAAGATAGTTGTAGTGAAAGACAATTATAGGGAACTTCAAAGAGTTCCTGAGAGTTCTGCTGAATATCAATCTGTGCAGAGAGATAGATAAAGTACCTGTGGCCAGGAAAGAGCCACCTAGAAGACTGTAGGGAGCAGTACACAGAGTTCACACAGGTTTGGGAACAGTGTCTTTTCCAGCTGCAGGAGGAAAATCTCAGAATTCATGGTATCAATTAAAGTCTTACCTCATTAGTGCGGAAAATTAGTCCTCAGCTAAATCCTATTCAGGCCCTGACTACCAAAACTTAACAGCAAGAACAAAAATGATCAAACTGATTCCAAAGAGCATAAGCTACTTATAACGAGTTCTTCTTACCAAAGCCATATCCAACTACTATTTAAAATAGCATCCCCTCTCTCTTCCACTCCTGCCATGTTTATCTTTCTTGGTGGATTTATTTTCTTTCTAGGCCATATGAATTTTTTATTACCTGATGTCCTATATAATTTATATACTTTATCATTGTCTTTTCCCATTTAAATACAATGTTTGTAAGACTATAAAGTTATAAATGTTTTTTGTTTGTTTGTTTTGTTTTGTTACTCTATCCCCAAATCATAGAACTAAGTGTAACTTCAGGCAGTGGCTACCAAAAGGAGGCAGATTTAAAAGGCTGCTGAACAAGGCTTTACTGAGATTTCGCTCCTGTCAGAACCCTCAGACCAGCAGAGTAGGTCTAAGTCTTGACCAGACTGGAATTTTTATTAGGTTTAGGGCAGAAAGGGAGGGCTTGGGACAGGAAAAGGACTTTTTAGAGTCCCTAGTCCTACTGGGGTTAGGGGGCAGAACTGGCTAAGACCCAGGATTGGCCAGGAGACCCGGCTGATTGACCAGGCGGTTCCATCAGTGCCTGATTGGTGTTTCTCTTATGCAAAAGCTGGCTGCTTGGTGCCTTGTACCTCAGCCACCTCCATGGACCTGACATCAAGTCTGGCTCATAAAAGACTGTCAATACACATTAACAAACTTAATTTCAAAATCTGTGTTTCTATGACTGCACGAAAAAAATATAAGAATGAAAAGAAAGCATCAACCCAATAATAATGAAACTCTAGGAGATATCATTTGAGAATGGTGTAAAAAAAATTATCAGCAATATTGTTCATTATAATTTTGTATTGTTTTAAACCAATTTTTCTTTATTAATGGCACATATTTCTATGATAAATCTGTCTATTAAAGAATTATAGCAGTGCCTATTATAAGATAAGCATTCAAATATTTTATTCAATAGGTATACTATGAGCTCCAGGTTTTTGCTAGACACTGTGCAAATGACCTCAGGAGATGGAAAAGAAAAGATCCACAAGTAAATCATATATTTTGGAGCTGGAAAATAATGTCATATGGATGTGCTTACTCAATAATAACTGCAAATCCTTTCTATTTTACTTTACTCTACTTTAAAAGTTATTTTATTGTTCATGTAAAAAAATGCCAAAATGCCTTCCATGTTTCTTGGAAAGTGATACAAGAAATATTTCTGGGATGATGAATATATTTCTATATTATAATTGGATGACTGTTATACAGGTGTATAAATTTGTTAAAATTCTTTAAATTGCACATTTAAAATGTATGTATGTAATTATACATAAATGTTGTTAATAAAAATATTAAAATATTTATTTTTACTATCTAATTCTAAATATAACACTTGCTCTTGGAGAAAACAGGAAAGAAAAACTTAAATTAGTACATAGTGGAAATGAGATTTGGAATTTTATTTAGATTAAAAGTAAAGATTTACAAGATCCAATAAAGATAAGCTCAGCAGAGATCTTTACAATCCATGCAAAGATTTTTGACTAAGCAAATTATTACAATAAACTGTTTAAATTTGTAAATGTGAAATAATCTTAGTCACCTTTAGTTACAAAAATACCTCCTATTCTTTCACAGAAAATTTCAAAAGGTGAATAAAGAAAATTATCCAGGGCTAATAATCCTTTGGTATATTATTTTGCAACCATTTTTCTAGGTGTATATATACTGGCCTATTTTGTATCATGGATTTTTGCATATTAAGACAAGACATGTTTTCAGAAAATTTTAAAATATTTGCAAAAACGATTTTAAGGTTGTGAATCTTTTTCAATAGTATTGGAAAAGAGTAAGGTGGTGATTAGAGCTGTACATAGTTGTGACTCAGCTCAGGAAATAACTGGCTTTTTACTTAAATAAATCCTTTTACCCATGCAAAAATGTACCAACCATACAACTACCTAAGCTATGAGAAGTAAGAGCAATAACACCTTTGCAGACTTTCATGTTTATTTAAAATACATTAAAACATCCATCACTGTTCCAAGTACTTAGTGTGTACTCAATAAATGATTATATAATCCATACATAATTATTTTAACCACTTTCATATTGTGGGACAATATTAAATTTTCTTCTTCTATAATAAAGTCTGTTTAAAACAGTCTGGTTTTCTAACTAGTTGTAGCCTAAATTTTTGGAGATATCAGATTAGGGTCAATTATGACATAATAGCACACATATCATTCTATGTATATAATTTAAACTTGTCACAATTTGCATTATATTATGGTCTTTTAGTTCCTAAAAGCTTAATTTTGATTATTATTTGTAAATCTTCAAGAATATTTTAGTAAGAGCAATTGAGTGTCTTTCTAGAGCACTTGCATATCTGCCAACATCTCTATTTTGTCTTTATATTTCAAGCTGAATTTATCTGTCTTTATAATTAGGTTTTTACAAAAGTTTTCTTTAAAAATTTTGTAGACTTTTATTAATTGACTGCTTCTCACATAGTTTGAAAAGAAAATTTAAGCCATTCTTAATTGTTCCAGTAGTTTTAATCTGCTTCTTTTCTCTTGGGAATCATAAATTTTTTTTGTGTGAAATACACTGAATTGTATTTGATATGCAGAATTCTATTTCTCTGCACTCCCAGAATAGAGTTTGTCATTTCCACTGCCAATTTATCACTTTATATTCTAGAAATTTGTATTTGGGCTAGAGTCTAATCTTTATATTTAAAATATTTATTCATATTTTGATGTGTTCTTTCATTTTTCATTTGTCCTTTTCTGTGTTCATAAAAATCTTCCCATGTTTTTCATTGGTGTCATTTAACCGATTTTGTGTGGTGCCAATTCATTCAACTCTTCACTGCATAAAATGTAGAATTTACAGTACGACCCTAGAGTTTCTGTTTTTATTTATTTATTTAAAAATTATTTCCAGATCTGTACTTTATTCTTTTAGATTAATACATCTGTGTTCCATTCATGATGATTAGCTTTTAAAAAAATTTACGTACATGTAACATGTTAATTACTCTTTAATTACTGCAATAAATACCTGAGAAAATCAACTTAGAAAAGATTCATTTTGGTTTACAGTCTTAGATTATCCAGTCCAGGCTCCTCTGGTCCCATTGGTTTCGGCTAGTGGTGAGGCAGTGTGTCACCATGGGGAACCCAGGGTGCAGCAAAACAGCTCACTTTGTGGTCAGGGGGCTAGCGCGCGTGAACACACACACACACACACACACACACACACAGGTGGGGGAGACCAGGATCTCACAATTCTCTCTGAGAGCATGCGCTACTAGGGACCACTTCCTAATGGTGCCAAGTTAGGAACTAAAGCTTGAACACTCGGCCTTTGGGGGATATTCGGGATTCAAACCATAGCAGGTATTTATGTAAGGGTATGTGTGTGTGTTTTGTTTTTTGATGCTTATAAAAAGAAAAATATTCTATGTTCTCTCTCTCTCTCTCTCTCTCTCTCTCTCTCTCTCTCTCTCTCTCTTTTATATATGTTGCACCAATTTTATCCTTATCTTTCTCAATCATTCTTTTGGGAAGGGGTATTGTATCTCCTTCAAATCTACTAGAAATCCACTTGCTGTTCCTTGTCTCAACATAATTTCTATGCATAACGAGAATTGATTTAATTTGGTTCTGTTATATTGAGGTCAGAGGCAGTTTTTAAATTGGTTACCTTCTCATTAGGAGCTAAAAAAATATGGAGAAAAATATGCAAATTGTGGTAGTTTTTTTCTTTAAAAATGAATAATTGAACATGAATAATTAAAATATACAGTTCTTTGAACCTTCTCCCAACCTTTTCAACATCTGTCTCTATTGCCTGTTTGCCTGTTACCCATGAGTAATATCCAGGTTAATACAGCCTCCCACTGCCTCTTCTCTCTACTTTGAATATTTAAAGAAAGATAGGATTTGTTTGTGGTGGGTCTGGAATGATGAGTTAAAGGATGTGGTTATATCATAAAACCATTTTCATATAGGGAAGGACATGTGGCCAGTTTCTTGTTGTACAAAACTTTGTTAGCAAGCTAGGTCTTCAAACTGGGATAAAATATTCTAGCTACTTGATGCTAAATGAAATGTGCAGGGGCTGGGGATGTGGCTCAAGTGGTAGCGGGCTTGCCTGGCATGCATGCGGCCCGGGTACTATCCTCAGCACCACATACAAACAAAGATGTTGTGTCTGCCGGAAACTTAAAAATAAATATTAAAAATTCTCTCTCTCTCTCTCTTAAAAAAAAAAAGAAAAGAAATGTTCACATTTTAAGTCCAGCAGGTAGCACAAGCATAACCTGTGATTTTATTTCTAATTTCAATTCCTAATATAATGAGTCAAACACTGTATTTCTGTTACATGGCTTCTGTTATATGAAACTTTATTGCTATTATAAATTGCCATTATTCAAATTAAAAAGGGAATTTTAATAGAAAATAGTAAAATGGTGGATTCAGATCTCATAATTAGTTAGTGCCTGAATTAAATCCCTGTGATTAAAAATCATATGCCAATATATGTCCAACATTAAATATTTAATAGATAGGACTTACTAGTGTGTCTGCAAAAAGTTAATTCATCAAAGCTGTGTGGCATTATACTTTCCTGGTAGAAGAGATTCAATTTTTATATATTAATCTGTTTAATATATTTTAGGACATCATTAACCAAAATTATTTGCTTTTTAAAATATTTTTTTATCTATAATGTTTTGTGAGTGTCCTCTGCTAGATCATCGACACAGTGATAGGTATTACACTAGAAATAAAGAATAAAGTAATATTAGCAGGCACTACATTTTGGCTGATATTTTAAAACATCAACTGTAACAAGCAAGTTATATTCATTTAAAATGATGTAGTAGAAAAATATCTTTTAGAATAATCATTTTCTATTTTGTGTAGTTTTTAAGTTTCATTTTATTCATTGTTATAGAATAAGATACACAAGGAGTTGAAAAGGGCCTTGAGGTATTGTCTAGTCTATCCCCATACAATCACACAGTTACCAGAAAAACAGGTCAAGAGGCATCTTAAATTGCATTTGACTACACAGTAGTCCTTACATTCAGGAGTGTTATTCTTAAATTAATCTGAATTTCACAACTCATCATTTAAATTCATTTTATGTAGTCTATAGTGGATGTAATTTCTATTTTTGAAGATGGTTTTAAGAGATTATTTTCCTTTAGAACAAAATCCTCCACTTGTAAATCTTTCAGGTTTAATTTTCTAACATTTCACAGATATTTAATAATTCTCTAAGTTCAGAATTTTACTAAAAACAATGGGAATACTATCTAAGAATATAATAAATATATTCTTCCCTCCAAATGATTCAATTTTATTTTGGCATTATGCCTAAATCATTTAAATATCATGATAAACTACTGAGTTATTAATCATCATTTGTGACTTCAGTCAACTTCAGTTATGTGTTTATTCATTATTTACCATTTTATAATGCCAACTTTCACTTTTTCTCTTAAAGAGATTCATCCAGGAATTGGTAGTTTTGCAATCTTATAACTTTGCATCATATCTAATGTCTATTCATTTGCTTTTCTTCTCATTTGGCTATTCTTCTTCTTTATCTTTCTCTTACTTGATACTTAATTTTTCTGAGAGATTGGTACATAAATCCTTAGCCAGTATTTAATTGTGGAATATATATTAAACAATTCTATGAGTCTATAATTCTATAGAAAATATATATACATATTATGTGTGTATATATGTATGTGTGTGTGTGTGTGTTTGTATACACAAACAAACACACAAGCAGGTACTTACAAAGGTGTAACTCTGTGTTAGTCTTACATCTGCAAAGAATATGTTTAAGTTCAATAAGACACTTATTTGAAAATTAACTGTTGATTTATAATGATCAAATTCCACAATTTTAAACAATTTTAAGCAGATTAATGTGCTATATACTTTGGAAAATAACAAAATGTATAAAATACAGAATTCTTTTAAAAAAAGACCTCAAAGTGTTCTGATCTATTAAACAACTTGTCATTTTAGAATTTCTTCTTAAATGTACTAAACATTTTACCCTTAACTCAACCCAAGAATTTTTAATCCTCAGTTGTATTTGTGTGGAGAAATACTTCAAAAATTTTCAAACCTAAAGATTTGGATACCTTGTAAATAAACCTAGAGCTGAAAAAACTACAGCCAAATTTTACATAAGTGTTTCAAAGAGTTTTCATTTGTCTGGTGGTTAAATACTTACCTTGAGTGTCTAAAATGGTCTAAAAGTTGTAAAGGCAACTCTTAGTTAAACTTTCATATAATATCAATTGTTTGCATCTCTTACTCTTTATTTTTTCCTGTTTTATTCTTAATTATTTATGCCCTAGCTGTTCCAGGATTAATAACTTGTTGGTCATTTTCACTTTGACACTGATATTTTTTAATCCACAGACTCCTAACTTAGAATACAATTCTATTATTTAAAAAAAAAAACAGCTTGTGTCATATCTGTATCTGAAAAGGAAGAAAAATAATCTTTTCAGTGGTTTATACATTTGAAAATTATGATGAACTTTTTCTTTTCCTATAAAATAATAGCTTGTCACCATAGAGTATATTTCAAATTTATGGTATACTTTTTTGGGGATTTTAAAATACTTTAAATAATTTGGGCTTTGCATGATTCCTCTAGAATTGTAGAGTATGACTGATAACTGCCTTTAGAATCCCTAATAGCTAAATTACAATTATTATGCAAAGCCCTACAATAGACAGTTATATGGATTGTTAAATGACTTTGCCTTTTTTGCAAACTATAATCATTTTCCTTTATTAGCTGAAGGATTTTATAATTTAAGGAAGATGAGAAACCTATAAGTCACGCTTTCAAATAAGGAACATGGATATTGCAAACATTAAATTTCCCCATAAAAATGTTAAGGCATCATTAAACTAGGTTCAGATTAATACAATTCAGTCAACTCTAGATAGATATCTCCCATAATAAGCTGAAACAATACCTAGTGATCTAAGATGTAAAATATTTTACTACAGCCAATTTATAAACCTATAAAACATACAGGTATCATTCAACCTCTTTATTAATAGTGCATGCCTTGTATTAAATCAAAACCATTTTAAAAATCCCCTCCCCTTTGGCATTCCCATCCTAAGCTGTCACCCCTCATTATGTGTTATCTCATTGAAGCTCATCCAAAGTGAATGACAGCATCTTTTTTACTAGAACAGCACAGGCAATTCCAAGCCTAGTGATACAGCTAAACTTTCTCTGAGATTTATGGACACATTTTCTACCCTCAACCTACAACATTCTCTGAGGTAACGTTGATGTATTTGTTTTTCTGTAGATAGGTATGTTATTTGCTCACTTCGGAAAAATGTAACTTATTACTTTTAAAGTTTTGCAATTTGCTTTACAAGTGAATTGTATTCACAAGGAAACAGATACTCAAACAACCTCATGTTTTAGACAATTTTGAATCTGTTTGGAGGATTCCTTTTTTCATCCTGTTTTTCTCTAGCAAAAAAAAAAGTGAAACATTTTATATTTTTATATTGGCTTAGTTGCTGAGGATTTTAATGAATTATCTGTTCTGGTAATGTATTGCCAGGCAACAATTCTAAAATAATCATGATACATTTCATTAACACAAATCTATCACTGGGATGAGATTCAGGTAGGGTGGGTGGGGAGGAGATAACTCATCTCTGCTTCATCTACTATCTAGCAGCTGAAGTAGCCCAAAGATTGGAACTTGGAATCATCAGAAGGTTTACTCATACCTCTATTGGGTTAAATGATCACCGATTCTATGTGGTATCTCCAGCTGGTGCCTTTAGGGTAGCAAGATTCACACATGTTGACACATGGCTTCCAAAGTAGAATTCTAAGGGAGAAGAAAATGAGGGACACTATATCTCCTTTTCTAATCTGGCTTCATAAGTGATACACTTTCACTTTGTCCCATTTATCAAAAGAGAATCCATAAGATGGATCAATAATTAAGCTAGTGGCAGGAATGGGAAGGTTGAAACGATGTTTTGATTTGAGAAATTACACACACACACACACAAAAAAAAAAAAACTGTGCTACCATCACATATTTTGATGATGTCACATCATCAAAGGGCCTTGTGCAGGCTAGGCAAATGCTCTGCCATTGAGCTATATCCCCAGCACCTCAACTATTTCTAAAGTTATTCCATTACAAAACACTCTGAAAATATCCATTCTTGTTCTTACTACTGTTCTTTCTGTAGCCTCCTTGTAATGAGGTGTGTCATTGCAGGTTATCTTGATAAAAAAAATAGAGTATAATAAATAAAATTTCTAAGTGCAAAAATAAAAGTATTATATATAACAAAGAAATTTTTTACTCTGAGTCATCACAGATAAAAATGCATTAATTAATCTATTAAAGAAACTGAATACTTTTTGAACATAGAGTTCCTACATGTAATGGGGATAAATATGTTATTTTTTAAGGCGAAAAATACCCAAATAAATTTTAACTTAAAAAAATGATCAAAGGAATGAAGGCCAGATCTCTAAAAATGAGAGTATCCAGAAAATAAGAACAAAACAATGAAAGAAATATAACTTCCTATCCTAACTTTTGCATATATAGTATCAAAATAGTGTATATCTATGAGTATATATTTATATAGTGTCAATATTGAAACTTAAAATTTCTATTTATATAGTTGGCTAAAAGTATTCTCCTTGAATTTGCAAGGATAACTACACAATAGACATTTATGTTTCATTCACATAGTAATGAATATCCCTAGATCACAGGGAGTTTTTCTCACCTTCACTCAATACTTTAGTGCCAGCCAAAAGAGGACTGTTCCTCATTATGGTCCTACACAGAGGTAACCATGACACTCATCAGCAGAAGGAAATTATATCAGTTGGCAGAATTTCAAGAAGCACATTTTGTCGTTCACCTTGCTTATTAGGAAAGTACATGTAGTACACTGATTTCCAGGCAATCATTAATTGTTTTGCCAGTTGGTCAGAGGTAAAACTGGATGATCAGTGATAAGAAGGTCTAAGAAAAAGGCCTATGAACAGATCACTCAGAAAGGACATAAAATACACAGATATTTGTATATAATGTAATGCTCACCAGAGAGCAATTTACCAAGGATAAATCACTTAACCAGATAGACAGGATGACATGGCCAGAAGATATCAATCTATCTTTTTTTCTTGGCTATTTCTGTGCTCATATAATGTACACATGAGAATATTGACCATGGTGATACAAATGAAAACAATGCATGGGTTCACAATGTAGCCTTTCATTCAAGATTAGTGAGTACATCACTTCTAAATATGGAGCCAGCCAGTATCAGAAATGGAGTCAACCACAGTTATTTTGTTTGGGGAACTAGATGGGTGGATAATTGGGAACAGATTAAATCTAGACATCCAGATTATGCTGTTCGAAGATTCTAGAATTTGCATTGATATTGAGAAGCACAGTTCAATGGTAGCCTCCACTGATGGAGAACAACCACACTGATCTACTCTTTACTCAGACCCATAAAGCAGTCACCTGGTTCCCACAGTTGTCTGTACCCCCTTACCAGTACAACCCTTACTCCCCAAATAAAGAAAGTTCGCTTGAATTCTTCCAGTGAAAATAATCAAATGGTGTGTTTTGGATCCAGTCTACATCAATATTTCTAACCAGTCCCTGCCATCTTTATAAACATTCAGAACCTGTGTTGCTTATTTCCACAGGATTCTCTTTTTCCACTACATTTTCCTTCAGGATAACAACAGTATCAGATTAAAAAAACAGTATCAGATTGTTAAGGAACAGCAAAGCTGTATGGAACAGCTCTAGGTGTCCTTCCTAAAATGTTGAATTATGACTCATGGTGAATAAGCCCATGTCAATGAATTTTCTTCTATATAGCTTGATCGTCTATGTTATGATTTCCTCTGTCCTATCTACTACCCTCTATGCAAGATCATCTTCCATCTTCCCCAGGTTCCTCCTGGTATTTATTAAACAAGTGGGTGTGCACCATTGCTTGTAGTACCATTTTTAACTTGTCTGAGACCTAACCTTCATTCTCAGCACTTGGCCAAAGTTAGGATGACAGCCTTAATTTGAGAGATATCAAGTGGGAAAACTAAGCAAGGGCAGTAGCAGTGATATTGCTATCAATATCACATATTAGGGGTAAATCATTGAAAGGTGAAGGTAATTAAAGTAATCAAATAAGGCCCAAAATCTAATGCAAAAACATTTTTTCAAGCCAACAAAGCCTTCAGGGTTATATATTCACCAACAAGTTTTTACTTGTTTTACACTATCATACATGAGTTTATAAATAAACAAAAATATTTTTTTTAATCTAAAAAGGATCTTAGCTACAGTGAGAAATTCCCTTGTTAAGATGGGAACTTGTTAAGCATGCAACAGAAAAAGGCAGACAGTTTCACCATCAGACCAACCATAAAATATTTATTAAGAATTTAACATCTTAAGCCTTAAGTTATATTTTAATCTAAATACATAAAATGTCATGTAGGTCACTATAATATTGTAAAGACATTTCTAAAGTAAATCCATGCATTTCTGTTAAATAGATGGAGAACTTAAACAAATTGATAAGTCAAACCTTATATTAACTCTATGAAGATAATTGCTCATTTATTTCAAAGAAATAAATAAGTTAAAGTTAAACCACAGACTATGGGATGGTAGCTTAATAAAATTACATGAGCAGAGTTGACTTGGCAAGGCACCATGGATAACAATCTACCAGTAGATTGCAGTGAGTCCTTTTTTGTTCAACAAATGAAAGGTTATGTGTGAAGCAGCAAGAACTGCATACAATCAACCAAAAGCAAACTACACATTTGAAAATGCAGGTTGGTTCACGCTCAATCATTTCATATCTCAGACAAATTTTTTTTCTAAAGATTACAAACAATGGCTAGGCTTGGTGACACCTGTAATCCCAGTGGCTCAGGAGGCTGAGGCAGGAGGATCTGGAGTTCAAAGCCAGCCTCAGCAAAAGACAGGTGCTAAGCAACTCAGTGACACTCTGTCTAAATACAATACAATATAGGGCTGGGGATGTGGGTCAGTGGCCAGGTGCCCCTGAGTTCAATCTCTGGTACCACCACCCCAACAAAAAAAGCAAACAACAGATAGGTTTAATTACCATGTGAATGTTTGAAACTCTGACATAATAAATCCCCTAGGATTATATGGCTGCTAAACAGACTTTCTTCTCTTTCCAAATACATTATTGATCAGTTTGGCCATTGACTTAGATCCACTGGATCTTCTCTTTTCTTTGAGCTTGAAGTTTGTAAGAATATCCTTGATAATTCTGATGAACATCATTTCTACTTCCAGAGACTGCTCTGCTGCAGACAGTTCACAGAATTGGCATCGGTTATCCAGTGCCAGCTTTTGTCCTTCTTCCCAGCCAACCTCACGCACATGACAGAGGTCTTGCTTGTTGCCAACCAAAAGCACTGCCTGTTCCACAGCTCTGAAATACAGACATGTAATTTTTGGCAAAATTGTTTCAATAACTCTTTTTTATAACAGGAAGGTTCATATGAGTCAAAGAAGAGTCAAAGTGTATATATATATATATATATATATATATATATATATATATACTATTGTGTATATATGTTTATGGTCACATGTGGATATGGTGACACATATAGTATTTCACCACATAATCATCTCCATGCATTAACATATTGACAAGCCTTCCATGCATACTAATTTTGCACCAAAACCAATTTAGTAATAAGTGATTTTTTAAATATTATCAGCACGTTCTTAAAAGCTTCACACAATGGTCACATTCCACTTTTTTTGCAAAAAACAATTGGCATAAATAATTGGTTATGCAGTAAAATATGTGTCACCATCTACTTACAAGAATTGTTTTAGATAGAATGTAGTAAACAACACAAAAGCAACAATGCCCTTAAAGCTGAGGATTTGAAGTAACATAAACCCATTCTTGAATACTGAATCTGATTACTAACTAGGTATTATTGGTATCTTTCCCAGTTTTGGTTTCTTTCTATGTAAAAAACAGTAAAATAGTCCTCATCACAGAGATTTCTCACACAGATTAAATGAAATGATGTATATAAAAATACCTAGCACAGTTCCAGGCAATAAAAGATGCTTACTATTATTTTTTATGTCCATTATTATTTGCAAGAGGAGAATGAACAAATATCTCTACTTATATAGTTACTGGAATTGAACAGTTAAGTTGGATGTTTTCTTAAGCAAAAGTTAATCAGTAATCACTGCTGCTTTTATTTGTTAGTATACATTATAACGTGCTCTAGAAAAATTTTTACTCTCATGTATCTTCCTTATGCTCTATTGACAATGGGTAACTTACAAATAAATACAACTTTACATTTGAAAAATGGTTCTTGTTAAGATGAAATATCTTCTACAAATACAATAGCTCTACTTTGTAATGGTGAAACAATACAAATAAAGAGTTTGGTGAAAAATACAGTGAAACTTCTAGCTTTAAAGTGGCATAAGAAAGAAATGTGTAAACATGGATGGCCTCTAATTATAGACACCAGAATCCACTGAAGTTAGGTTCATTCATATGCCTGTGGGCAGTGAGGAAAGATGCTCTGTTTGTGGTGGCCTTTAAGGGGTATTAATATTGTCTTCAGTCAAATACACAAAATGATTGTAAAGGATAAAATGAGGAAAGGTAGTTGAAAGTATTCTGAATGATGAATCATGAATATCAGAGGTAATTTTACAAGAGTCCCATATTTTACTCTCCTGGCCTTTCTTCAGATCAAGAACTGGAAATACTCCAGGAATAGTTTAGTCAATAAATTGACAAGATTGCTGTAAAAATGTCAAAATAGGTTTTTATATATTAAATGTGATTTTAAGTATTCTTGACTGATTATTTTGCTTTGAAAGGATATAAAAAGAACTTTATTGTTTTACCCTACCTATGTCATTAATGCAAAAATATAAGAAAATAAATGCCTGAATTCTAAAAAGTCAGTAATGTTATAGGAAATCAGGGCTATGAGGCACCTGAGTAAAATCACATCCTCTGCTCCTACTATGCTGTCATCAGCTGTAAGATCAGATAAATGAGCTCTCGAGATTGAAGTGGTTTACCGAAGGTAAATCAAATGGAAAGCAGAATGTACATGAATTAGCTCTAGGGATATGCCCTTTATCAATTACTGGCCCATGGTTTCCTTGCTAGTGGACAGTTAAAGTAGATATATAAAACACTTTTACCAATTTGCAGTAATAATATTGTACTTTTTATACTTACCATATTAGAACATTATTTTGGACTCTACCGGCAAAACTGGCTAAGAGCACAGAGAATACTTATATCCACACGTTAAACATAAAGACCTCAAATGAAAAAGGCTAAAGTTTACAATAAAAAATAGGAATAACTAACATGGAATACTTAGATGCTTAAAGCTTTTATCTACCAACACAATAATTGTTTAAGGACAAGTTATCTCTTCCTTCATAGTTCTGTGTGTCAAGATAATTAACAATGGAGAATTGTTGGCCAGCTATTTAAAGAAGATGAAATGGAGAAAACTGCTTTCTCATATTTAGAATTTGAAAATGTTTTGATTATTCAGTCTATTTTTGCTGTGAAAGATGGAACAACCCAATAACTAGGAATTGGATTTCACAGGATGCCAAATGTAATAAATCTGGATTTATTTAGTATCCTTAACATTTTTTTGTGTGTGAAAATGAAAAGGAAAGGTTGAAAAGGGAACTCTGTTGTGTACAGAGGACCATTATTTTGCAAGTGAGTGTCATGTTAACAATAGACGCTGTCTTGTAAAATAGCCATTTACTCAGGGCAAGTAACTGTTTATGTCAGCCTGGATATAAAGCATTCTCATCTTATTCCTTTTACTACACGTGTAACTCCTGTGGAATGGGAAGGTGAATTGTTCAGGGTTGTTAAATTTCATAATTGGAAGGCTGTATTAAATTCTTCCTAATGATGCTTACAGCCATATGATGATTTACTCAAAAGAAAGGAGAAGAGAACGAAATACCTTACCTTTTGCAATGACTAGCTTGTGGCTCCCGAATTCTGTAGATAAGGGCTTTTGCAAAAGCAAAGGAAGATCTGTCACTGATGTCATACACAATAACAAACCCATCTGCCCAATGAAGTTTACTTGTGAGAGAGAATTTTGCTTTCTGCAACTGAAAGTAAAGCAAGTGCATTGAAAGTGTTGGAATCAAACACTGGTACTTTATAATCTAGTTAATTGATGCAGACCCATTTCACCTGAAAGAGACTTCAATAAAGCCCCAAATTGATATTCTCTAAAATGTATTTTCTTTGTGTATTTCTTTCTTATTTCTCTTTCTTTGATTAAAAGTGAATGAAAATTCCATAAAATTGGTAAAGTTTAGCTAAATATATTTAAAGCAATTTTTACTTACCCCCTAAAAATATGTCCCATGGAGTTGTTTTGAAACCATAGACAACTGACAGTTATTTCTTTCTTAATATTCCTTTGACTCCTTTTCTCATTTATATAATCCTATTTTAACTATTTAGTATTTTGAATGGTCAAAGAGGTTTGTACTCAAAATGTATCTTACTTGTACTCATTTAAACCAGGTTACTTACAAATACAAGTCAGTGAAAATAGTAATTGAATTGACAAGCCACAAAATTGACAGCTACTATATGACCTGACAGAAATATGTTATGAATGAAACCTAGTATTTCTATTTTAAAGATATATGTGATGTGTTAATTTTTTGACATAAGTTTTTAGAGAAGCCAGAAAATGGAATTTATAACA
Organism: Marmota flaviventris; assembly: GCF_047511675.1. Classification (NCBI taxonomy): domain Eukaryota; kingdom Metazoa; phylum Chordata; class Mammalia; order Rodentia; family Sciuridae; genus Marmota; species Marmota flaviventris. The sequence goes on along the minus strand of NC_092500.1, from coordinate 91,908,956 downwards.
CATAAAGTAATCTCTTAACATTTTAGTAATTAAAACTGAGAAGAAACTTCATTATAACACTGATAATGTTTCACACACCTTTATCAAAACTTCAAGTCATAATTAAAACAAGGGAAAAAATAGGATTTTGCTTGACTTACTTGAGAACAAGGGTCATATATTTCCAGATTCAGTTGCTTCCCTTCCAAACACAAATGCTTATTATAGATAGACTCTGCAAAATAATACATAGGCATTGTTGGCACGGAAAAACTCCAGAATAAAAGGTCCACTCACCTGATCACAGTCTGTCACATTCAACCAGCCCTATTTTAGTGGAACAGAACAGTACCTTTTCTTCCCTGCTGGTGACTCAAACCATGCCCATGCTGTATTTACTCAAGTATGTTACTTACACATGAAATTCACCCCATGTCTGTTTACCTGCTTGCCTTCCAGTCGATGAATTATTTGTGTTCCTACTATGGACATTCCGTTTACCCTCAAATACTCATGACTTCCTCTCAGCTGCTTAAAAACACAGCTTCAGTAATTCTGTCTTCCCGTATCATGACTTTTTTTCTCTCTAGTATTTCATTAACAACATCTTATAAACATGCTTATTTTTTTCTAACTTGAATATTTCAAAACTCAATGGTCAGTTCTATGTCTTCATCTCATCTGCCTTACTAGTAGCAGTAATGTAGTTGGTCACTCATATCTCCTTAAAATATTTTCTTCACATGGCCTTCAACTATACATACTCTTCTGTTTTATTTATTCTCTGTTACTCCATCTTAAACTTCTGATTTTCCTCCCACCTCCAAACTTAATTCCCCAGTTCATGGTACTCTTTTCTATCTATCCTGCTTTGCCAATCTCGACCAACTACATGCCTGAACATGCCAATTATCCACTATTAACTCAGCCTATATCTACAGTCCATATTTCTCTGAACCAAGAATATCCCTGAACCACTTGTTATTTGACATGTCCAGGCCTGGTAGACATCTCACCCACAACACACTTAAACTGAACCCCTGATATTTCTGCAAAGACTGCATCTTCCCCAGATTTCCATTTTGCTAAATGCTATACCCATAAATCCAACTTTTCAGATAAAAAGCTGTAAGATCTTCCATGATTCTTTTTCTTGTGTTTATATCCATTCTATTAAAAATTCATTTTATTCTACCTTCAAAATATATTTTTAATTTATCTGCATCTCACTATCTCCACTGCTAACACTCTAAATCACCATTACCTCTTACCTAGATTATTACAGAATGTCCTAATTTACCTATCTTCTTCCAGTCCCCCAATCCCTTCCTGTCCCTAGTTAATTCTCAATACAGAAACAAAAATGAACCTTCTAGTCAGAGCAGATACTTAGCTAATCAAATTGCTTTGATTACTTCCCATCTCACTAGGGTTAAAACAAAATTTTTAAAACACCTAAGAATATTCCTCATTATCTAAATCCCCATTACCTCTATGACTTCAGAACCTCTCTTTGTTTATTTTACACTCTCTCCATTTGGTTGGCACTAAGCTTCATACCATTCTTCAGATTTTTTTCAGAAACATCCTTCCTTAGAACTTTGTTAATTATTCTTTCTTCTGACTAAAATATAAACCCCAGATAACTTCATGGTTCCGTTTACTGTGTTTGTGTTTCAATATCATTTTCTCAGAAAGATCTGTGATGACCATCTTATTTTAAATAGCTATGTACAATATGAGTGCTTCTCTCTTTTTTTTTCTTCATAGCATTTGTCATCATGACATAATTTATTTTTAATTTTTTCTTTTGCCAGGATTAACAGACCCTTCTGTCAGGATTATAAACTCCACGAGGGATTAGCTATTTGTCATTTTTATTTACTGCTGTCTCCTGTCTACCTGAAAGAGTCTATGGTACATGAATAATAATTTAATGAATTAAAAAATTTCCACAACCACTTTGATAAAAGACCTACTTTTTTTTTTACAAAATAATGTAATACTGACACAAAATTATAATTTATGCTGGCAAATATTCTGTAACCCATAGTACAAAGCTATAGCAGATATCTGGGAAGTCTCCCCAGAGAATTAAGTCTAACTTTTTAAATCCTTCCAAGTTAAATTTAATAAAATTTATTATAGTTTCATCAAATCTTAAATTATTTTCAGAGTTTATTTTAAACTTCATAGATTTACTATTGACTATAAACCATAAAATCTCCTTGGAGACATTTTAAAAATCCAATCTCAAATCTCAAAAACTGCTGACAAGAGTCATCAACTCTTGGTTTAAAAAAAATATATATTTTTTCCCCTTCTGGCCTTCATTTACAGGATGAAGCTGTTCTTGCTAGCTTGTTCTCAGAGAGTGGGTGACCTTTGGATCACTTGCTTATCTTTTCAAAATGTCTCCAGGTCTTGTATTTTTCATTGAGATGTAACAGTCAGAAATGTGTAAACATTTCATTTGTTTATGTAACTAGATTGTAGAAGACATTAAGGTGAAGGGTTTTGTTATTGCTGGTATTGTTATTTGGATATTGTATTCTTTTATTTATGTTTAGATTCATTTTTAGTTTTGGAGCCTTTTCTCATGCCTGAGTCCTACCTTGTGGGCTGTTGACCTTTGTGAGCTGATTTTGTCAACCCTCAGAAATGAAACACTGGAAATTTCTCTTTTTGTATACTTCTTCTTTCTATAATCAGTTTTCAAGCACTTGCCGTAAAATGTTCACAATGTCATACAGACTGAAATACTGTGTTGGATACATGTGCACAACACAGTACTTCCAAGTTATTTTGTGAAATACTCTAACAGTGCCACTTTAGGAATAAATGTTCAACGTTTATTTGTTTCTTGGTGAATTACACACTTTAAATCTTTAACTTTTCTTACTCTACATAAATAATTTTGAATGAAAAATATATTGCTCTTTCTCTTATATCTCATATTTATTACAATTATCACTGTTGTTAAAAAATTAATCTCTACCTTTGATAAAATAAGATATTAACACCATTATATTGATGGATTGCTGGACAAAAATTACTCAATTGGGGTAAAATTCCTCACTTTTTGTGCCATGATATACCCCATGTGTTATGCTAATTCTGATCAAAATTACACAAAATTAGAGTTAGTGCAAGGATCCTGAAAGTATACTAAGATGCCCTGCTATCTCTGTTTTAGAACTTTTCTGAAATTTGTAAATAATGTAGAAAATAATATGATTTTTAAACAAGGCATGACTTTTCTATTGTTTATACCTGACTTTTAAATAGCAGTATGCTTTATTTTGTAGGTACTTGTTTTTTTTTTTTTTTTTTTTTAGTTTCAATTGGCTCTTGTAACAAATGATGATTTATTTAAACATTCTATATTTTACAACAAATATTCATACACTATTTGGGAAGAGGATCCCAAGTTCTAGACTTCTAAATGAACTGACTTTCTAATTCATTATCAAATTGGGTGAATTTTTATCATTAAAGGATATTCAATTCGAGTACCTATTCTGGCATTTCTTACAAAAATCTGTTAATTAATAAATTGATTAATAAATATAAAAGTGGTAAATTCTACCAAAATGCTTCTCTAATTGGGGAATATTTATGATGTTGACATTTTAAGATAAGAAGTCTTTAGTAGTGCCTTACCAAAATTCGAAGCATATTCTCCAATGAATCGCTTAGTAAGAAACCTTACAGTAAGGGCTGAAAAAAAAAAAAAGCTAGGTTAAGGATTGTTACATTTTTAGATACAGATAATTTATATGTGTACTAAAATTTTATCTTTGACCTCAAAAATTGTCATGCATTTTTGAAGAACTTAAAATCTTACTAAATTCTAATCTAAATGTGTCAATAATGTTTGCATAGTACAAACATAACATTATGAAAATAGAAAAATAAAATCTTAGAGCACTATATATTTAAACACTGTAGTTAATTCATGAAGAAAACACATAAGGCAACCCATATTTTATAATACAAACACATCTCATTATATTTGAAATGTTAGACTATTGCATTCTTTATTTTCTCTATCAAATTAAATCTGGCTCCAAGGTACTATATGTAAGTGTAAACACATCACAATGACCCCACCTTTAGGTATAATTATAAATAGAAAAACATTTAAAAAGGCTTTAAAAATAGTGATAAGGACATTATCAAGCATTTGCAGTTGTTTAAGGATGTAGGATTTTTAAATCCTGGAAATAGCAAAACCGTTTCTGGTATCTGTTTATCACATCTCAGCTTCTGAGTTTGGCCACTTCATTAGGATTATGTGGATCTGTGAGGGACATACCGGTTGCCATTCAAATACAGGTAAAACCAAAGCAAAGCAAAATAAAATCAAACCAGGGCTTCCAAAAATAAGGCACATGTAGCTTAGTTTCAGGTTCTCCACAAGGCCATGTCCCTCCCAAGTCCTTTCACATCAACAAGGCTGCATTTTAAACACAACCCATGTGTCTCTATGCATCTCTTTCCACCCTTAGTTTCAGAGAAGGGTTTTTTCAAAGTCATTGCTTAGCTATGGGGCTAATCTATTGGTGTATGGGCAGGTATACTGGAGTTAGAAGTAAGAGGAATGATGAATCCCTATGAATTTCAAACATCAAGAGAAGCAGACACTAATTAATATGTCAAACATTTATTTTGCTACATCTGACTACATTATTTTTAAATATAAAATTACTCATCTATAGCATTAAAAAATCCTGCAAATAATAATGTGTGTATCATCCCACAGATTAAATAAGTCATTATTTATCTAAAGTTATTTTATATAATGTTCTTATTGAACATGTCAGTGTTTCTCATTTTGCACTCTACCTCATACCACAGAAGGCATCCCCACTCACCAGACTTGCCGGTGCCTTCACCACCCAAGACAGAAAGCTTAACTTCATTCATCTTGCCTTTCTGCTCTTTCTGATCCATCTAGTGTTCTGGAACTATGCTGACTCAAGCCAAGCATAATTCCTTTTTATTGCTGCTCTTATTTCTCTAAGAACAACTCCGCCCCATATTCCTATCATCTAATTATAACTTTAAAAAATGTTTTCCTTCAGTAGTTTTCAACATATTCCCTTTTTTAAAAGTTGGAGTTACTATTTTGAGACTAAGTTTTATGATAGCGATAGCTATGTATTTTTAACATAAGCTTAGCTCCCAACCCTCCATTTTATGAATCTGGAATCTACCTTCTCCTAGGACCCCCAAAAATGATCTTTCATTTGGAAAGTTTTCAAGGGATGGACAAACATCCTTGTAAACTTTCTTCGATTAGATAAGTTCTGTTTGTCTCTTTATCACCTGAGCCTAAATCTTCTAGCACTGCATTGGTGACAGACAAGGGAAATGAGTTAACTCAGTCATTAAATGAAATGAGAGTAGGAAAAGGGTAACTCCAGGATTTCTGAGTTTAGTTTTGATAGCAATGTCAACAAATACCCAGGCCATATTTTTTAACCATATGATGTGCTCTAGGAGAAAATGGATGCCATAATGTTTTAGCTCTCCAATGTCATCTTTAATAAGCAATAAGTAAATTCTCTTTTTAAAACATGCCATGACAATAGATAACAGCAAGATTTCTAACAAAGAATAAAACAATCAATTTCATGTTGTTTGAAAAGCAATAACATAAACTGTCATATCTCCTTCTGCATTACATTGGAATTAGGAAAGAAAAGTTGGAGGAGGAATCTGGGCATAATTCAGTCCTGCTATGGAGTAAAGAGGTCAATTTAATATGCAAAAATAATGACTCTTTCATACCTCTTTTTGTTGATTTTTTTATACTACTCAGTGTCCATTGCTTTTTTCCTGTTATCTTTCCCTATTATATGTTTAGAAATGCTAAAACAAATAGAATTCAGCTTCTGTATTAATAGTGAGGGCCAGACCAAGGAATGCTATTTACAGGCCAGGTTGATCACAGAAATATTAATATAGTCTTTAAAATGAATATATGTAATATTTCTCAATTGCCACTATATTTTAAAAGCACAACTTAAAGATCAATGGTTAAGTAGTGAAGTTTCTACCATTATGCAGTTTGTAGTCTACTAAGGGAAATATGAAATGAATTAGAATTATAATCAATAATGTTTCTAAATAAAATAGGACTTTAAGGACTGGGGAAAGCAATGCAGCAGATAGAAAAGTCCTCAAAAAGTATATAAAACTTGAAACATGAGTAGAGCCCAGAGAGAGAGAGAGAGATGAGAAAAAGTAATCAGGAATTGGAGAGATGTGTTTATTGCAAAAGAAGAAATAAACCTGTAAAAGAAGAACATCAAGAGAAGATATGACAATTTGTGAACTCAACAGAGTAATAGTTGAAGCAACTCTGATTTTTCCTTTTATTACAAATTTTTAAAAGCTAAAACTATGCTCTCCAACTTGCAAATCTGTATTTGAAATAATATAAATTTTTATTAGTAAGGAAATCTACTACTTATTTATTACACTATGGAATTAAATTTTTTCCCATTTATTTGGAGAAATATTATTCTTAAGAACTTCTGACCAATGTTTTTAGGAAGTTTTGTGCATTCACTGAGAGAAAGGAAAGACTTTGCTTCATACTTACCTGATATTAAAAGAAACATGTGATTTGCCATCAAGAGACAGGTATTCTTTCATCTGAAATTCTTCCTCTGTACCCCCATTCAGATTTTAAAAATAGCCCTAATAAGAAAGAAGGTAATGTTGCTATGGAGTGAAGCTATAAATCTGAATACAGAAAAAAATAATGTCAATACATTTTAAAGAACCAAAAGTGCCAAAAAATGGAAAAAAAGAAAGAAAGAAAAGAAAAGAAAAGAAAGAAAGAAAAAAGAAAACTAAATGAAAGGTGGTGATATGGGGACTCAGATAAAGAATGATAACAAATTAATCAATATTCTGATAGCCACATTATACTACTTTAAGTTTTTTCACATTACTCTAAAGACATATTGACTCACAACCAAACTAAAGTCATTTTCCCTTTTATTTAATTTATTGAATGACCCAAACTTATTAAGTGTTATTCTATAGCCTGGTACTGTTTTAGGTCCTAGAAACACATCAGTCAACAGACAAGAAAAATAGTCACAAGTCTACATTTTAAACATGGGGAGACAGTGAGTAACCATTAAAAAATGAGCTACTGGTACCTATCAGGAGTTCACAAATGCCATCATCTTATCTGTTTTGTTTTATTTCTCTGAGGCCAATTTTGTCAATTCTTCTTCTCTATTAATCTCATTTCCCTGTATTTTCTATTATTCTCCACCAAAGGTTGAGATTCAGAAGAGTGGAGTCACACATCCAAATCTCCAAGAAACAATATCTTTGTTTCATAAACTGTTACAGAACCTTGAAAGGATGAAATTCTTCCCAACTCATTCACTATATCTACCAAAGCCTTAACCATACATGAATAGTGTACACAGAGAGAAATGAAATACATGGGACAATATTATTTATGAATATGGATCCCCAGATCCTAAATATATTAGCAAATCAAAACCAGAGATGTATTAAAAGAGCTAAAAGGACATGTTCCAAGAATTTCAACTTGGCTTTACAGCAAATTAGTAAAATATTGCAATTCCATTGACAAGATCAAGAAGAAAATTTATATACATAACATGTTCACAAAAACATTTCATGAAATATAACAATGCCTTTTAAAAAGCAAAATATTCTTTATAATCTAAAAACAGATTAAGGGTACAATTTTCAAAACTTACAACAAATCTCTATAGAATCATAATAGTGATGATTCTATAGAAAGAATGAAAGAATGTTCACTATGGCTTTATCGCATAAAATTGTCAGTCCTTCTTAACAAAAAGAAAGTGAGAATAACTCCTAGAGGTAGAGGAGACAAAGTATCTATGGAGGGAATTGTTTTCTTTAATTATATTATCACATTATTAGCTTTGAGAACATTCCTTAAAGTAGCCAGATAAAAGATAAACATAAAAGCAATAGTTCCAAAATAACAACAACAATCCTAACAAGTTTTTCACATTTATAAGAAAGAAGACAATGAAATTTAAAAAGAAAAAGTAAGGATGGAATGAGAAGGAAAGAAAGAAAGGAATGCAACAAATAGTCAAACTAATAAGGAAAGTATAGGAAGAATTCTTTAGTACCTACTGAAGGTTATAATATAGAAATATGACTGGAAATACTTATACTGTAATTAGTGCTAAATGATTCTGAAAGTCAAACGTAATGCCAATTAAAATCCCAACAATAATAGTTCAATTGAATGTGGACTGTCCGATTTACAAAAGAAAATATGCAAATATAACTGAGACATTTGTAGAAAAAAAGTGACAGGGTAAAGTAGTAAGTAAATAAAATACCTTTTTGAATGAAATCATACCTTAACCTCCCATTAATTAAATATTATTTTATTAGAACTAGATTAATGTGTTCATTAAAAGAATATTTTTAGTATATTAAAGGAGTTTGTAGGGAACTTATTTTACTATGAATATAAAGATTTAAATATGTGTTATCTTTAAGTTGTATTGACACCATTAGAAGTAATTAGAAAAGTATGTCTATGCATCCTACAATACAGAAAAATAAATTAGAAATAGTAAAACTTTTATCATGAAAATTAAATTTTAAAAAGTTCAAGTTGACACATATATGAGTATCTTGGGGAGGACAAAGTCTTTCTAGGCAAGAAACAAAGAAAGACATGGCCGGAAAAGAAAAATTCAAGGACATGTTCCAAGGACATTCCATGATTGAACTTGAACTGTGGGGTTATGTTAGTCCCATGGGAATACTGATTAAGGAGTGTATATTTCTCTATTTATTCACAACAAACCAAAAACCTGTACACTAATGGATCATTTTTATCTGAATTAAGGTATTTGTTTCACCTTAAATCTGTTATTAAAGGAAATAAAGCTCTAATAGAAAAATATTTTTGAGATAGAATTACTTGTTGAAATTTTATGTGAAATATGAAAATTTGTAGTGAGTAGTAATAACACTTTTAGAGAAGAAAATGGTGTTATAATTTCATAAAACAAGTGTTCAAGGCACTAACATTTCAAACTACATTGTGAACATTCAGGCATTTGCATGTTATGTTGGAATTAGGTAAGGAATCTATGGGGAAATTTTTAGAGGAATGAAGATAATTTGATTGCTAAACTGTGTCTCTCTTCTGATCTCAAGGTTCTTGATGCAATGTGTCATAGCATAAATAGCATAGAAAACATTCTCAGCTAAAGAAGCAATTTCTCCACAATCACAAATCCTCCAAAATATTTTCCAAAGAAATTATTCAAACCTAAAAAGGTACCTCTCCAAATGATGAAGACATTATAATAGTGGATACTAAAATATAAAGACTGTTATTAGCCTACAAACCAATAGGTTTTTTTGGCTAAAATAAATACATCACAGAATTAATAATTGCTTAGTTTATCTCTTTCTATTTTAAAGTTCACTTTTACATACAACGTCAGATTACTCATATATACTTCCTTTTGTATATGTGATTATTTGTATTTGAAGAAGTATGTGAAATGGATTACTATCCAATAAAACTATGTCCTACTTTATTTAATCTGGGGAAAAAAAATTTTAGGCTTTATACCCATTCATCATAACAGTTTTTGGCTCACAGCTTCTTGAAAGTCTTTGCTTAGAGAAGATGGCAGATTCCAGGAATAGTATGCTTCCCAGGTAGTTGGTTAGCATTAGACTTAAAAAATGAGAAGACTGCTCCTAGGTGAGGTGAATGACTAAAAACTCTCTGAAACTTAATATGGAATGTAAAAGAAACCACTGAGACACAGAATGTCAGAAACTTTATAATAAGAAATAGTGTGTTTGAGGTGCTTCAGCTTGGCCACCGAAATGGCAGTGGCATGCTTGCTGAGGGGATGGGGCAGTGGAGGAGCAGAAGACTGTATAGTAGATGGATACATCAAATTAAAAATAAAGAAAATGTAGCTTGAGTTAACCAGTGAATTAGGAAGGAAAACTGATTTTTATGGACAGAGTCAATGGGAAAAGTGGTTCAGTGAAAATAAACCCAAAATAGCTCACTTCAGCAGCGGATAGTTTAGTAGGATCTGAAACCTCTGGCTCAGAAAGCTATCTGTGGGGGCAGGAAACACTGCCAAGCATGTCGCAAGCATCTATAAGCCCTGCACAGAAGCAAGCAGAGACCAGAGTCCGAAGTCTCTAGCAGTCACTTATAATTCCCAGAATGTACCTGAACCAGAGTGACTGAAATAGGCACAAAGAAAATCATACTTAGACCATACAGAACCCAGATATCAAAAGAAGAAAGCTTCCTTTGTCACAAGCACCCCATAAAAGCTACCAAGAAGATACATTTAGTGGCCACCCGTGATCTTCTGCACTCCAGAGTGGATACCTGGTAGCTCATATGCATAGAGATGAGGGTAAAACCTGTAGAGACTTTATCTATACCCTGAAAGTGGATTTTACCTGAGGTCCTAGAGACTCAGACATCCTAAAAAGACTGGCCTATCTCTAGCAATAGGGGTTGTGGATCAAATCATACTGGAAGAATTCCAAAGTTCAGCCAAGACTAAACCCCAACTACCAGAACTCCCAATTTAGAATTCTGTACCACCCTGGCCACAAAAATTAACAATTTTTGTTAGCACCCCACTCCCCAGTCTATTTCACCCTATACTGGGAGACTGAAATCTGAGGTCTACTATAACCAGCTTTCCTGGTAGTTGAAATGACTAACAGTAAATTGAGGAACACAAAGATGTTGGCCTTAAGAATCCCCCAGCCCTTGACCCAGGGGTTACAAAGCCAAAAATAAATATGAAGATGACAATCCATTCCTGCCAACAGTTTTGATTACCTCTGCAGAAGCAAGCCCTTTATTTCTCAACAAGATTTCTTTTTTTTTTTTTTTTTTTTGGCCATTTTTCTTATCTCTTTTTTCTTTTTTCTCTCGATATTCCCCCACTTTATAGTTTTTATTTTTTTAATTTTAACTTTTTAAAATGTTTTTCAAATATTATTAGATTGTGTTTTATTGTTGTTTCTTTTACCTCATTATGTAAGAACTTGTGTGTAGGTATGTGGGAGTATGTTCTCACTGCATAAATAACATATATAAATATATATAATTTAATATTTATATGTTAATATTAAGTAAATATAAATATTACATATTTAATATTTAGTCTTGGTTTGACTTGGGTGGGCTTATAATTATATGTGGGTTTGATTTTACTTTTGCTTGTTTGTTCCCACCTTGGTTATTGTTGCGCTTATCACTCCTTCAATCTCTTCTTTCACTAACAGCTCAATTTTCCTATTCCCTCATCCTGTCTTTAATTTTTCAAAAGACTTTTAGTTTTAAAAATACTTGCTGTCTTTTTAATTTTTTTTCCTTTTTCTGTACAGTCAAACCTGCTATGTTATCTTATGCCTCTACTGTGTTCACTTTCAAAACTAATTCAAACATTCTCTTGCCTTATTTTGTCTTCACATAAGAAACTTTAATCCCACCAAATAGCATAATTATACAGTTCATGTAAGTTTTACCCATCCATGTTCTTGTGAACATTAATACACTGGATGACATAGTAGATGCCTGCTGTCTTATTTCTGCTTGGTTTCAGTTTTTTAGTCTTGATACTGTTGATATCAAGATACTTAAATGCTGACCCCAGCAATCCTATGTAGGTGGCAATTGGTGTTACAGATGTCAAATTAGACTTCAGACATTTATCTTAAGGGTGTACATCTGTTGAAAACATTGTTGCTATTCCTGGTTCCCCCTTTCTCTAGGGGGCTGGAAAGTACACAGAGTAGAAATCTTGCTACTGGGCAATACTCACAACCAAGTCAAGTGACAGTAAACCTCACCCTACACACAATCTTGCCTCACCTGAGTCTCAATAACACTTCAATACATAGAATGGGGGAGATAAAACTCCCAAATTAACAACCAGGCCCCAAGGAAGAAAAAACAAGGGGATCTCAAGTCCCACCCCTGAACATCTACTCTTACATTGAGAGGGAAGCCCCAGAAAATAAAGATAACTACACACAAAATAACATGCATATAAAAGAGGAAAGGGAACCCATATCAAATGATTCACAACTTCAAGGTCTATAAAACAATAGGAAACATGCAAGCAAATCTCCCTCCAAAATTCACAGTCCTCTAACAAAGGATCCCACAGATATGAAAGTGATGAAATTCTACAGAAAGATTATTAAAACCTGATTATTAAAATGTTAAGTGAACTAAAAGAAGATCTAAGGAATGAAATAAGAGAGCAAATATAGGAGGTGAAAGATCATTTTTATAAAGAAATAGAGACATTGAAAACAATCAGAACTACTGGAAATGAAAGATACTTTTGTAAAATTGTATCAAAAAAAATTTGTTGAAAGCATCACCAACATATTGGATTGCATAGAAAACAGAACTTCAGACCTTAAAGACAGGGTATATGAATTTGAACACTTTATATACAATAAAGGTAAAAAATAAAACACCATGTTCAGAGTATACAAAAACTCTGGGATAGCATCAAGTGTACAAAACTGAGAGTCATGAAAACATGGAGACACAGGCTGAATGTTTATTAAGAACATTTTCAATAAAATAATAACAGAAAACTTTCCCCATATCAGAAATGAGATAGGTATCAACAAACATGGAGGCATACAGGACCCCACAAAAAAAAAAGATTAGAACAGAACCTCTCCCAGTCATAACATAATGAAAATGACTAACCAAAAATAAGAAAACAACATTAGGTGTTTCAAGAGAAAAATACCAGGTCATATGCAGAGGCAAACCAATTAGGCTCACCTCTGCTTTCCTAACTCAGACCTCAAACAATAAAGGGCCTGGAAAGAGAGATTCCAAGCTCTAGCCATACTATCAAAAGCAATGCACAGATTCAATCCAATTCCCAACATAATAGCAATGAAATTATTCACAGAACTAGAAAAAAAGAATTTAAATTCATTTGGAAGAATAAGAGACCCACAATAAGCAAAGCAATTCTGAGAAATAAAAGTTATGCAGGAGGCATCACAATACTTGGTCTCAAATTATACTTTAGAGATATACTAGCAAAAACAGCGTGGTATTGCCATCAAACTGACATGAAGACCAATAGAACAGAATAGAAGATGCAGAGATGAGTCCACATATTTACAGCCATCTGATGCCAAAATATATATTTTGAAGAAAAGATAACCTATTTAACAAGTGGTCCTGAAAAAACTGGATATCCATATTTTTCACCTGCACAAAAGTACAATCAAAATAGATAAAAAAAACTTGTGAATTAGATCAGAAAACTTGCAATTGCTGGAAGAAAACATAGGGTCAACATCCCATAATATAAGTATGGGCACTGACTTCCTCAACAAGACCCCGTAAGCTTAAGAAGTAACACCAAGAATCAACAAGCAGGACGCCACCAAATTAAAAAGTTTCTTTAGCAAAAGGAAACAATAAAAGCATAAAGCGAGAGCCCACAGAATAGATAGAAGAAAATCTTTTCCAGCTGCTCCTCTAACATGGGATTGATATCCAGAATATATAAAAGAAGTAAAAAAAATTTAAAAAAAACAAATAATCAATCAATAAAAGGACTAAACAGACATTTCTCAAAAGAAGAAACATAAATGGCCTACAAATCTATATTAAAAATTAATTATCTCTAGTGATCAGGGAAATGCAAATTAAAATAACACTAAGATTTCATCTCTCTACAGTCAGAATGGCAATTATATAGAAAAAATAATAATAAATGCTGGTAAGGATTTGAAGAAAAAGTGTACTTATACATTGCTGGTCATACTGCAAACTAGTACAACCATTCTGGAAAGCAGTATGATTGCTCAAAAAAGTAGGAATGGAATCACCATATGACCCAATGATCCTACTCTTTGGTATTTATCCAAAAGAACTCAAATCTGCATTCTGTAGCAATACAGCCACTTCAGTGTTTATAGTATCACAGTTCACAATATCCAAATGATGCACTCAGTCCAGATGCCCGTCAATAGATGAATGGATCAAGAAACTATGGTATATATAAATAATGGAGTTTTACTCAGCGGTGAAGAAGAATGAAATTATGGCATTTTCTGGTAAATGGATAGAAATGGAGAACATAATGCTAAGTAAAATAAGCCAGACTCAGAAAATCAAGGATTGAATATTTTCTTTCATTTATAGAAGCTAGAGAAAAATAAAGGAACTAAAGTGTTGGTGGGGTGGGGGGGTCAGATAAAAGGAAAATCAGTGAAGTATAAGGAAATCAAAGTGAGAGAAAGAGGAATGGGAAAGAGAGAGGAAATATGGAATGAGTTTAACAAAATTACATTATATGTATATATGGATACAGGGAATGTCTCCTTTATAAAATTATTGGCACTTTTTAAAATTGTCAATCAAAAATAAATAAATAAACAAGCAAAATGAAGATCACCAAAGTAGAGGAAGGAGAATAAGAGGAGAAAAAAGGATAGGGACATGGCAGAGGCGGGGAGGGATTGAAATCAAATTTCATGCATGTATGAGTTTGTCAAAATGGACCCAACTAGGATGTATAAGTACAATGCCTGAATAAGAAAAAAAAAAAGAAAGTCTTTGTTTAAAATTAAACAAATCATTTATGAATTCTGAAAAACAACCTACTATTCAAACTGCAACTGATCTGAGTTTTCTTTTTATTTTCTTTCATTTACCTTCCCTCTACCTCTTCATTCCCTAAGCTCCCTTCTTTCCTTTCCTCCTTCCCTTCCTCCCTCCCTCTCTTCCTTCTTTCCTTCCTTCCTTCCCTCCCTCCCTCCCTCCCTCCCTCCCTCCCTTCCTTCCTTCCTTCCTTCCTTCCTTCCTTCCTTCCTTCCTTCCCTGTTTTCTTCCTTCTTTCCTTTCCTCCTGTTTTTAGGAGCCCTTTTTATTATTGGTATTGTAAAATTTCACAGTGTTATTCCCTGATTCACATCATTTTTTTCATTCCTTGTAATGGTGCTCCCTCACTCTCCTAAATCTGGAGATTCTTATTTTTTTAGTGGTAGGAAATTTTATTGTGTCACCCCTTTCAAATTTCATTCCAATCTGTTCTCTGTATTCCACCTGTCTGAAACTCCCATAAGTTGGATTTGAAACTCCAAGATTGATTCCCAATGAATTTTTTCTTTGTTTTCTTTTCTCAACCTCCTCCGTATCTTTAAGTTCATCTTTGTGAATGAGGTATACATATAAAATTTATATACATATACACATACCTAATTTTATGATATGATTTTCTCTTGTATTAAAACATTGTATACATTAATTTTGAAATAGAAAAAAGATAGTATAAAACCTTCTGCAGTATAATTTACAACTGAACATAATCTTCATAACTAACTCACCTTTATAAAATAGTACTATTCTGTTACAATATACCATACTGTATATTACTATATGACATATATATCTGTGTGTGTAAATTGCAATTGACAAAGATAGAGATGTTTATATCATTCTCAAGTAACTTAAACTCTCAGTTGACATCAATAATAAAATTGACCTATGAATGTTGTGACTTTTTATCTTAAATAATTTTAGAACATACTTTGAAAAATAATCTTTCATTTGGCTATCACATTCTAAGAAATGTTTTATTCAATATGTAATGTTAGTAATTAAATAAATTATGCAGGCCTACTTTTTTTCTTTTTGCAAGGAAAAAATGATGAATACCTCACCAATTTTTGAAGGTTTTCAAAGCATTAATAAGACTAAATAAATGAATGGTTTTGCTAATTTTTCTCAGCAGGCATTCTTATAATTGCAATTATCTTTTCAAGGTAATGATCCTATATTTATTTTACTCTTTTGTATTATTCTTGAGGTGTTTAGGGTTTCATAAGGTCTTGGTTTTGCATTCCCTTTATAATAGCTGAAACACGGTAGCTAATGGTAATTACCATTCAGCTAGTCACCCTTCTTCCTTTTTCAAAAAAATTTATGTCAGTCTTTCTATAGACACTTGGTAATTTTTTTTTTGAAGCTAATTTAGTTTTCCTCTAAAGTAAGCTAAAATTTTAGTTAGGTTTTTCTGAATCACATGTAGTGGGTGATGGTATAGAAGTGACTATAGATGTAAGAAATGCCTTTTTTAAATGAAGCTACTCTAACTGAAGGTGTGAGTAGGTAATGCGGGGTGACATCACTGAATAAAAGTTCTGTGGTTAGAAAGACTGAACTAAGCGACTGTGATAAAGATTTGTTACACACTTTAAAAAAATAGTTTTAAAGAATGATCCTAAAATTATATAGGATGAATGAATAAAGACATGATTCCTTTGGAAGCCTGTTACAAATAAACCTTAATATGTGCAGAGGTTCAAAGGGAAGAAAAATATATTTTGTGTTCACATAAAATTCCAAATAGATGTTCTTGAGGGCTCTGGATGTGACTTAGTGGTAGAGCTTTTGCCCAAATTGTATGAGGCCCTGGGTTCTAAATTTAGGACCATGAAAGAAAGAAAAAGAAAAGAAGGAAGGGAGGGAAGACCAGGCGCTGAAAAGTAGAAATCTCTCCTCTAATATGTTTGCTGCCAAAACATCCTACATCTGTGTGTTGGAAATGATTAATCATGTGTGAGGTGGGTGAGGTTCACTTCTTTTTGTGGGTTAGGACAGAATCTCATGGCACCAGTCAATGTTAAGGGAAGATGAAAGCACAAAATGCCTCTTGCCAGGAAGAAGAGAAACTTGCTTGATTGGAGATGTAGCATCATTCTTTGTGACAAACAATAGATGCTCAGTCTTTAAAGAACAGGTAGCTCAATGATTGTTTCTCTCAAGAAGTATCTATTTCTATGATAATTAACTGTACATGTAACCTGACTAGGTCACAAGTCACCAAGGTTTATGGTCAAATATTATTCTAGGTGTATCTGTGAAGCTTTTTTTTTTTTTTTTTGTATAAAATTAACATTTTCATCAATAGACCTAGTGAAGCAGATTGTCTTCCCCCATGTGAGTGAACCTTACCCAATCAGCTGAGGGAATGAATAGATCAAGCAACTGATCTATCTCTAAGTAAAAGGGAATTTCCTTTTGCCTAACTACATGGAACAGGACACCATGCCTTTAGATAGGAACTAAAAAGCATTCACTCTCCTGGGCTTTCAAGGCTGTCCACCTTCATATTGGAACTTATATCATCGTCTTTCCTTTTTTTTTTTTTGGACTTGTTTGCCTTTGGACTTGAATTGGACATTCATCACTGACATACCAGTTAGCTTTGTGTTACTATAACAAATAGTTAAGAGGACAATGTTTATTTTGGCTTATGATTTCAGAGGTTGCAGGTCATGGTCAATTGATTCCATTGTTTTAGTACCTATAATAAGGCAGCACATTATGGTGGGAGCATGTGCGAGAAGAAACTACTCGCTTCATGGCAACCAGGAGATAAAGAGAGAAACAAAGGATCTGGGGTTCCAATAGCAGACCTCAAGAGCAGGCCCCCAAAAGCCTAACTTCTTTCTACTAGGCCCCATGTCTTAATGTGCCACAGTCCGGCTGCAGCAAAATAACCGGGGGTGACGAGCAACTTGTGTAGATTGATACAGCAGGAGTAGGAGCCGTTTGTTGTAGGACAGGAGGGGTATATATACATTCCACACAGCTTATCTTAATTAACATAAACTAGATACAGCAGTCAACCAACAAGGAATCTCCACACTTAATGGCTCGCTGGTGTTACTTCACAAACCATTCCCTCTGGCAAAATTCCAGGCACCATCTTGACTTGTTTACAAACCCTAACATTAATGGTTCCAACGTTTCCCAGTAGTGCCACAGTCTGGAGACCAAGACTTTATTTAACACATGGCCCTGTGGGGCACACGTGCCCAAACCCTAAAAGTCAGCTTTCCTAGGCTTCAGCTTGCAACCACAGGCCTTAGGATTCTTAGCTTCCATACTGAAACCAATTCCTTTATAATAAATCTCTTTAAATATATCTGTATATGTAAAGCTAGTTAGGATTTGAAAGATATATATATATGTACATACATGCTTACATAGATAATCTCTAGCGTTTTCTAGAGACAAACACAATTTTCAAGAAGAAGTTTCATTTTCTCTGATAAGACATTTCAAAGTATAATTTTTTCAAGTCTTAACAAAGGGTAAATATTGAAATCAAGTTGATCAAAAGGCCACTATCGTTACAGGATCACACACTACACCCACCACAGATCCCTCATTTTCTAATAATTGTTTATACATGCAAAAAAATTTCCCCCTCTTCAGTAATTTTTTCAAATTTTTTACCACCTATACTTTCACTTCAAATGCATTCTTAGAATTTTGTCATTTATGTTTCTTTAAAAAAAAAACCCACATTTTTGGTTAGTTTTTTAAAAGTTGATTCCATTAGCAAGCTCTCCATATCCACACATACCGATATTTCATACAAATGGTATACTTTATGTGCGCATGGAGCACTTTACACATGTGTATTACAGAAGTGATTTTGGCCATATTCTAGTGGTTAGAAGCAGTTCATTTTCCTGCCAGTGCTCAAAAGGAGGCAGATACCCAAATGCATGACTCACTTGGTGCTATGCTTGGAACAGTCTGTCCCATCCAAAACTCAAGTTGACATTTAATTGCCAATGTAACAGTATTGGGAGGTGACACCTTAGATTATAGAACTTTTTGAACCATATTTAATAGAGTGTTTCTATTTTTAAAATCATGTTAATAGGCATTAGAGATATTATTCCAAATTTTTGGCATATATACTAAGGCTCAGAGTGGATTTTAGGTATGTAACTTTGAGAGATGCTTTTAATAAATAGAAGCTAGTAATTATTTAACATGTAATTGAATTTTTTTCCTGTTACATCATTCTGTCTCTTAGTTTCAAGATATCTCTGCTCAAAATGAAATAGTTCTTGTTCTAAACATCTGTTCAAGATGATTTTTTATCATCTTGTAATACTTTGTAATAAACCTGAAAATATTACAGATATCAGACTTAAAACCAAATTATATGCCTATAATGCATAGCAGAGCATTTAACATATAGTAAGTATTCTAGGTGTCATTTATCAATTGTTGGCTGCCTCTTAATGTACAAAATCAATCAATGATTAATTTCTGGATTTCACTTTAATAACTGACAAAATGTACATAGTAAAGTTGTTATTATAACTTCTACTGCAAAGAAATCTTATGTCTCTGATAGAATTCAGTCAACTGTCTAAATAAAGACTTGTTCTCTGTCATTCTAATAATTATATTATTCCCTAAGAACTCTAGCTGGCTGACTACAAAACCTTCCCATGAGAATGTGAAGCAGAATTTCCTTTTAGAAATCGTGTACTTTCATGGTATTTTTTTCTTAGAATCATTTCCCTTATTTAATGATGTCAGAATTTGCCTATGTTCTTCCATACATGTTCTATATTTTGTATAGGAGTGTTTGAAAATATATTCACAAAAAGTATGTTTAATGAAGGAGCAATGTAGGTAATTCTTTTCCCCAAGAATGATTTTTTTTTCCCACATTAAGAGTACCTCAATTGCTTTTCTTCCCTATATGGAAACATTTTTTGAAAACATTTTTGCCACTAGCCTGATTACTAAGAGCCTGGATTTATTCCACTGTTCCCTGTCCACCAGATTTAAAATTGCAATACTAGCCATTTGGGAATTAGATGTGAGCAACAGTTCTCTGAAGCTCATCTGGATAGTCCAGTTTCCCCACAGGCGCCTTCTTCATGGCTGATCTCCCCATAGGAACTTTACTTTAAGTGTATCCCTCAGTCTGAGGTGCTCTGTTCTTTAATGATCATTGATACCAAAGAAACTAAGGATGCAATAAAATCTTGCTGAGTCAAAAACAAACTAAAATTTAGAAGCTAAAGATTTTTAAAGACAACTGAATATGGTAATAACTTGGTAGATTATCATGTTCAGGATGATAATAAACGAGCAATTCTGAGAAATACTGAAAATTTGCAGGAAGAGAATAGATTAAAGATAATGAAGAGTGTTCAATTTATGTCTTATAAACTTAACAGAAGTAAAGGAAACTGGAAAAGACAAAATTTTGGTTTCATCATTTTTATATTTGATAGTGGGGTGATGGCAAGACAATAACATAGAAAAATTAATCATACAATGAGATATATTAATTTAATTTCCTGAAATGAAGCAAAAACAACACACAGATAGATTACCTTTATCCAAAGCATAAAGCTCTATATGAGATAGCTATTAAAAATATTTGGTCATTTGAATAAATAACTATGGTGTACTTTGTACATAAACCCATTTAGAAAATTTTAGACTTTTTTATCTCTTAAATAGGTTATTGACAATTAGGTTGTTGAGGAAAGATGGCATATTTTCTGTTTATTTCTGTGTCCTATGTATTGTCCCAAATCTCCTCCTTCCATGATTATGGGAAAGAAGAATATTTAAACTAGGATATCCTGGTAATAGAACTACTTTGAAGAGCATATGTGAATTTACTAATATAACTGATATACCTCTTAGTTTTAGAAAAGGGAAAACAAGATTCTCTAAATGTAAGTATGAACTAGTCTGTCTTGGAGAGTCTTTATGGAGAGATGAACTATGTCTCTTCTTTATTGGGGTAGGTGTTTCTAACAGATCTATTGATACAGCAAGCTCATTAAAATGGACAGGATAATTATTGTTATGATTATTTTTTCATATAGAAACCAGATTCAGAGGAATTGAATAACTATTACATGACTACATCAACAATCAGAAAACTTATGTTTTTAAAAAAGTTTTAGAATTATGTTAGATTTTCCTATAAATGTACAACCATATTTTATGGAATTTCCAGCATTCTAAAATTTGTAATAAACATACTTCAGATAGTTGTCATTTTGTATCCCTAATTAGGAATTCAAATGCATTCAAAATAAATGTGTGAAATATCAAAAAAAAATGCCCAGGAGCAAACAAAAGGGGACTGTGAACACAATGGTTAACTGAAGAGTGAATGCCAAATCCAGTTAACATGTTTCAAATGCAAAGAAAGAAAGAAGAAAAAAAAAAGCAAGCTATCATTTTCTGACTGGATCTGTTCCCCAAATCAGCAGTTTATAACACATTCCTATACATGATTACAGTTATATTTAATTTTGTGAATATTGACAGTTTAACATAAAACATAATTTAGTTATGATTTGAAATAATTTTGAATGCTCTCAAACATAAAAATTCAAGATTTATGTCATCAAAATACACATTGGTTCAAATCCAAGCCTAAAATATCTCACACAGAAAATAAAAAAAAAATGAATACATTACCAAAAATAACATTGAAAATAAATCATATGACAAACTAAAAATAAAATAAATGGGAACAAAAAAAATAAACTTGTCCTGAAAAGAACCTGATTATAGAGCTATAATCCTTTTTAACATTCTGTGAGTTAAAAATATAATATTAAATGTTACAATGCCTCCATCATTGAAACCCCCCAATAACATTGTCAGCACCAGATTTTCCCCCCAATCCTCAAAGTTAGATGTTATTATTATTACCAGTTATCATAGTCTAAGCAAACATTTTGACCTAATAAAAATACTCACCACTGCCCTTTACATTTCAAATTTTCATAGAGAAATTTTCCTTCTGAAATTTTGTTCTTTATAAATTCTGTATATAATAATCTGTTGGAAGTAAACTCTACACTTATTTTGTGTATAATTCTCTTTATTTACCCCTTAGTTCTGAGACATAATCTATCTGGGCATATATTGGCTAGGAATTGCACTTTGAAATGATTATCTCATTTTATTTTGTCTTCCATTGCTGCTATTCATAAATCAACTGTCAGTCTAAAAACTATCTATATTTTCTGTTCATTTTCCTCTAAGATTTTTTATTTTGCATTTACATTCAAGTATAAGGTAGGTATTTTAGAAATGTGCATTTGCAATGATAAATATCTTTCTCTAGAGTAATTATATTGTTCCATTTCATAACAACACATCTGTGTAAACTTTGTTTCACTTATTTTGTTCTACTTATTTTAATTGACATTTTTGTGTTATCATAAATTATGTAAAGTCCTCAACTAAAATCTATTTACTTATAGTCTCTGAGCTTCTATTGTATTCTTCTGGAATTAAACTAAATATATGCAAATGTTCTTTCAATATATACCATGGTATTTAACGACTATTTCTTGCAGTATCTCATTTGTTTTTGCAGAACATGCAGTCCTCTACTTTCTTCAGATTTATATTCCATTTCACTAATTTTATCTTTAACTAATATTGAACCAGTCCATCAAAACAAATACAACATTAAAATTTTGACTCATGAAATTTTGGTAAAATACTACTTGTAGGGTTTGGGAAAAACATGAAATGTTGCAATTCCTTGGAAAAACAACAGCTAGAAGTCATTATTATACCTGAGCCAGAAGGAATAAAAGGAGGCAACCTATGAAAAACTGGAGATAAATCTATCTGGAGAAAAGCAACTAACAATATTTCTGCTCTATTGTGGACAGAAATAGACAACCAAAAATGACCTAGCAATATAGGAATGCTAGAGAACAATACTTCACCTTCGTTCTCTTTCTTCCAAGTTTCTTCAATTGTTCCAATTGTAGTCCATCTAGCCTGAAGCCAGGAGGCAGGGAACATGTCAATACACTGCATTCCACTCAATCTCCCAGGGCAAGGAACAATATAGCATAAATTGAAGTTACAAGGAGAAAAAAAATCTAGCAATCCACCCCAATATTATAATCTTTTATATATTGTTATCTTTTGTATAAGGTATGTTAGATTACATCTCTCTAGGGGAGCACTTTTTAACTTATTCCTTTTAAAGGTACAAGGACAAGAAAAAGAAGAAGAAAAGGCAAGTACCACCATGGAATCATATGTCAGAGTGAAGTTTTTCAGAAATACTTTTAGTCATTCAACACAAAGATAGTGGTTTTCACTCACCACTAAGGTCAAAAGGGTCAATATGGGACTGGCGATAAAGTAGAAATTACATTTGTTTATTAAGGCCTTCAATTTTGTAGTGAATGTAACAACATTTTCTTTTGTAAAACAGGTGAAAGTCCAACAATCATTGGCTTTGTCTTTCGTTTATTTGTTCTTAATCAAAAATATGGCTCTCAAAACTTCTCTATGTGATTAAACTTAAAGCCAAACAAAATACCAATATTTTATCAAGTAGAATAATATAGAATAATGTCATATAAAAATGTTGGACAATAGATTTATTCTCTGACTTAAATTCTAGTTTGTGACTAAACATAAGTTAGAAGCGCAGCCCTTAAGTTGTCTCAGTGCAGCTTCATAAAGCCTAAAATCTGGACTGGTGAAATTAATTGCTCCTTTCTCCTTTCCTTGCTCATTTAGCTATGATGCAAATAAACAACTTAAAGCTCTCCGTGAAAGGATAATTGTGCCAATTAGATGCAGCTGATTGTGTTCTTTAAAAATTAGGCCCAGAAAATTAGTCTTTAGATGTTGCAATTCAAATCTTCTATAATTCACAGCTATAGTAAAATTTTCCCTTAAAGTGACCTTCAGAATAATTCAGTTCAATTTCAAAGATCTTTATGGATATCAAAAGAAAATTATGGGTACAGCATTAGACCTGTGTCCTATATGTATTTTAAAACTTTTAAAGTTTAATTGATATTGTTACCTCAAATATTTTAACTTTATCTTTGTAGAGATAGTGGACTAAAAGTTCAGTTTTTACAGAAGGTGATCTTTTTAACTCACCATCCCAGTTATAAGGGATAGCTATGGAGTATGAGTAAATTGTGGAATGTACTATTTCACATAGTTCTTTTAAATTTTTATTATTTTTTCAACACCTTGCTCTTCTCCTGCTCATTTCAGGCCAAGACTTCCATTCTTTCCTCTCAATTCATGCTTCCTTTTTAGAAAAAAAAGATATTTCTGCTCCTGCTATGGCCCTAATGTATATAACTTCTGAACCAATTTTTACCTCCATCCAAAATTTGTACCTATTTGGACTAAATTCCCCAGCAATTCATGGGTCAGATTTGGGCTTTGGCAGTGGCCAAAGTAGCCAACTATGACTTTTGTGAATGTAGATCACTATATTTGGTACTAAAACATCTCTCAGCTTTACTTATAGCAAATTCATATTTTAATATTATTGTAAGGCCTCTGTTTTGTAGATCAAAATAACTTGGAAGACAAACAAAAAAAAATTTCAAGTCAATTTGCCTGTTATAGTGGAAGTTCTGTATGTAGAAAATGTTCTATTAAAATAATTTACAAGCTAGGCACAATGGCACACGCCTATAATCCCAGCAGCTCTGGAGGCTTAGACAGGAGGATCATGAGTTCAAAGCCAGCTTCAGCAACAATGAAGTGCTAAGCAACTCAATGAGACCCTGTCTCTAAATAAAATAAATACAAAATAGGACTGAGGATGTGGCTTAGCAGTCGAGTGCCCCGAGTTCAATCCTCAGTACCAAAAAATAATATTAATAATGATTTACAGAGAATATGCTGATAAACTTGACTTTATATGACAGGAAATTTTCAATACTGCCTTACATTTGACAAAATGGTCCCTGAGATAATAGAAGATCCAACAACTATATAAATTTGGAAATCTACCAACTATATAAATTTGGGAAATTTGCTCAATGTTTTTGGGTTTCAAATAGGTTAAAAAAATAGTGACAATTTTATGGCTTATGGTTTACGGAGAAATAAATAATTTAATGACTATAATAAGTACTTAATAAGTTTCATCTTATATTATTTCACAGTTCCTTTTTATATTAGAGACTTTTTGGTTATCTAGGCCTCCAGATTACTGGGACAGTCTGAGAGACTAAATTCCTGTTTTTCCTATTCTTCTCACAAAGGAGAAAACATGCTACGTTAAAATATACAATCACAAGCATTCATTTTGGGCTTTGTATTTTTAGAGTGTTTCTCTGGAATTCAATTTATAAGTCCCTGACAACACAGACTATAAGAAGTACAAATTTGCTACTGTTGGAGTAAAGTTCCAGTCAATATCTGTGCAATTAATACAATCTTTTTTTTTTGGACCAGGGATTGAACTCAGGGTCAGTCAACCACTGAGCCACATCCCCAGCCATATTTTGTATTTTATTGAGAGGCAGGGTCTCACTGAGTTGTTTAGCTGGCTTTGAACTTGCAATCCTCCTGCCCCAGCCCATGAGCTGCTGGCATTACAGGTGTGTGCCACTGCGCCCAGCCAATTAATACAATTTTGAGCCAAGATTTTACCTGAAGGACAGAGTCTGTTAATTATGAGTTTTAACATTTTAGTGTAACTAAAGGTCTGGAGAGCTTACAGAAATGTAGCTTTCAGAATCACATCTCAATCTACTAAGTAAGAATTTCTATAGAGGTCATACTCAAGAAAATGTATTTCAACAGGTAATGAAGGAAATCTTAAAGCTACAGCAAAGTTGGAAAACAAGACTTTAGGCACTAAAATAGAAGTGCCAAGAAAATGAAGTCTGAGTAAGGCTTAATGAGACTATTCTAATTAATCCAGCACAACCAGAGGTTGGTTCTCCATTCATCCATGCTTGGCAGTTTCTAAATGAATGCCTTCCCAATAGTATTTTATGGCCATTGCCCTGGAAGATAATGCATTGATTGGTGAACTATTGTGTTCCTCAGTTGCACTTTATATGGTGAGCAAACCAAAAACGGAACCATAAACCAAGTACTACAGAATGGTGGACTGTTTGATATATTTGGCATGTTTGAGGAACTGAAACTGTGGTCTATTTAATGTAGTAAATCAAGTAGGAGAATTTAAATTGTTATGCTGTGAAAATAGACTGAAGGCAAATGATGGAATACCTCCTAGGTTAAAGTAATGATCTAAGTTTTATTTTGAAAGCTGGGGATAATTTAGTATTTGTAGATGACTCCTTTTGCCACTGAGTAGAGTTCATCACAAGGGCAAGAGTGGAAACAAAGAATTGAGACAGAAGGCTGACACAGCCATCCAGGCAGGAGAGAGCAATGGCTTAGATTAAAGTGAAACAAGGAAGAAGAAGAAAAGATTTGGAATTCAAAATGTATGAATAGAGTAAACAAAAATTGGTAATAAACTGGAAGTAATGACCAAGGTAAAGGAAATAAAGAATCTTAATTTTTTTTTTTTTTGGATTAGAGGAAATAAAATTCATGGCACTTTTCAGTGTGATTTAAAAATAAAAGATGGCTAGAGCAGGGAACAATGGGAAATTTGTAGCAAAATAAAATTTTCATTTTGAATCTCTTAACCTTTAGGAAGTTAAATATATGTGTCAGCTTCCCCCAGATGTCTAGGTAGAGATGTACATTTTGTAACCATCACTATAAACATAGAAGATAAATATAAAGGAAACATTTCTGCCAATCCATAAATGTTTGAATGGTCAGGAAAAAAATGATTGCTTTTTGTCTAGTTCCTGTGTTATGATTTCTTAGAAATTTTATTTGAAAGGAAAGTTTTCATTGTAAAAAATGCTTCTGCCACTGAACCATGTTATGGTTTGAATACGAAATAGCTCCCCAAGACCCAGTTGTTGAAGGCTTGGTCCTCAATGTGGCAATGTTCAGAGGTGGGGCTGGAGAGTGATTGGGTTAACACATTGATGGCATTAGGCAAAGTAGTAAAATTTTAGGAGGTTGAACCTAGTTGGAGGAAGTAAATCACTGGGGGCATGCCCTGCAAGAAGAGTATTTGTTATGCCCAGTCCCTTTGGCGTTCCCCCTTTCTTTCTCTTTCCCCCCTTTCCAGATGACCTAGGCTAAGCAGCTTTTTCCACCACACCCTTCTACCATGATGTCCTTTCTCACCTCAGACCCAGAGCAATGGAGCTAGCTGACTATCAGTTGAAAGTTCTAAAACCATGAGCCAAAATAAATATCCTTCCTCTAAGATGTTTTTCTCAGGCATCTATCACAGCAACAAAAAACTGATTTAACACAAATTTGCAGCATCAACATTATCTGGTAGCATAATAGACATAAAGAATTTGGGGCCCCATTCCTGGCTTCGTGAATCAGTTACTATATCTTTAAAGAAAAAAAAATCCTGGGTGATTTAAATGCACAATGAAGGGTTATGACATGCTGAGGAGGCGGGACAAAAATAAAGGAAGATAGTAGTACCTTTATGTGTGAAACTAGGCCATCGGCCTGTCCTCCAGTGTATTCTCTCCTCAGAGTTTAAAATGCATCTGTCCACTATTCCTACTTCTTTTATGCAAAAGGATTCAGCTATAGATTAAAAAGGGTGTATACACTAGATCCTCCATTATCTGTGGACTTGTTTTCTACCATTCATTTACCTGTGGTGAAGAAAATGCCAGAAATAAACAACTCATAAGTTTAAATTTTATGTCCTTCTGCATAGTGTGATAGAACCTCACCCACTGTGTGAATCGACCCTTTACCCAGTGTATCCTCACTGGATAGCCACAGACAGCCATCCTGGTTACCGCAGTTGTGAATATGGTTGGGTATTACCTGCAGTATTAGGCATCTACCAGGAGTCTTGGAAAGTATCCCCCAAGGATAAGAGGGACTACTATAGTATTTTTCAGTTAATAAACATATTTTTTTCTTTTATGTGTTCTCACTGCCTTTCCAGGATTAAAATGTGAATATTAATATATAATAATTTCATGGAGAATTAGAGTAAATGAAGGCAAGTGGATATATTCAGATTATTTTTTTTATATTGCAAGCAAAAGATACATAAATTGAGAGGATCTCAGAGATTGTTTAATTCAGCCTTTTTGGATAATACCTATTTTAGAGTATGCCTGTTTGAAGCATTATATCAGTTTATTGATTTGATCTTATAAATTTATATCATGTTAATCCAGGCTATTATTGTTTTCTTAATTATAATTTTAAAAACTCATATTATTTTTCAGTTAGAAGTCATTATATGAATTATTATAAAAGAGATGTAAATGTTTTACATTGGTTTAAATGATTTAGTTTATATTTGATTATTTTAAATTGCCTTATATATAATTTCCATCTTTTAACGATTTCTATCCTTTCAACTGACTTCCTTATTTATTAATTTTCAACATTTACACTAACAAATGTCACAAATCTACAAGAGTGCATTCTAAAACTTGTGAGATTTTATATTAATATATTATGGGTCTTAAATTTCTAATATTGACTCTGGTCTTCTGATTTGGAAAGCCCCAGCTATATTATTAGCAATTCATCCTCAAACCTCAGCATTCTCACCATTGTGAGAGAACAGAGGTTGAGAAGTTGTGAACCTACTCAGGACTTGACTGTTTCTACTTTTAGAGCAGGATTGACCTTTCTCAGGGGCAGGATTTGAAGGGAACATTCACATGACTTTTGGGGACTTTAAAAAATTAGGAACTTTCACCCTTGAGTTTATATGATTGATGGCCATACATTTCTTATTTTATAGCCATGGTACAATGTAAACCAATGTTATGTTGACAATTTGGTGGTTAAACACTCTAAAGAATTTTTTTTTTCTTAAAATAGCACCTAAGATCTATTATGGGAATACGAGACTGGTTAGTTGAATCTTGGTTAACTATTGATTCTATTATGTAATAATTGTATGTGTACGCATACATTTTCCCTCTCCTGCTAAGATTGATGAGATTTAAAAATAAATGGAAGAACAGTGATTTACAAATGAAAATTGGCATGTATTTAAGGAATACTCTGAAGCTAGAGTTTGCATTTGTTTAGAAATATAGAAGCATAATTCTGTTGTGGAAATTATTGCACTTATCAAGCCAAGTTCAAAATTGACTCTGTCTTTCAAAGTTACCTTGGTCCACCTACCTATAATCTCTCCTTTATTTAATGATCTCATTGTTTATCCTTCCATTACAGATTTATCCTCAGAGAAACCAATTCATTTACTAGTTATAGATTTGCTTTTCCTGTCAGAAACATTTCTGTTGGCACCATCATTCATGTTTTATCCATCAGCTTGACATTTCACACATTATCCAGGGATTCATTTCATAGCAATAAAATAAAATGGTGGAATAAACGACAGAAGGCTCAATTATTAGATAATCTTGAATACATGTTGTGGCTTGGGTATGAAGGGGACCCCAAAAGCTCCTGTTTTAATGCAGGAATGTTCAAACATAAAGTGATGGGATTATGAAAGCTTTCCTAATCAGTTCAGTCCAGTCTGAATGAACTGTCTGGGTGGTAATTGTGTGCAGGTGAGGTATGGCCAGAGGAGATGGGTTACTGGGGCCTTGCCCTGGAGGGATTGTTCTTCCTATGCACACTGTCCCCTCATTTCTGTTTCCTGGTTGCCATGAGGGGAGCACCTTCCCTTCACTACACATTTCCCTCATGATGTCCTGCCTCACCTTGAGCCCAAAGCAATGAAGCCAACCATGTATAGACTGAGATCTCTGAAACTGTGAACCCCAAAATAAACATTCCCTCCTCTAGTTGTTCTTGTCTGATATTCCTGTCACAGTGAGGCAAAGTGACTAAAACAGTGAACAAATGACACATTTGGGATGCTTTCCTATAAGATCTGATTTATGCCTCAAATCAGAGTCCACAAATGATGGTATCTACTCTAAACACATCTACTGCAGTAAAAGAGGAACAGAAAAGGGAAAGGGGATCTTGATAGCAAAAGAAGCCACTTACATATTTCTGCAAACTCAATCAATTGGTTGAAAGGTTTTAGTTCTTAAAGTAGAAATGTTTCCACTACCTTATACAGTCCCAGTCCTATTAAATTGGGACAATTTGGGATTTCCCATTCTACTGAATTTGCAGACAAGTAAGGGATCATTGCATAGACTACTGTGACTCATTTCTCCAAGAAAAATGAGGCACTGTCACTTAATAAATCTTGTCTAGCTAAGATGATAATAAAAGGTGTTTGATTTCATTTTCTGTTGCTATGACAAATACTTGAAAACAGGTTATATATATTTTAAAAGTTTTATTAATGCATGTTTTGGAAGCTGGAAGTCCAAGATTTGGAAGCCCAGTCTTTTTGGTCTCTCATGAAGGTTTCATGGTGTATGACACCATGGTGGGAGGACATGTGATGAGGGTCACCTGAAGAGACAGGAAGTCAGAGAAAGATTTAGGGATCAAGTTGGTTCTATTGCAAGGAGAACTGCCTTATTCCTTCTGAGGAAGCACCCCAATTACTTAACCACCTTCTCCCAAGCCCTATTTCTTAAAGGTTCCATCATCTTGATACCATTACACTGGGGTGGAAATCACCAATATATGAACCCTTGAGGAAAATCCACTTCCAAACCATAGCAGAAGGTAAGTTCTCAAACACAAGCATTAAGTATAGTTCTTTTTTAAAAAATATTTATTTATTATTATTTTTTTTTTAGTATTTGGCAGACACAACATCTTTGTTTGTATGTGGTGCTGAGGATCGAACCCGGGCTGCACGCATGCCAGGCGAGCGCGCTACCACTTGAGCCACATCCCCAGCCCCAAGTATAGTTCTTTTGTCTTTACTCATTCTTGATTTTACTCAAACTTGATTGATGAAATGAAATGAATTGATTTGTTTTCAGATACTTTTCATTTAGTTTTCTTTCATGTATTTTAATGGGCCATTAAAGATTTTGCCATATAAAAATTATATAGAAAATAACCTATCTAGTCATCTAATTATTGTATAATTTTTATACTTGTCTCTCTAATCCATTTGAATTTACAGACACATAGCTTGAGGAATTTATGTAAAATTTTAATAAAATAGTTAATAATCTTACCAGCTATTATTGAATGGTTTTAATTTAATTTATTCTAACAATATATGATTATTTATTTTGTAAATATATATAATTATTTTAATTTAGTTTTAATGATAAATGATTTCTCAAATGGTTTTGAAATGTAATCTGTAATCTTCATTATTTACCAATTTATTTTATATTTTATTTTATGTATAAATATAATATACATGTGTGAGTATGTACACATATGTGTGTAATTTCAACTGTTGGTGAAAATTTCTTTTAGAATAGAACTTTTTTTCAGGAGGAACATACTTTGAAAATTTTAAGAGACAAAAGATGATTCTTTGAGAGTATGGAGCAGGATATATATGCTCTGAAGAAAGCAAAAAAAAAAAAGGGGGGGAGGGAACAGAAAAATCCTTAAGAAAAGAGTAGTAGAAATGAGAGGAGAATGTTAAGTAATATAAAAAGCTTCATGTGAAATATTAGTGTTGCTTTTTTCTGAAGTATGTTTAAGAAAGAAGATTCCTATGGCTCTGTAGTATAGTTTAAGGTCTTGTATTTTGATGCCTCCTGCTTCAGTCTTCTTGCTAAGGATTACTTTGCTATTCTGGGTTTCTTATTTTACCAAATGAATGTCATAACTGCTTTTTCTAGTTCTATGGAATGTCATTGGGATTTTAATAGAAATTGCATTGAATCTGTATAATGCTTTTGGTACTACGGCCATTTTGACAACATTAATTCTACCTATCCAGGAGCATGGGAGATCTTTCCATCTTCTAAGGTCTTCATTTTTTTTTTCTTTAGTGTTCTGTAGTCATTCACCTCTTATGTTTTGATTCCCAAGTACTTTATACTTTTGTTGAGGCTGTTGTGAATGGGGTAGTTTTCCAAATTTTTCTTTCAGTAGATTTATCACTGATGTGTAGAAACACATTTGATTTATGAGTAATGATCTTGTATCCCACTATGTTGTTGAATTTGTTTATTAGTTCTAGAAATTCTCTGTTGAAATGTTTTTTGATCTTCTAAACATAGAATCATGTCATCAGCAAATAGTGATAGTTTGAGTTCTTCTTCCTATTCATACCCCTTTAATTTCTTTCTCTTATCTAATTGCTCTGGCTAGAGTTTCAAGAATGATGTTGAACAGAAAGTGAAAGAGGATATCCCTGTCTTGTTTCAGTTTTTAGAGAGAATGCTTTCATTTTTTTCTCCATTTAGAATGCTGTTGGCCTTGGGTTTAGTATATATTGCTTCTACAGCGTTGAGATACGTTCCTACTATCACTAATTTTTCTAGTGTTTTTAACATAAAGGGGTGTTGTGCTGTATTTTGTCAAATGCTTTTTCTGCATCTCTTGGGATAATTATATGATTCTTGTTTTTAAGTCTATGATGAGTTGATATGATATGATGAATTATGTTTATTGCTTCCATATGTTGAAACAAACTTTCATCCCTGAAATGAGCCCCACTTGATCTTTTAAATGTGTTTTTATATGTGATTTTTCATAATTTTATTGAAACTGTTTGCATTTATGTTCATCAGGGATATTGGTCTGAAGTTTTTATTCATTGATTGTGTTTTTGTCTGGTTTTGGTATTAGGGTGATATTAGCCTCATAGAATGAGTTTGGAATGGTTCCCTCCTTTTCTACTTCATGGTATAATTTGAGGAGTATTGGTGCTAGTTCTTCTTTGAAGTCTTATTGAACTCAGCTGAGAATCTGGTCCTGAGTTTTTCTTGATTGGTAGGTTTTTTTATATCATCTTCTATTTCATTGACATAGTAACAAAAATGGCATGGTATTGACACCAAAACAGACATGTAAACCGATGGTAGAGAATAAAATAGACAATAAATATAATAACTAGAAAGATAATAAATACAAAATAAATAAACAGAGACAAACCCATACAGTACAATTATCTCATATTAGACAAAGGCGCCCAAAACATTCACTGAAGAAAAGATAACCTATTCAACAAATGGTGTTGGGAAAATTGGAAATCCACATGTAAGAAATTGAAATTAAACCCCTCCCTATCTCTCACCCTGTATGAAATAAAATTCAAAGTGGATCAAAGACTTAGGCATTAGAACAGTGACCCTGTGCCTAATAGAATAGATGTCCAAATCTTCACCATGTTGGCCTAGGATCTGACATCCTTAACAAGACTCCTAAAGTGCAAGAAGTAAAATCAAGAATCAATAAATGGAATGGAATCCAACCAAAAAGCAAAAGAAATAATCAATAACGTGAAGAGTGAGCCTATAGATTGGGAGAAAATCTTTGCCACCTGCACCTCAGATAGAGCATCAATTTCCAGGATATATAAAGTACTCAAAAAACTTAACACCAAAAACAAACAAACAAATAACCCATCAATAAATGGATGAAGAAACTAAACACAAGAAGAAATACAATTGATCAACAAATATATGAAAAAGTGGTCAACATCTCTACCAATTAGAGAAATGCTAATCAAAACTACTCTAAGATTTCATCTCACTCCAGTTAGAATGGCATTTATCAGGAATACAAGCAATAATAAATATTGGTGAGGATGTGGGGGAAAGATATACTCATATATTGCTGGTGGAATGACAAATTGGTGCAATCATTATGGAAAATAGTATGGAGATTCCTCAGAAAACTTGCAATAGAATCACCATTTGACCTAGCTATCTCACTCCTCAGTTTATATATCCAAAGGACTTAAATTCAGCATACTCTACAATGATATAGCCACAATAATGTTTATAGCAGCTCAATTCACAATAGCTAAACTATGGATTCAACCTAGGTGCCCTTCAACAGATGAATGGTAAAGAAAATGTGGTATACATACACAATGAAATATTAATCGGCCTTAATAAAGAATGAAATTATGGCATTTACCAGTAAATGGATGGAGCTGGAGAATATTATGCTAAGTGAAATAAGCCAATCCCCCCAACCAAAAAAAAAAAAAAAAACAACCAAAGGCTGAATATTTTCTCTGATATATGGATGCTAATTCACACTTAGGCAGGAGTGCAGGTGCCTAGGGAAGAATAGAGTTACTTTGGATTAGGTAGAAGGGAGTGAAGTGAGGGTAGGGAGTATGCAAGTAAGAAGGATAATAGAATGAACCAGACATTATTACCATATGTACAGATATGACTATACGACAGGTGTGATTACACATCTTGTACAACCAGAAGAATGAGAACTTACACTCTACTCATGTTGATGTATCATCATAGTGCATTCTACTATCATATATAACTAATTGGAACAAATAGAAATATATAAAAAATGAATGAAAATTTCTTCCTTTTTTACTCTCAAAAATTATTTGGGAAATGTGTTTGGCACAGACATTATTTTGGGTACTAAAGATACTGGGTCATGAAATCCTCATTGTAAAGCCTTACACTTTAGTGAGAAAGACAATAAATACAAAATCAAGTAAATAAGTAAAAATTGCTGAGACAAAAGTATAGAAAATACAACCACAAAATTGAGAATGACAGAATGTATTTAATATGGAAAATGAGGTGCGGTGGGTAGTTAAGAAAGACATTCTAAAATATTAGCATCACTACCTTGTAAAACCTTCTAATATCCTGCTACAAATTCTGATATTTCAAGCCACAGGGATGAGTTTTCTAGTTAAGCCAATGCGAAATATATAAAAAAATAAACAAAGACAGGAGCTCTGAGGCTGAAGTGATTATGAGACACACAAGTTACTAAAATCGAGAGATGAGCTATATGAGCAATTAAATAACAGTCAAAAGAAAGATGACCTCACCCAGCATTTTACACATATATATGTAAACTATTTACATATATATGTAAGTATATATACATATATTTGCCTATAATTTACATACATATATACATATATACAGAGAGAGATAAATGTGCACATACTTTGTGTTTTATCTCATTCATGTTTTATCTATTTTTATATCAATATCATACTTTATTTAAACAGCATTGGAACTTATTGATAATAGTCTTTAATTATTTAACATTTTGGAAACATTTTCTTGCCCCTTTCATATTTACTTAAAATAGTTTGTCATATTTTTTTTAAAACTGGTTTTATTTGATTGGAATTTTATTATACTATGTGTCACAGGATATTTTGAGTGCTATAGTCAGAGCCTAGAGGCTACTCAGGTGGCCAAAGTCCTCTGTTTCAGTAACATGTGGTGTACTGCCACATAAAAATTTAGTTAAATATCTTGGAAAGGTGAGTAAAGGTTGAGTGGGTCATTGTTCAACATAAGGAAATAAAGAGAGAGAGAAGAAAAGGGATTCTAGTTACTCTATTTGTTCTTCTACACATTGATGACAAGGAGGATCTGATGGAAATAGTTTTGAGATCCTTCGAGAGACCTCAGTGACAGAGTCGTTTTGTACTCGGGAGACAATTTTTATCCCATTGCTGTAAAGAATGTGGGCTGTGAGCATCACACGTCTCAAGCAATGTCAATGTCTGCAGTTTATGAGCATGGAGATATACCTCTCGTCACTAGCATTGACATTCTCACACAAGTACCATCAATTGTAAAAGATATGAGGTTTTTTAAAAAGAGTAGAAAGACAGACGTGGAATAGAAAATTGAAATGAAAGATGGTTCCTGAAAGATGTTACAAAGTGACCACAACAGTAGTATTACTCTGTGGCCAGGGGGAAAGCATCCCTTTCATAATTCCTAGAAGTAATAATTGAAAAAACCTTGAATATGATCCTGTTTTGTGGTCATTGTTGGAAAGTTGGTGCTCACTTTGCATGGTAATGTGAGACTCCAAGAATGACTCTACCAACTGGAAAAATACCAAGCAATAGTAATAATCAGAAAATTTACAATTTTTTTTACTTCAAATTTTTTCTCAAAACAGTATAAATGTCTTCCGAATAGTTACAAATTCATGGAAAAATAAAAATGTAAGACAAACATTTATTTAGTATTCGTAATTTAAAATTATAGAAAAAAACAATGTAGTGTTTCACTGCTTTGTAAAAAAAAAAAAAAATGTCCAGAGTATTTTCAGTATAACTTGCCTTATTTTTTTCACATAAATTATAATAAGAGCAAATACTCTCTTGATCCTTTAACAAATAGAAATACCCGTTTTTAGTATTAATCAGGTTCCAGAAATTCATTCTGTAACTCTCACTGTAAAGAAATATCTCTAAGAGTTCTGTGAATCGTTTAATCAGCATCACTTCTGGAACATCTTCATCCTTGCCTTGCTTTGTCAATTAAGTTTAACTTATATTCCTCTGCCTGCTTACCTCATTGAGTATTGCCAGCCTTCTCAGAGGCAGGAGCTATTTTTTTTTTCTGTAACTCTATTTGCATTCTATTTTATTTTTACTTCCAGCCTTGTCACTTTTCATCTATTTATTTATTTATTTTGTATTTTTATCTTTGTTGGCCAACGCTCTATTTGGATTACCTATTCTGGAAAAAAATGTCACATAGACCTATCACAGGGAAACAATAAGGCGACACAACTATGCACTTTGCTGTCTAAGAGTGACCTGAATAACATGTGCAGTATCTCATCAATGACAAATTTGCAAAGTGAGGTGATTGGGCAATGATAGCAATGTATATCTGTTTACTTTCTTTTTCCTCACCTAGTGATATATGTACCAAAAGGCTAGCAAAAGAAAAGTTATTACTTTAGTAAATTACCCAAAAAGAATATAAAAAGATAAGTGAAATATAAATTATGCCATCAAGGTTTGGTATTACTTAATTAAACTGTAGAAATTAAAATGAGTACATGTCAATATTGCGTAAAGCCAGTATTGCCTCTTCAAGTGAGGATGAGGGAGTGTATGTGGAGAGGTTTAGAGAGGTTCAACATACTTAAATATTGAGCCATTCCTTATGGGAAACTTAAAAGTTATTTTCCTTATTTAAGACCTTTACAAAGCATTTCACAAGAAGATTGAGCAACTTGTAGACTTAAAGTGAACTATCATATAGTTCATAAGGTGCTATTATATTTTATATAATATTTTACTTTTGCCTTTTCTAACTGGTTCATGCTTGATATGTGTTTGTCAATGTTCTGAAAACTTTTAAGAGAGTTTTCCTCATTTTGTCTCTTAAGCCTCTCAAAATATAATTGTAAAATCCAGAAATAATTCATGTTTCTTTAAATTTTTCTATATTTATAGTTCACAAATTATTAAAATTATTAAGAATTTATGAATGTATAATTTTTCCTATTTTACTGTATTGTCTAGAATCTTAAGAACCATCTCTTTATAGTCCTAAGTTAAATATAAAATTTAGTATTTTATACTTAAGTCATTGGGTATTAGATTCTAATCATGCTAAGGAAATTTTATTACATTATTAATGCTTAAATAATACTATAAAATTAGATAATAAACTATATCAAGTGTAGATACTTTTATCTTTTACCTCATTAATATGATATATAATTATTTTACTGCTTTCCTAATGTTACTTTCTGGGGATACTCCTTACTCAGGGGAAAGGGTTGTAAGTTGGCCTAAGATGCTTCCTTCTACTTGATGGAATCTACTAGAAATGATTCAACATGTAAAAGACTAATTTATAACTCTGATGCAGTGGATTTGTTTTATGTATTCCATTGGTCATCTGATTGTAATATAATAACTACAGACAAAGCTAAATGAATGTGATTTTGATTATAAGGAAAATATCACATTTTGCCACCAGGTGTGTTTAATCCCCTTAGCTTCCTAGGTATGGTGATAACAATTATTAGTATCTTCTCATATTAAAATTGTTTTGAAGAAAATTTGTAAAAAAATTATTATTCTCTATATTTCAGAGGGTCATATAGAAACATAAAATATTTTGTCTTCAGTGAGGGTCTCCCTCCATTACCATGCAATTTCCCTTTTCTCTCCCTTTCCCTCCCACCTCATGTCTCTGTTTAATGTTAATCTTTTCTTCCTGCTCTTCCTCCCTGCTCTGTTCTTAGTTGCTCTCATTATATCAAAGAAGACATTTGGTATTTGTTTTTTAGGAGACCCTCATTGTTATACAAAATTACATATAAGAGGTTGTGAGGGGAATGGGAAAATAAACAAGGAGAGAAATGAATTACAGTAGATGGGGTACAGAGAGAAGATGGGAGGGGAGGGGGGATAGTAGAGGATAGGAAAGGTAGCAGAATACAACAGTTACTAATAGGGCATTATGTAAAAATGTGGATGTGTAACCGATGTGATTCTGCAATCTGTATTTGGGGTAAAATTGGGAGTTCATAACCAACTTGAACCTAATGTATGAAATATGATATGTCAAGAGCTTTGTAATGTTTTGAACAACCAATAAAAAAAAAAAGAGGCCATGGCAGACAAGCTGTGGAATATGCAGACATCTGCAAAAAAAAAAAAAAAAAAAAAAAAAAGAAATGCAAATTAAAACTACTCTGATTTCATCTCAAAAAAATATTTTGTCTTAAATACTGTCAATTCAATTTGGTTCTTCAAAATTTGATTTAATTAATAAAATGAAAATAACCATGAAATGGTCAGAAAATGGTTTAGTATATAGTGATTGTTCAACAAGTGGCAGAAATTATAAATAATTTAGATAGGAGATAATACTCATTTTTCCCTGGATATGTAATTGCTTATACTCAGATGTGTTCTTTATGTTTGGGACTATTTAAAATGTAAACTCTCACAGTAGACTTGGTAGAAAAAGTTAATAAGTAAAATAAATCACATTTTAATAACTTAGAGAAAACTTTAGGATTTTATTGATTTTTATTTTGCTCTTCATTAACTTTCAATGTATTTCTGCTCAGGTAAGATTATCCATCCACCCATTCATTTATAAATTTATTCAGTGACACCAGTGTAACACTGCTCAGTCTGAATGGCATGAGCTGGTCTGTCTGAACCTGCCTTTGCTCAGCCAGGAGTGTCTTTGCTTCAAACTAACCCAACCTTCAGTTACTCTTCATCTATGTCTGCCTCCTCATTCCTTCCTCACTTATTTTTCTTCTAAACCTTTCCTAGTAAGGAATAAATTTTGATGACATCATGTCTTCTTTTAGAATATGAACTATAAACTCAATCTAGAGTAGCTAACATATATTCAGATAATATACGGTTAAATTAATTAAATGATGTTCTGAAAAAAAGTCACTAGAGGTGAACCATTTATTCCAATCCAGTGCAAATATTTCTCATTTTCTTTTCTTCTTCCATGTGCACGTCTGCTGCAAATATGCCCTTTTTCTTGTTCATTCTATTCATCTTTTATGTTGTTCATTAAAATGTTACATTTTATACCCAGTATGGTTCACACTCTACAAGGTTTTTATCACTTAGATAAAAGCAATCTACTTGATGCACAGCTGGTTTCTAGTATGATCTAATTGCTTTTGTGATATGACTAAGACACCTAATGCCACACAGAGCACTGTTGAGTTTTTCACATATGTAAATTAAATTACTTGCAGATGAACTTGTTTTATAACATGTATCTGGAAAGAGTTTCAGCTCATTTAGTGAAATGTCTAACATCAAATTCAATTGAAAATGTTCCTGCAATGACTAGGTATTTTCCATTGTGCATCTCATATTCCTCATTTATTTTCTTTTTTTTAAAATCATATATCTCTAAACCATATTTTTTTGAATGTGGATGTTGTAAGTGTTCACACCAAATTTTATGTCTTTGTTTAAGAGGTAATTTTTGTTCTCAATTCCAAAGTACTAATCAAAATTTATTATCAAAGAAGTTTAACTAAGCTGCAATTTTTGTTTAGTTTGCCCAGATATTTTATTGTAATTAATATATGACACATCATTGCAAGACCAGGAACCTACATTTCTGAAAATTAACTGATTGGTTTTAATTTCACATCCTTGCGCCATTCTCAGATCAAATATTGCCATTTTGTGTTGGATCATGTTTCTTTTCGCTTTTAAATTTAAAAAATTAAATTTAAGTTTAAGTTTAATGTATTTTTATTAAATATTTGAATAGTTATATACATGAGTAAAAATTTTTCAGCTTAATCTTATGAGGTATTTTGGAGTAAAAAAAAACTACAGACAATAGCAATAAAGAGAAGTGATGACTCTGCTAAAAGTTGAACATAATTTCCTTCATATTTCATTTCAGAAATTGAGTATTGGATGGAAAATAATCATGTTTAATGTATTAATTACCTTATATTATTATTGTCATATATTAATGCCTAATGGATTTTCTGAAAAATCAGTGAAATCAAATAGAAACATGAGATGGATGGAAATTAATAGGACAGAGGCATTTCTCAGATAAAATGAAATGAGACTATAAAAAATGTACTTATTCCCAATTATTTAAAATTGGGAACCTAATATTGTTAGGGAAAAAAAGAATACATTTATAAAAATTTTAAAATCTCTTTGTATAAAACTAATGCCATTCACTTAAATTTAAATGAGCATATATTT
This sequence comes from Marmota flaviventris, assembly GCF_047511675.1. Taxonomy (NCBI): domain Eukaryota; kingdom Metazoa; phylum Chordata; class Mammalia; order Rodentia; family Sciuridae; genus Marmota; species Marmota flaviventris. Next base: position 91,868,661 of record NC_092500.1, on the reverse strand, counting down.
GATGTGGTTATTCAATGCCATCAATGCAAGCACATGACACATTGCTTATAATTTACAAAAGAATGGTAACTATAAGAACTTCATACTTTTTCTCATTTCCAACATGAACTCACTTAATATAAGTTTTAAAAGTTTTAAGATGTATAAAATTGCCTGAGCCATGTGTAACAATAGAATAAATTAGATACTAATGAATATTGGAAGCAATCAGATAATCTCAGGGACTAAAATGGAACTGTAATGACAAAGATGGATCCAGAATATTGATGAGAAAGAAGCACAATTAGAAATTAGATAAGAAAAGCAAACTGCCACAGGATTAATCAAGTGGAAGTATCAGATGAAAAAAAAAGTTCAATAGGGTATAATCACCATGAAAAAGCATAGGATATATGTGTTACATTTATGCACTCTGAATCTAAATCTATTGGAGCAAAGTTTAGAAACACCAAATAAATATGCAAACTGTAGTCATAATTGAAAGAGTTCAATCAACTCATATTCTAAAGCATTTTCTCTATTTTAAGAATTGCTTATGAGAGGTGCCTGTGAAGCAAAAATTATAGAGAACATACACAGGAATAACAATTTAGAAAATAATTCATATAAATAGATATCAAAATTAAACATCCTGAAAATAATCCTTTTCTGTGTCAAATACAAAGTCAGACTACTAAAGTGGTTTAAATATGCTACAATGACACAAATTTGCCATTGTATTTCTAGAGATAATTTATGAAAAGAGAACATGTGGGCTAATCAAAGTAAAGATGTGCTCAGTGTGATTATAAGCAAAATAAACAATCTATGAAGGTAAATCTCACCCCTTCTGAAGTCCTCTTCAGGACAATAAAGAATTAGTGAATGTTATCATATTTGTTACATCAAATAAGTAACATATCTTTGGAATTTATATTAATGCCTAATGGATTTTCTGAAAAATCTTTAATCAGGCAGCTGAATATTTAATTACCCTCTGCAGTATTCCAGCACTGATCTTATGAATTTTGTGGGGATGTGCTCTGCTTTTTTTCTGAACTTTCTGTACAATAAAAAATTATGTCAGTGTTTAATATACAGTGATAAAGTGGTGTACTTCAGCATAAGAGGAACATCAAAAAGGTAAGACCAATAATTGAATTATTGTGAGTTTCAAAATTCCTCCAGTTTTGATTATTAAATGCAAATAATATTTTGACCTATATGTAATGCAACTGTAATAAATTCAACAAGGACCAAATAGATGCCTCACTATTAGCATAGAATCCTATATCTCTAGCATATTATAAGTGAAATGTCCTAAAATTTTAAGATGTGTATAATGTAGTTGGATAGTGAAAAATATGCACACAACAGGACTGGAAGCTCTATGGCACAGGGCATGTCATGGTTGTAAGTGCAATGACAGAGAAATATGCCTTTGTGTGCATTGGAGGATTGTCCAGAAAGCCTTCCTGGAATTGGGACTTGAAAGGAGTAATTTTATTCATCTGGAGGAGTTGGTGGAAATTACAAAGTTCTTGTGGAAAATGAACCAGCAAAAGACAGCATTGGGCTGTGAAACTGCATGGTATGTGTGAGCTGCAAGCAACTTTATGCTATTGAGAGGAAAAAAGAAGAGGAGTCATTCAAAATGAAGTTGGAAAGACTGGAAGGATCCGACTCTACAGGGTGGTAGTACATGCCATTTGAGGAACTTGGAATTTTGAAGGAGATGGGGAAGTTCTAATACATTCTTTGCAGGAAAATATTAGCCTTAGATTTATTTTTTAGAGACACAGTCCTGGCATAAGTATGGAAAATGGGTTTGGCACTTTCATTTTCAGTTACCTTGCAGACTGAAAATTACCCAAGCAACTTTCTCCATTGATACAAATACAAATATACCAAAACCAATCATTCAAACACATTGCTATTGAATGAAACCAATAATTTTAACATGCAAAAGGAAAGAAACACTAAAGATAAGCAAACATTAGTACAGAGTTAAGCACTTAATATGTGTCAAAACCCTTGGTCCCTCCAATTGCTACCTAGGTAATCCCAAGGCCCAGTGGACAGGATGTGAGTATTTGACCTTCATATATGTGCATGATGGAGTATCTAAAATCTACCCTTCATTTAGCATCAATTATCAAACAAAAGAAGGAACAAAAATTACTTGATGGCTTTGGATAACAATCAGAAAACTGAGGAATGGTGATCTTTGAAACAGGGAAACAATCTAATCTAAACATTTATATCCCTTGTCCCTGAGGTCATTTTCCAGTTTGCTCCAATGTATCAAGATGAAAACAGAGAAAGAAATGGTTGAGAAGCGTCTTACTGGTTTGAGGAGACAACAGATTGGAATTCACAATTGCCAGAAGATGTGGACATTAGAAAATAAACTCCTGTGGGAAAAGAACCAAAGCTTGACATTTGAGGGAAACCCTAAGTACTTATATTTAACCCATGCCTGAAAATCAAGGAGGACAGACTTTTCGGACTCAGCAAGGTGATTAGAAATAGTCATGGAATCTATCTGTGCCGTCCACCATCAGTGTGTCAGAGGGATTGTTTCCTCTAGACACTATTTGGACTTTGTGGGAGATGATCAAAAGGTTACTTAGAAATTCTCTCCCAGGAGAAATGTCCTCAGCCTCAAGAAGAATGCCACTAGTGGAAACAGAGTATTAAAATTGCCTTCCAGAGGAAATGCTTCACTGTTGAAAACTAGAAGAATATTTCAAAGACTAAAGAATAACTAAAAATTTTCCAAAAATGTCTTCACACAAAAAAGTCAGGTTTAAACAACATTAAGACTGGAGCGTTCCAATACCCAATCGCAAGGCAAGTAAGTAAGGCTTTTTCTGTTCCTCACTTTTTTTGTAGTCTTCCCACAAGGCCATCTAAACGTGCTTGAACTTTTCCATGCAAGAGTTCTCAGCATGTTGTAACTTTCATGCTGGAAGGGCCACATATAAGCACTCCATTTCCTCATATACAGCCCCTTGGGTACCCAGCCTCATAGAATCTTCAAATGACTACAGCCTCAGCTAACATCTGGTGACAGCCACTGAGTTACCAGAAAAAGAACAGTATGGACAAGCTTTTTCATGTCTCTGATCTACAAAATCTTGAGCAAAATAAAATTATGTCTTAATTATTGATTTTCCAGTAATAATTTTTATGTTAATAAGAAGAATAACAATACGCTGTAATTATTTGGATTATTCAGGAAGTGCTTGCTGTCCACTGATGTATGTAGTCAACTGGTTTTATTTGGCCAATGAAAATACATGAATAGGCTTGTAATGTGGGCCTGATGCTTTTGCACTTCTGATACAACAGGAAGGTAATTGTGGATCCTTTTGATTGGGCCACATAAGGAACATGTAAGTAGCAGAACTGAGCCCAACTAGCAGCAAGGAACTATGCCCAAGCAGGTGTACAGCCTGAAGCACATCTAGCTACCCAATGGAGCATGTTATACCTAAATCTTCCTTGTTTGATGCCAATGGGATTCTGTGACCATTATGGAGCAATATTTGCAGCAATACTTGATTGATAAAAGAAGCTCACTTTAGACACAATATACACGTTATTAGGAATGGAATTTAAAACCAGACATGAAAAAAAATACATTTCTGTTAAGCAGTAATATAGTGATGAACACTGTGATTCCAGAAGTTTCCTATGGTAATTGTAGCTACTTCTAGAAAAATATTTTTTTTTTTTAAACAGAGGATGGAAAAGCAATTCTTCCAGAAAGTGAGACAGCTATAAATGAACTGTGTTTCTAGGGTAAGAAGAGTGAATGATCACAGAAAAGTAATATCACAATCCTAACCTATCAGGTGAAGATTTTAAGTTTTATGGAAAGCAAAATAGACTGAGCACTTCAACAAGTGACAGTGATGTGGCTTTATGAATAGTTATTCTGAGAAAACTAATTTTTGCTTCTAAAGCAGATCTTAGGATTTTCTCGTGATAAAGAAATACCAAATCTTTTTATAAATATGAAAGATGATTTTGACAACCCATTTCTACACATTAGCATTCAACTACAAACTATTTTCAATTGCAAACATTTTTAGAGAGCTACCAAAACTGACCAACCAAAACTCAGTTGTACTATCATGATATGATATGCTAGTTTTATATTGATTTTACATCTTAATTTTCAGACTAACACTATACATATAGTATTCTTACATTTTAGAGACTTTTACACTTTTATACTAACAGGGAATACAAAAGAATTGATTTCATGTTGTTAAACAGATCTTGCATAACATGACTTATTCTAGCCCTAAATTTCCTGTTACCCAGCTTCCATTTAAAGCTCACTTATGGGCAAAATTATCAGAAAAAGTATATACATAAATATATTTTATAAATACATGAATGCACTCATACACACACACACACACACGCGCGCGCGCGCGCACACACACACACACACACACATATATATATATATATATACATACATACATGAGATTTAGTGTGGCCCAACCTTAAATTTGGTCTTATCTAACTGCCTTAAATTATTTTGGGGTCAATATGGGGAAAAGTCACAGGAGAAAGAAGAGATATGACTTCATGATGGCAATAAAGATGGTTTCAGTGTGTGTTAATATTTATTATTTTGAAAACCTGGGATCATTTAATTAAGTTGCCTTATCTTTTGCTTTAAATTCTTAAAAAGACCATATTAATCCAGACAAATAATCTCTTCAGAATTTTAAAAGTATATTGATTTTTTTTCCCTTCTAAAATCTCCTCAATAAGATCTATCCCTGGAGAATCCAATAAAAGGGCAAAACAAGTCTTTCCAGTCTGGGCTCTTTCAGACACTTGGCAGTTTAACGACTCATTATACTTATAAATGTCCCTGATTAAGCCCTTTTATTTTTATTCTGTAATTTAATTTATATCATTACATTTCACAGAGAATTTTCTCATTTCTGCAACCTGATTCGCACACCATTAAGTGTCCACTTATATAGTTCACAGTCTTATAAACATCAAGTATGTTTTTTCGACTTTAGTTTGATAATCTTGTGTAATAGATTGCTTTTCTCAAATGAAGAGAAATGATGTGTTTTTTTGCATGAAAGATGTCTGCAAAATGCTTTGCAAAATCATTTAATTTATAATCAAATTTCAGTTTCCAACATACTGATATTGAAAAAATTAATAAGAATGATACTAAAATCAAGCTTATTTTTTTTAATTCAGTTTTACCTGGATTTTGAAGAATGATGTAACTCTGAAGTATCTGTTTGCTTATTAGGGTTTTACTTAAACTTTCCCAAAGTATAGTTTGATAATTCTAATCAGAAGATATGACCGAACATTAAAACATTTTACACTGAAGCACATGTTGTGATAGAAGCAAAATTCTGATTCCATTGACAGAGCAAAATATAAACTTCAAAAGATAGTTAAAACTGCTTCTAGGACTAATAGGTTCACCTATGAATGAATTTCTTCACTCTGTTGGGAAAAAAATAAAATAATAAAAAAAATAATGTTGAAGGCTTCGTCTCAACTTTAAATTGGGATATGGTTCCCACTTCAAAAATATAGAACAAGAAAAAGGCAGATGGACTCTTCTGAGGGCAGACCCAAGGAGTTCTATGGCCATAAGATAGTTTTGAACAACAAGAGTATGCAGACATGAGCTGTGTGTTTCTCAAGGATGAGTCTCATATATAACTGGAGGCTACAAACAAGTTAGAGGTAGAATTTCTGATACCCAGGGATTGCAGGAGGAATTCTAAAAAGTCATCCACATCAGGGAAATTCAAAGAAGAAATACTCAGAAAAATTCCCCTAGATTCCTGAAGAGATTTGACTATCTACCAGGCTGAGGAGACCAGAAATTTTCAATAAATAATTATACAATTAACTTATCTCTCTTCCCTCTACCCTGAATCTGGGGCAAGGCAAAACTGAAGCTAGCTGTGAAGTCTAGAACAACTGGTGTTACTAGGTTCCCAGAATATTAACATTATTAAAAACTTAATTTAATGAATGTTAGGGCTTAGACTTAGCTGGAGCTTCAAGCAAAATAAATAATATTAATTTAATGTTCATAAATAGTTTATTCAACAAGTATTAATTATTAGATTTTGAGAACAACTAGGTCTTAAATGTTTTTACTTACCCTAATTACACCTAGCATAAGACCTGATAAAAGGCATCACCTTTTGGAATTGGCTAACTTCACTTAGCATTACCTTCTCTAACTCCATCCATTTAACTGAAAATGCCATGATTTTATTCTCTTTTATTGGGGAAATGCCAGATGTCTTCTCTGTTATAAGGAGGCTGATTCATAGCGGGATAGGGAAGGGGAGCAGGGGAAGAATAGGTGAACTCTAGATAGGGCAGAGAGGTGGGAGGGGAAAAGAGGGGCATGGGGTTAGAAATGATGATGGAATGTGATGGACCTCATTATCCAAAGTACATGTATGAAGACACAAATTGGTATGAATATACTTTGTATATAACCAGAGATATGAAAAATGTATGCTCTATATGTGTGATATGAATTATAATGCTTTATGTTGTCATATATAAATAAAAAATTAATAAAAAGAAATAAAGAAAAAATCTGTAGCAAGTAGAAAGAAAAAATTAAAAAGAAAAGAAAAGCATCACCTTTAATTATTTGGTAACTGACTCACTTGAAGTGGTACCATTATTTTTTTATGTGTGTACTAAAGATCGAACCCAGGGTTGCTTAACCAAAGAGAGAGAGAGAGAGAGAGAGAGAGAGAGAGAGAGAGAGATTTATTATTTAGAAAGAGGGTCTTGCTAAATTGCTTAGTTCCTTGCTAAGTTGCTGAGGCTGTTTTTGAACTCATGATCCTCCTGCCTCAGCCTCCCAAGCAGCTGGGATTACAGGCTTGCACCATTGCACCTGGCACTATATTGCTTTGAATAATCAAACATTCAAACTAATAAAAGTTGGCATTTCTAGCTTCCATATACCCTATGGGAGTAGTTGTTATTATCTCTGAGATCAGAAGGGGAAATTAAAACTCAGAAACTTTAGTTTTCCCATCACACTGCTTGCAGAGCTAGAAGTGAACATTGGTCTGATTGACTCCAAATAATACATTTTTTTTACCCAATTCTATCACCCATCCTGAGCCATGCTAATTCAGTAACAAATGCACATGTTCTAAATGTGGTGAACAAAGGTACCAATATGTTACCCAACTAGGTTACCTTACAACACCCTTGATAAAACAGAAAACAAAAACCAATAACTTCAGAGCTTACCAATTTGTTTAAACCAAAATTTGTAATATTGTCTGGCTCCTTACATAATCAGGAGAATTCTGGAACTAATTTGTCTTGAAATATTAATAAGAGACAAAGCATCATTCATTCACATTTGGATCCTTCAGTCCATCAGTATTTCCTGAACTGACTCTACACAGTGCTGCTCCTTGCTGTGAAGATTCTACTGTGAACAAAATAAAGCCTGTATTCTCATATAATTGGCATTTTTAATGATAGGGGTAGTCAATAATCACAAGCAAATAACAAAGAACAAGAGCTTTAGGTGGAATTAAACTTACAATTACATGCCTTCCATGTCATAGATATTTTCTAAAACAAAAAAAATAATGTTCAAATCTATTTTAAAGTGTTAGTTTATATAAATGGTTAAACAAACATGTTGATTTATTGGTTAAATAAATTCCACTTAGAAAAGTACTAAAATCAGCATCTTCATACTAGTGATAGATATAAAATACCCTTTCATATCCCTAGTAGCAATATCGTAAAGCACCACAAGGTGGTGATAATACTCTATTAAAAACATCTGTGGAGTAAATGATATAAACTTTGGTTTTCCAAAACAAAAGTGAAGAGTTGTTTTTTGACTATTCTTCAGGCAATGATGGGATTTCAAGAATATTTATGGTGAAATTACATTAGACAGTGAATTTTCCAAATTAATTTTTTTAATCTATGTGCTATTTTAAAATTGAAGTATGACCAAATAAATCAAGCAGAGATTTTGCAAACATTGAGGCTTCACTCTTAAAATTTATGACTCAAAAATCATTGAGATCTATCTGTTACAGTCACACATATTTTTATTCCTCATGGAGATTTTAAAAGTTTGGGGGCTTATCTTGACTATCTTTGATGATAAGTTATAGAATGTTTATATGCCAAATAACAAAAATATCATCATATCAAAATTAATTACAATGATATTTTCTAAATATAGTAAGTAGATGACTTGTTTCAAACTGATGAGTGTCAACAGCTGAGTATTCAAGCTAACAAAACTTTTCAAAAAAATCATAACGTGTATTCCTTAAGTACTGGGTATTGTCATGAACTCCCCATTCTATTCACTTCTTACATTCCATGGAATCATAGCAGAATCCCTTTCCAGTAAGTTCTGATCAAACTCTGATCATGAGAGATCCTCTCTTGAGATCTGACAGGAAGAAGAGAAAGTGAAGCCCTTATTTTCCGAAGGCAGTTGCACGCAGGGATATGTTGGCAAGACACAGATTCAAGGTTTGAGTGATATCCAAAACAAATTTCTCTAAATCATGGGTCTCAGTACTACAGCACCTGGAATCAGCAGGTGTCATGAGGTTATTCAAGTTGACATCTTGTAAAGGGGCTTCTGCAAATTTCCCATCTGAGGGTTGTAGGCATCTGAGATAACGGACTGCAATGTAATTTTTGTAACCTCTCACAACAATTTTTCTGACCTAACTGTCCAGTCCGTTTTCATGAATTAAAACCAATACTTCTTGTAATACATACAGTAACATCTGTTTTTCAGACTTAGACAGTCATATTTCATAAACTCCAAAGAAATAAAATGGAAAAATGAAAAAAAAAACTTGCGAATCTGTGTGTCCATGTTTGATGAAACACATAAAGTAACATACCAACCTCAGAATTATAGTTACAATAATCACAGTGAACTCTCTGTTCAGAGACCAGAAAAGGAGATACATAATAGACACAAATTCATAGCGATTATTAATTCCTACCAGTAAATTCTGCAAAGACCTTTTCCTGAAGATAGAGAATGTTCTCCCTGGTTATACTTTTGTTTGCTTGAGGAAGCTCCCCACTCCTTTCTCTTTTGATTTCATCCTCTGGCTATTCCTTTTCTCTCCTCTATGAGATATAAGCCATTTAGGAGACCTAAGGTCATTACACATCTTAAAGGGCCTTCCTCTCTTAATTGAACTAGTTATACTAGGACAGTATAATCCTCTCAGTGTATTGTCATTTTGTCTATTTTATTCTAGTTAGCTGAGTATTGTGATTATGCTAATAGCAAAATCCACAATCATTTCCAAGAGAAGATTCTGTCTAAAGTTTTCAGCCATTCTTAAGTTGAGACAAACTCCTACTTGAGCCATGTTCCTCAAGGAACATATTTACTGGACTCACTCTAATAAATATTCAATTAGAGTTTTAAATAAAGCACAGTACAAATAAAACTTGATTTTAGCTTTTGGTTAACTTTTAGTTAGTCTTTGTTACTCAGAACATTTTAAAATGCTTCTTTTATTATCTAGACACTGGAAGGCATTAGATCTTTCAGTACTATAAGTTTATCTCTAATAAGTTGCATTTTCTAACTATCTGATTTCACAATATAAAAATAGTTAAAGTTTTATATTGTTTAGAATCCTGAAGCCTTGATATACTCTATTATAACTCGCCATTTCTTTCTTTCCCTCTGGCCCTTGGTCTTATTCCTGGAAGAGTCTACTCAGTTCGTGGTGAATGAAGGTAATTCATCCTTTATTTGTTTACTATGTAGAGATAAATTGTCCTCACATCATCATTACACATGACCTTGGTAATAAGTTTTCACATATGTTATATTAAGAAAGTTTCTCTGTGATCCTAATATGAAAAAATTCTTTAATCTCCTAACATTAACCCAAATTTCTCATAATATATTACTCTTTGTTACAAAGCTTGAATTTAAAAAAAATGTTTGTATACTATATTTGCATTTATATTCTTAAATAAAGTTATCCTGAAATGTTCCTTTCTTAAAAAAGTTTTATGTTACTATACCAAGGTTATGCTGTCCTCATTAAAGTGTTTTAAAGTTTTCCCTCTTTTTTCCATTCTATAAATTTTTTACTTAAGTTTCACATTTTTCCCCCTTAAAGTTCACTAGAATCCACTGGGAAAGTCTGGAAATCTTTGTTTGAAGATCTCAATTTATGGTTTTAGATTCTGTAATGCTTTTAAGTGATTAAAATTTTCTCATCTCTTCTTATTAGTTCTATATTTATGTGAATGTAATAATTTCATCTACATTATCTAATGTATTAGCCTGCACTTGTTCAATACATTCTCTAGATACTTTTGAAATCTGAATAATATTTGGCCATATCTCCTTTTATGCTCTTGATTTTCTCCTTTTTGTTGATTTTTCTCAAATATTTTATCACAGTGACAGAAAGCAGACTGATACACATCGCACTTATATTGAACTAAAAGTTGAATAGCAATATAAAAATGTTGTGGTCTAAAAACTTAATAAGGTAGTTATTGGAAAAGTAGAGTCTAAAATTTGAACCTAAAACTTTTCAGAAGCTAAAATATAGCACAAAACTTAAAGTAGTTAATATATCATAAATATTTCCCTATTAATGTATAAGAAAAAAATGCTGCATTGTGGATATGTTAGCATTATATGAAGTTTGTGTTTCATAATGATGTACAAGCAATCTAATACAAGCAATCTAGTACACAACTTAAGAAATGCATTTTCACAGTAGAGGATTACTACGTAAACCCCATAATATGCTATCAAACAAATTCAGAACATAGTATTTAAGTTGTTTTAATGGACAGAGTAGATATTCAAAGCACAACATGATGAAATGACAAGTTCTTACTTTTGTTATCAGCCTCTTACAGACTGATAACAAGTTGATTTATTAATTTCAACCAGGCAAAAGATAGGGCAATGGGAAATTGGAAAGAAGGGATGTCAGGATTTCAAATTATCAGATACAAATACTTATGAATAAATCAAGATACTCGTCCTTAAGTACATAATATCCAGAAAAAAAAAGAATAGCTATCTAAACATGGAGAGGAGCTTGCTGTTCACCAAGAGGACAAAGATATGTAATGTCTTTTAATCAATATGTAAAGTGTTATCAAAATAAATGTCATGGTTATTTTCAGTTCAATTCAACTAACATTTATTAAGAAGCTATTATCTGCCAGGTATTGTGACAGGGAATGGGGACACATAGATATAGAGTTAAACTGAGGGTTATAAAAAGCTCCTAGTCAAGTAAAGAAGAGAGATAAGTGAACTAATAAAATCTTAGGGCATGATGACAGCACAATTGAATATGTGCATAGAATTCCTATAGAATAATCATGGATTCACTTAACCGGGAAGTCCAGAAGGCTGCCTCGATGAGATGACATCTGAGCTGGTTATGCAGTTACAGAGAACAGGCTAGGGACAGAGCAGGACTGAGTCAGGACTGTAGGCAGAGAAGTGTCCCCCATGATGGTTCAGGATTGTTCAGGACTCTGCATAAGCATTTCAACCATCACCTTGTGTAAGTTGTTAATTTATCAGCTTTTATCACCTTTTCTACAAAGAGAAGATTCTCATACTATTTCCAGACCAGTATGAAATTCAGAAATAATGTATGTAAAATCATGTCATGAAATAATAATGACAAATTATAATCATAATTCATTGAGCAATAAATATTATATAAACTAATAATGAACCCTTTCCAAACCCAAGTACAACCCATGATTACAGAGTATAAACTTAATTAGTTAGAGGAATGATATGAATGTGCAACTTTTTGAAATATCTTTGTTCTTAAGAGAAAAATCCAAAACTATAACCCAACCTTCAAAGCCCTGGATGGGCTGCTCTGCACGCCTTCCTAGCCTCTCTTTATTTTGGATACTTCAGTCCTAAATGACCTAATTACTCATTCTTTCTTTTATTTACTTACTTACTTATTTATTTACTTATTTATTTATTGTTACTGGGGATTGAATACAGGGATGCTTTACCACTGAGCTACATCCCCAGGATTCTTATGTTTTTATTTTGAGGCAGGGTCTTGCTAAGTTGCTTAGGACCTCCCTAAATTGCTGAGGCTGATCTGGAATTTGCACTTCTCCTGCCTCAACCTTCCTAGTTGCTGGGATTACAGGCATGTGCCACTGCACCTTGCTTCATTCTTAGTTTTTTATTCCAGACTGGAGATAGTTTCCCCCTCTTTGAAGACCACATCAGATACATGTGTTGAAATAATCTGAAATGATGCTCTACTTTCCACTTCATTGCACTTAATTCTAAATAAAAACAATTCAGGTAATTATTTTATAAATGTCAATATTACCACAGTGACCCTCTCTGCCTTAATTTCATTAGGGACAAAATATGTCTGTTTTACTGTTCACCATAGCTGCAGTATCTAGTGCTATCCTGTGTTCATAGTTAGGGTTCAACAAATATTTGTTAAATAAATAGATAAACATTTTAGAAAGAATATGGTCATATCTAACCTTAAAAGTTACACTCTTAAATTCCATATAGTAAGTAATATACTTGGAAATAATCATTGTTGTAATATTTACTGATTGATAACTGGAACTTTAACATACTCCATATACTATCAGATAAAAAGATGAAGTTTTATTGGCAAAAATAAAAAAATAAAGAAAAAGTGAAGAGAAAAAAGAGGGATCAGAATAGTCGTGATAGTTTAATTTAAATCCAGCTGTAGAAGTAGTTGTTATTAAAACAACACTGCCTAGCCAGAGTCGAGGCTTTCAGAAATGGGGATTAGAAAAGATGATTCAACAAGGAATAACCAGAATTTGGGAACATTTGCATGTACAAGCAAGGCAGGCAGCTTCCAAGCAAATTAGTGTTCCATCACAAGGAAAAATCAGTAATAGAGGACGTCTGTGATATTTGATATGTCAAGTGGGAAGAAGACAAAAAAATGTCAGAAATGATATGCTCTTCCTTTTTTGAAGGATACATGATATTACTAGGAAATAAATCTACATCAGAATCTGTTCCAAAAAATTAAGCATCACTCTCCTCTATGCTCCTTTATCTCTCTATACCCAAAGCCATAAATATAAAATGTTTTTCATGGCCTGTCTGAGCTATTCAGACAATGTATATGCATGTGTATTTATGTGTGAGCCTATACTTGAATTATTTTATTTTATGTTGAGCCTACTTCTGAATAGTTTAAGAAGTCTGAGGTACATATATATTTTAGAAAGATTTATATTACAATTTTATATTCAAAATACTTATGCCCAGAAATTCCAATTAATATTTAAAAGCTTTTTCATGCATCAGAACCTCAGCTCACCAGACTACTGTTGAGGGTTGTGATTGTTAATTTTATGTCAACTCAACTGGGACACCAGGTACCCAAATGATTGGTTATACATTATTTTGGGTGTGTCTGTGAGGGTGTTTTTGGATGAGATTAATATTTGAATTAGTAAACTGAGTACCATATATTACCCTCCCCTGTGCGGGTGGGCTTCCCCCAAATCCATTGCAGGTCTGAATAAAACAAAAGGTAAGAAGCATTCACTCTCTTTCCTGACTCCTTGTCCTAAGTCATCAACCTTTGACACCTGAATGGAAGCTATACCACCAGGTCTCCTAGGTCTCCAGCTTGAAGATGGTAATTATGGGACTTCTCTGGGTTATTATGAGCTTCATCATTGTATAAGCCAAATCCCTACAATTAACCTCTACCTCTGTCTAATCCTATTGGTGCTGTTTCTCTGGAGAATCCAGACTAATATAGGAGACCCACAATTAACTGCTGTGACTTTCCTAAATTCTTGGTGACCCACAGAAGATGGATAACTTTGTCCAAAGGACATCTAGAGATATTTTTTGAACTTCCAATGCTCAATGCTATTAAAGCATTGAACAAAGCAGTTAAGTCCAGTCAAGCAAATTCATTCAGACAGTCCATGTTATACTTCTCTAACTTGTGAAGTGCTCCCCAGGGAAATCTCCAGGTCCTTTTCCAAAGACAACTCATATCCTCTCATAAGTAGCAGTGTTTCATTGAAGATGGTATAAAAGGACTGTTTGACTTTCCCCTTACTGATTATAGGGGCCTCCTCCAGTGATCTTTTAAAATGTCAAAAATTACTGAATGTAATAAAGTATAAATTAAGCAATTGGAAATGTTTGAGAGTTTTTCAAGTATCCTCTTGCAACACAAGAGGAGAATAGATGCCAATCTAGCTAACCCTAGACATCTACCTGCTATTTTCTTGAGAAAGCTCACTGAAAATTAGCCTCCACACCAAATTCCCAGTCTAAAAATAGTATTCTTTTTATAAAATGCTGGATTTAATATGCTCTTGTGTCAGTAAGATTTTTATCTCTATGTTTTTGAAGATTATTGGTCTGTAGTTTTTTGATAATATTTTTGTCTGGGTTAGGTATTAAGGTAAAGCTGGCTTTCTAAAAATGGTTGGGAAGAGTTTCATCACTTTGAGTTTACTTAGGTGTCTTAAAGTATCCATTAGTGAAGCTCCTCATGAACTTTGAACCTTATTCTAAATTTCAAATTCTAAATCCATGTGATTTAATCAGAATGTCACCATTTTATATATTTCTTCTTCAGGGAGTTTTAATAGTTTGAGTCTTTGCAGGAAATTCATCTACTTTAACTAAGTTATTAAAATTATTGGCATAAAGCTGTTTGAAATAATCCTAATCAGTTTTTTATGACTATAGAATTTTTCCCTATTCATTTCTAATAAAGGTAAAATGTGATCCCTAACTTTCATTTCTGTCAGTTTGGATATTGGGTCATTGATTTTATTAATCTTTTCAAGAATGCACTTTTTGTTCTAATGAGTCATTTATTAGGTTTTTGCTTTTTGTTGATCTTCTTGTTTTTTGTTTGTTTGTTTGTTGTAGTTCATTTTTACTTGTGTCTGTCCTTAGGTTTACCATTAAAAAAAAAAAAAAAAAAAACTTCTGCTTGCTTTAGGTTTTATTTGCTTTCTCTTTCCAGTATTTTATGATGGAAGTTAGATCATTGGTTTGGTACCTTTCCCCTTTCCAAAGGATTCCATACTATAAATTTCTCACAAATCTTTGCTTTATTTTTATGTGAATTTTAAATTGTATTTTCAGTTGTTTTGATAAAAAAAATATTTTCTCATTTTCCTGTGACTCCCTCAAAAAGAAGGGAATTTGTTGTTTCAGATGTCTTTCTGTTACTCATTTTCAGTTTAGTTTCTTCCTAATCCAAGCACATACTTTGTATCTTTTCCATTATTGCAAAATTAGTAAATTTTCTTTCTTTCTTTTCTTTTCTTTTTTTGCTTAATAAATGGTCCTGTGGGGAGTTCCATATCTGAAAAAGAAGGTAAATTCTATTTTTGTAGTGTGAAGTGTCATTTACCTACTGCCTCTGCTACCAGGCAATTCCATGAATCAGCGCTGCCCTCACTTCAAAGCTACAAAGGAAATAAGGACACAATGGAGAATTCATCACCTTTTCCACTTCAATAAACTTTGATTCTTTTCCACAATCAGCATATTTTTCTTCTTTTTCTTTCTTTATTTTTTTCTTTTTTAGTTTCAGGATTCATAGGTGGTTACTTTTTTGCTGATTCCACTACATTCTTTTTGAACTATGGAAAAATGCAAATTAAAGAAGACTTACAGCAGAAGTGAAATATTATTTTTCAAATACCAATTGTGAATCAAACCCTTATGCCAGCTATCTTTCTCTAAATGAGAAGTATTTAATTATTTACTAAAATTACAATCCATCTTATGCAGATAATGATGGTTTTAAAAAATTAAATGAGTTAACTAACTCCTTCAACTAAAAAATAAAAATTCAATTTTAAGAATGGGTGGCTAGACAACAAGTTCTATCTATATTACCAAGATTCTCAACCTTCAAAAAGACATCATCATCAATCATTCTAGTTCCTTTCACTTTCATGAAAATATAATCTTAATCAGATATTTCTGAATTAATCTAAAGAGAGTTTTCAAAAGAATAACTGAAAATAATCTGAAACTTCATAAGTAGTATCGAAACTAGTTTTTTTCTTGAAAAAAAAATGAAATGAAAATAAAATATTTCATTCCACGAAGTAGCTAATCTATCCATGATGATTTGGGGTTCATGTTCCTCAAACCATCTCATTAAGATTTCTAATAACTAAATGAGGGAAACTGCATAGCAATACTGAAAAGTGTAATTTTAATGAGACACTCATTAATACAAGCATACTTTATCCACCTGAAAGACTGATATAAACACCAAATTCATGTAAATAAAAAACACTGAGTATCATCACTTAAGTATTTGATGACATTATTTTATGAGAATGCTTCCTATTTTGTTGGATAAGCTGAGTGTGCCTCTACACACATTCCCTCAGCTATCTTAGTGTTACTTCTAGAATAATGGCTCATACTTAAATTGCATTCTCAAGGTGCAATATTTTCTACTAAACAATAAAATATGTTTCTAAAAGTGTTGAATTTTTAGAGTGGACCTTCAGTTAGTAATCTCTTCTGAATCATTGTGCCTCAATCAGGGAAATTACTATCAACATATCTCAAATTCCAAACTATGACTCTCACTATACAAAGGAAAACTTTAGTATATTAAGCAATAACTTTCTTACATATTTGCTCTTAAAATTTGAATATTCCTGAAGTTTTTTATTAAAAAACATTCTCATTCTATCTGTACTTATGTTACCAAAAACATGTAATATGTTTTAGGTATTGCTTCATGGGGTAGCATGCCAGGTAGGTACATCTAGCATCTGTTGTTCTAAAGCTCAGTATACCCTCAAGACATACCTTTCATAAACACTGAACACAAGAAACACTGTTCTTATTAAATTGGACTGCATGAATAATACAGAAGTCATGAATTTAAATTATCACTGGTATTCAGAGAAAATAGGAGTATTTCAGCCTTTAAATAAAGAACTCTACTTTATTTCTGGAAAATGAAGTTATTAAGTTGTAAATCAGAGGCATTCCAGGGTTGAAAGTTATTTGGTGATCCTCAAAACACTCTAAGGTATTTCAGAAATATGGTTTTATATTATTTCTCCCTCAAAAGAATGTTAAGTTTACTTTTGCAAGACACTGAAAGCTTTTCAAATGGTTTATTTGGCATCTTCTCATTTTTATAAACAGGCAGAATGAAATCTGTGACAAGTGCAGAAATATGCACCCATCCTAGAATATATTAGTAGATAGATTCATGAACGACCATCAAGTACTGTAATTTAGCACAGCTTCAGGGCAAAGTATGCTTTTTTAATGAAGTTACCTAATTTAAACAATTTTTTTCCTCAAACTCCAAATGTTACCACTATGCTTTTCTTGCTACTTTACTTTAGATCTAGAATACTGAAGGATTCTGTGAGTTGAATTTATATGAAATCACCTGCATCTGCATCAGAACCACTGTTCATATTGCTGACCCTGCCAGTGTTCCCTTCATTCTCTGTCTAAATTGTACTAATAGCTCAACAATTCAGTTCAGTGTGAGAATGTGTAAAGTTTGGAGGGTTTTAGGGTTGGAATTATCTATTCTATATATTTTCAAAGAGGCCAATGCAATCTCTGGTACATTATTCTTTGGTACCTCACTTTTCTGAGTTGGAGAGATCAACCAGGACTCACTGTCGTGAACAAGTACACTAGGCCAACAAAACTTCAAACCTGACTTGCTCCAACTCACACAGTTGCAAATATCTGAATCCATTACTCCTTTGTGTTTCTACCACCTGTTTACAGATCAAACAAAAATACAGGGGTCAAAAGGATGGATTTGTAACAACCATTGGATGTTCTATTTGAAAACTTCCTGTTTTTTATGGTAGAACTGATTCTTGCATCAAATGGAGGAAGTTATTTAAGAAACACCTCAATTTTGATATCAAGACAGACTATCCTTCAATCAAATTTTAAAACGCAGTGGCCCTCTTAGAGCAGACACTATTTTTTTCTTCTTAAAACATACTCACCTTGTACTTAAGAGACAGGAACCAGCTTTCTTCTTCGTGCCAATGTCATTTACAGATTAACCCTTTTATATAATCTCACTTGTGAACTCCATGTTCTTTGACTAACCACAAAAAAACTCTCCTGTGTTGGTTGCAGTCATCTCTTGACTCTTAGGTACGGCCCCTCATTCCTTGAAGATATTGTCCCTAAATCACAATTACCCTTTATGTAACTATTTCTGGTATCATGCCTTGTTCATTCAACTTCCAATTCATCTCAGAAACTGACTGCCCTTTTGCCTTTCAGATAGACTTTGACATTATAAAAATTGTTCTACTTAAGAAAGGCCAATTGTAAACATCTTACTCCCAAATCACTATTTACCAACCTTCAACCTTCAACCTTAAGGGACAACTCCACAACTAAATGAACCCCCAGGGTCTAGAAAATTCCCCTTAGCACTTTCTCACTCTCCACAACACATTCCCATCTCCACATTTCTCCTTATCAAGACCTGAGACAATTTAATACAAAGTAATGAATGCATAGTATATTTTTCTATAGGGTAATGTTATTTAAAAAAGTAAATGTAAAATTGGTGAAATGTATTAAAGCAATGCTCACATGATTTTTTATTCTTAAATATTTCTCTCAATACATATTCTAAACCTGCAAAAAAGAAAGTTAACATAAAAATATAAAATAAGAATATAGAATAATAATTGAATAAGATGAAAAATAATTTAGACCATAGGATAGTAAAAGAAGTAAATTTAAGAGTTGTTTGAATTAAGTAAAATATTAGGAAAACTAGTAGCCTATATATTTTATTAGCTTATAAGATAAATATTATATAAGATGATCATATAAAAAGGAAAAATCAGAAGTATAAAAATTAGAACACAAATAAGAAAAAAAGTTTTAAAGAATTTAGAGGAAATTTAAAGGATTATGAGAAACCACAATGCTTTGTAAACAAGATTTAAAGCCTAGAAAAAGAATGACAGTTTAGAAAAAGATTACTGTGATTAATACCAGATAAAAATATACCTAGAAAGTCATTCTACAAAAATATTAAAAGTTGTCAAATGGCTACATTATATCTCCCCAAATAGTAATAGGCCCAGATTTCGAAAGAGAATTCTAACAATTAGTATAAAACATAATTCCTGTTGGCAGAGTATGGGAAAGAAAAGTAAAACTTTCTTATGATTTTTATGAAGTTACCATTTGTGATGAAAAACTCAACAAAGTAGCATTAAAAAGATAAATCTTAGTTATAGGTTTAAATGTAAAACTTCTGAATAAAATACAGATATTATCAACATTTTATTTCAACAAGATATTAATTTAAAAATTGCACCATGACCAAATTATATTAATCCAGGAATGAAAGGTTAGCAACTTATTAGAAAATATATTAGTATAGTTAGCCATATTAATACAAAAAAACAAAAATTTCATATTAAAAGGCATGTGAAATATTTAGATATCCTACCTTGATTTTTAAAACACAGATACATTTATCTGGCAGATAGATAAGGTTGTTACCTAATGTCTGCTAACCCATTCACTCTCATGGTAATAGAATCTCTGATGCCTAGTTAGGCTTGTGACTCTCAAGAATAAGGACTATGTGTTATGGTCTCCCTTTCAGCTGAATATGCTTATGTCATTAAATTGTGGTCAATGGTAATATGAGCCAAATTATGTGTACAATATCTGTCCTCAAAGGGAAAGGAAGATGTGTTCAAATCCCTGCTAGGTCTTCCTAGTTCTTGAAATAGGGATGTAATCGTGAAACATCCTACATCAGAGTGATGAGTACACAATTATAAATAAGTGAAACAAAATAGGAATCACATATCTTTAAAACTTGTCTTAACAGAGCCAATGCAGAAATAAAATTTACTTCCTTAATCCATGAATATTATGTTATAGCAACTGAAATTAGATTCTTACCAATGTGATTATGTGTTATATGCACATTACGTACATAAAGCACACCATGGAAAAGGCAAGAGGAATATAACCATATCATGTATTCTCCTTTTCTCTCTTTCTTATCTCTATTCTCTCCATTCTCTCTCTCTTTAGCCCTGTTTAATCTCATGAAGTAGGAAACAATCATGGTTAACACTAGAGTTCCAAACTCAGTTTCTTAAATTCTCTAAATCTCAGTTAACTTCCTATAAACTGTACTTATTAGAAATATAATATGTATCTCATGATGAAAAACAAAATCATGTGGAGTATCTGGAAAAGTTCTTTGTTCAAAGTCCATGAAAACAAATCTCCTTCTTTGCCCTAAATAAGCTCTTTTGTGTAGCCGGACTGTCAAGTTAAGTTAAAGGAAGGAGAATGTTTAGATGAAAAAGAGAATGTGAAAATAAATTATGATTATTTTACTGTTCTTTCTCAAAAATAAAATCTAATCATTTATTCTTCTTTGGGATTTTTATAACATCGAGTAATATCTTAAGGCTAAAATTTTAAGATATTACTCCTATTTTATCATGATTATCCATTGCATTTATATACAGTTAAATCCTAAAAATTCTATGTAAGGGAATAGGGGATAACTCAAGAACCCATTATTGGGGATCAGAAAAATATATGGGTCATAGTGAGATTAGAGGAATGAAGAAGAGTAAAAGCATCTTGAAGCAACCTTAAACACATTCATTTTGTGGGGGCAGAAAATTGGGCAATATATATGTGTATATATCTCCATAGGCAGAGGAAGCAGAAAGGCTATAAGCTATTGATTTTATGCCAGATGATCCAATTTATAGTACATTATAAAGAAAGCAAAATGAGAATAAAATAAGTGTGTTACAATAAAAAGCATCTTCAATTTGCATAAAAATGACTTAATTTTTAGGCACAACACTGATAGCTTCATGACTTTGGTGCAAGGTCTTAAATTAATGCCTTTTGTATGAGTCTCTGATTGGATTTCCAGTTTCATCTCTGACATGGAAAGGAAATGAAAGTTGTCACTTATGACCTTACCACAAGAAAAAGCTGGACAAACTGAAAATCTATGACTTTTCTTGGAGTCATGGGTAAACAGGTTGCAGGGCAAACGGCCACACTGTAATCAGGAGGAAAAGGCAAATCTAAAGAGTCATGCCAAAATCTATGTATCTGGAGTAGGAACTGCTAGAGTCAGAAATTGCTAGGAATACTTTTATAATGAATTTTACAATGAGCTGCAGGCTAAGTGTAAAATGAGAGAGAGTCCTGGGAGTCATAGTCTTGAGAGGGAGGCCTACAAACTTCAATTTCTCACTAAAGATTAAGAAAGATTTTTCCCAAAGGTTCTGAGAGGAGATGGGAAAGAGCAACTAATGTGACATACATCCAGGGCCTGCTCCATAACAAAGGCTTACACTACAGGGAATATTTTTCCAGAACACCATTCTAGAAGGAAGAAAGGGATGGCTCTCACCACATCTTCCTCCAATCCTGCCATCTCCCCTGGGTGGGTAAGGTGAAGGTTTGCAGGTGTAAGGTTAAGAACATAAATTGAAAAGACTATACACAGGAAAGCAGGAAAGGACACGGAGAGGAAACTGTGGTGTTGGAAGAATATTTAGAAGGTCAAAGTCCAGACACATGGATTTACTAAAACACTAAGATTGAATATGAAGATTATAGAATGCGAAGAAGAAGAAAAAGAATGAACAAAACAGAACAGAACACACAAGAAGTGTGAGAACAAATCAAAAGTTGTAAAATACATGTAAATGAAATGCCAGAGGATCAGGGAGCAAATGAGAAGGGAGTAGAACATTATTTGGAGTAATAATGGTTGAGAAATTTCCAAAATTAATATCATATATCTAACCACTCATCTAGGGAACTCTGAGAACACCATACATGATACAAAAGAAGACACCAAACATAACCATACAATATTCAAACTGCAGAAAACTAGAGAAAAGGAAAATGTCCTGAAAAAAAAAATCTGTAGAGCATAAGGACAGCAATACAATGGACTTCTCTGAGCATGGCAAGATAGCAGGGCTGGGAATATTTAAAGGAAAATGAAATAAAAAGCAATCCAGATTTAGTGAAATGATCCTTCAAAAGGAAAGATAAATGCTTTCTCATACAAACAAAAAATTATATTCATCTCCAACAAACACACCTTGCAATAAATGCTAAAAATTTACTCAGATGTGGGAAATAATACAAGTCAGAAATTTGGACCTTCATAAAAGAAGAGCTGGAGATGTAGCTCGGCAGGACAGCACTTGCCTAGCATCCAAGCAGCTCTGAGTTTAATCCTCAGTACAGCAGGAAAATATAGTTAAAGAAAGAGAGAGTGTAGACGGGATGAATGACAAGAGGTCTATTATTTTTTCCCATTATATTGCTCCAAAAGGTAGTTGTTTAGTTAATATAATAGTAACAACCATATGATTAAATGTATGTATAGTGTATGAATAAATGAAGTACAGAAGAGTCTTATCAAGGAATGCGGTAAGAGTCTTGGGAATACTCTGGTGTAAGGTACCTGCGCTCCATGTGAGACAGCTTAGTGTTATTTGAAGGGGAATTTAGATTTGTTTAAAATCAAGAATGTAAACTCTAGGGCAACCACTAAATTTTCAAGGTATAATTGGTACACCAACAGAGGATATAAAATAGAATCTTATAAACTACTCAGTTAAAACTGGAGAAGTAAGGACAAGAAGGGGAACAAAGAAATGAAAGAACAAATGCAACACATAAAGAACAGTTACAAAAATAGTAGCTATTAATCCATTTTAAACTTTAATAGTCTAAATATTTCAGTTTAAAAGACAGAGATTATGAGAAATAATTTAAAAACCAAACTATATATGGCATTTTCCAGAAATCCACTTTAAATAAAAGCCTCTGATTCAAAGTAAAGGGATGGAGAAAGATTCACCAGGATGGAAGTAAGCTGGAGTAGCTGTTTAATTTTAGATGAAGCCGACTTCAGAGAAACAAAAATTATGATGACAGACAAATGCTACATACTGATAAAGGAATCAACTTTCAAAGAAGACATATCAATCCTATATGTGTATCCACAACAACAGAACATAAAAGCATTTGTGAAGCAAAAGCTGATAGAACTGAAAGGAAGACTAGACAAATCTATTAGAGTTTGGTCTATAAAAACCCCTCTTTTCAGTAATGGACAAATTAAACAAGCACTACATAGATAATATACTACAGTGGACAACATTCTATCATGGTTGAGCTACTTACTAGCTTTATTAACTATATGATTTTGTTATCTAAACTTCAATATTACATCCATATAAAAGGAATGATAGCAATACCTAATCACATACAGGGTTGTTTGAGGGTTAAATCAGATTTAGCTGGTGAACTACTTCCTTGAAATATAGTGAATTTTCAATGAAGCATAACTATTTACATAAAAGCATGTTCTAAAAGTAAATGTATCACACAAATGAGCATTGTTAATAATTGCTGACCTCAGAGCAAGTAAAACATCTCCCCAGTTTGTTTTCAGCTTTATGCCATCGGCTATCTGAAGTTGCTCTGCTCTATATTCTTCATGTTTCAATATGAATTATGATATTTGAGAAACAGAAAAACAAGAGAGAAAAATAAATAGAATTAACCAATACCTTAGGTTTGCATTTTAGTACCAATTAGGTGCCTTTAAGAACATGAAGAGAAAAATTGATTCTGGAGTTAGTTGTTTTGGTTTAGAGTAACAATATTAGTAACTTTCCAAGCATAATCCCAAAATGTATATTTATTGTCTGTAAATCCCCAAATGTATGTTTCAACTCAACAGAATAATAGGTAAATATTTAGAATTTAAATAAAGGATTTTTACAATAATTTAAAGAGGAATGTCTATGGGATTTGTACTTCAAGTCCCAAATTAAAATGAAGGATTTCTAGAAAACCTCTTAACCTCATAAATTTTAATCTAATTATAGCTTTAAGTTAAATGCAAGTGAGACTCCAAGGAAAATAATTTGAATCTTATTAGCTAAGATATATTCTATCATAATTTGCTTCATATTATGAAAATATTAAACAATGTTGTATTTCAAACAAATTTATATCTGAGAACAACAATAAAAATACAGTATGTATTATTCAAACAATTGTAGGATTGGTACTACAAAACTTTAATAAAATTTCATTTTAAGATGCCGAAATATGTAAACTGAATGCTTTTTTGAAATTTAGACATGCAATAAAATCATTAATATAATAATAGAATGTCACATTTGCATATTCATTTTGAAATAGCTTTCCAGCACTGGGGAAATAATAGCTGAAATAAACAACTTATAAAGAGGAAAAAAGTTTACTTTAACCCATGGTTTCAGAGGTCAGTTGGCCCATTGCTTTGGGGCCTGTGGCAAAGCCACAGCAGGGAATGTGTGGTGGAGAGAAGCCACTCACCTCACAGAGGCCAAGAAACATAGTGAAGAGAGCATCTTCCAGAGCTCACCCCCAATGGTAACTCCCTTCCACTAGTCCTCATTACCTAAGTGTCCCAGTGCCTCCCAGTAGCGCCACAAGCCAGGGACGAAGTCTTTAGCTCTAAAGCCTTCATGGGACATTCAACATCCAAACTATAACAGTTTTGAATAGTGCTTTTCTTAAATCTATTTTCTTCAAACTTATAAAATTCAGAATGTTATCAGAGTGAACTTAAACTTTATTTTTATAATACCGTGAGAAATATATTTTCACAAAATAGATTAAATTTTCATAATAGGCATATTTTCATAAACACTTCAACAATTTATTTTTAGTAAAGTCCACAGTGCCCAAAGGTGAAATAAAAAGAATTGGTTATCACTGCACAAATGTAAAAATCAATAAGTTGTATTTATCGTCCAACGGTTAGAAATATATTGACTTAGGCCTCTTCTTTCTCCTAAAATCTTTAGCAAACTTTCATAAGAATAATAAGTTCCTTTTGGTCTCTCAAATATCTAGCACTTCAAATTATTCATTGGCTCTCATTTGCTGGCACCATGGTGCATAATTTCTTTTCACTTTACCTTACAGTTCTGACAGCCCACCAGGATTCTTGTGCAAGATCAGAAATAAAAGGCTTAGAAACACCATTATATTGTCAGAGCCCATACAAAAGAATGTAGAAAGAAGTGAGCTTGTGGAATGATGGAAATGCCAGTGGGATTTTTGTCTATGACCTGGAATTCTCAAGAAGTACCAAATAGTATTTGCCCTTCAAAATTGTTTTCTCTTTTGGGAGGGAAAAAAAAAAAAACACATAAATAAAGAGATGGATTAGTTTGCTCTTTATTAATAAATTAAAATGGACAATTTCTACTATCAACTATTTTGAAGAACGATAATAATGCTATTTAATAGATTTCTGACTAGAGAGTAAAGCATGCTTGAAATACACTTTTATTTTCAATGACAAATGCTTTCTCTGATAGGTAGAGATGTTTCCATACAAAGTCAAACTAAAGTAGAAATTTTATAACCAACAGATTATTTAGAGTTCTATATTATGTTCACAAACCATAGTTGCTAACAACAATATAGCAATGGCAAAAATATGTAGTGGGCTGGGGATGTGGCTCAAGCGGTAGCGGGCTAGCCTGGCATGCGTGCAGCCCGGGTTCGATACTCAGCACCACATACAAACAAAGATGTTGTGTCCACCGAAAACTAAAAGATAAATATTTAAAAATTCTCTCTCTCTCTCTCTCTCTCTCTCTCTCTCTCTCTCTCTCTCTCACACACACACACACACACTCTCTCTCTCTCTCTCTCTTAAAAAAAAGAAAAAAAATATGTAGTGATTTTATTTAACTCAGAGTAGAATTTTTTTGAATTTGAAATATATGTAGCTTTCAAATTTACTGGATGTCAAATTGATTATCAAGTTATGCCAGTTATTTTTTTCATTATTGTGGTTTTTTAGGAATATTTGTTTCTCCACAATTTCACCAAAACTTGGTGTGAGCAGACATTCCCATCTTGCCATTCCAAAAAGTGTAAAATAGTACTATTGTTTTATTTTGCCTTTTCCCAAATATTACGAATAATAAGGATGAACATTTATTTGCACAACTCTAGTTATTTTCTATGTTAAATATTTTGCTGGTTTCCATTCAATTGTTGAGTTTTTCTTATTCATGTAGAATTACTGAATACTATCCTCTATCTCATATGGTGTTGTGATGATTTTCTCTCAGTCTATGGTTTATCTATTAAATTTTACTGTATCTTTTAGTAAAAAGATTGTTCATGAGGTCAGATCATCACAAATTTTCTTATGGTTTAGAACTGAGTCTTCTATTTTAAAAGTTTGACTAATGGGCCGGGGATGTGGCCCAAGCAGTAGCGCGCTCGCCTGGCATGCGTGCGGCCCGGGTTCGATCCTCAGCACCACATACAAAGATGTTGTGTCTGCCAAAAACTAAAAAATAAATATTAAAATTCTCTCTCTCTCTTTCTCTCACTTTCTAAAAAAATTTTTTAAAAAGTTTGACTACCACAAAGTTATATATTTTTTCTAAAATTTTTAAAAACATTCTTTCACTAACTTATCTCTTTTATTCATCAGGAATTATTTTCTGTGTGGCTGATGAGCTAGAATTGGAATATTCTTTTGTATATAGGAAAAGGTGATTCCTTACACCATTGAATAGTCCATGTTCTCTCCATTGATCTGCAGTGACTTCTAGTTCATGGGACTAAAGTTTACTTGTTCATTAATTTGTTTCTGGGATTTTCATTAATTAAGTTGTTTTAGTTAACTTTTCCCTGTGCCAATGCCAAGCCACCAGAATTGATGTAGTATTATAGTAAGTCTTGATATCTACAAGTCAAATCCCTTCTCAAGTGGTGAATGTATTTGCCCCTTAGGTGCTGTACTCCACCCATCTCCAACCTATTCTCTGTTTCTCATACAAATAATCATAATATTTATAACTTAGAAGACTTTTTTTTACAACAGTTTAAGTTACAGAGAAATTGAGCAAACAGTAAAGAGAGTTGTCTTGCATTTACGGTACATTTGTATAGAGCCAATATTAATAAATTCTTTTCATATAAATTCATATTTGTGTTATAATTCATTATTTGTGTTGTAAAGTCCTGTGGGTCTTGACACATGTATACGTGTCTTGTACATACTTCAAACAAAGTACTTTTAATATCCTAAAACTTCCTTGTGCTTCCTATTTATGTCTCTCTCCCCAGACCTCTGAACCTCTCGCAACCAACAATCTTTCCCCATCTCTATTAGTTTTTTTTTTTTTAAATGTCATGAGTTGAAAACATATAGTACCATTTTAAAGGAGTTTCTATCATTCAACAACATGCATTTAAGTTTCATTGTCCCTGTGTGAGTGAAGCTTGATAGTTTGTTTATTTTTATTGATGAATAATAATTTATTGTATGGATGAACCATAGCTTATCTATGAACCTATTAAAGATTGTTTTGTTTGCTTCTGTATTATTGCTGCTTTTACACTATTATACACAATTTTATGATAAAAGATACTGTAAATAATATTATGGAAGTTTTTAAGTGAACAGGTTTTCAACTCAATTAGGTAAATCCCTAGGACGGTGATTGATGGATCATACCATAAGACCATTTTCAGCTTTGTAAGAAATTGCCAAACTTCTTCTAAGGTATCTCTAATATTTTATATTCCCACTAATAATGAAGGAGAATTCCTGTTGCTCTGAAGTTTTGTCAGAACTTGGTATTTTCAAATTTTGCTTTTATTTTTTGTTTTGGGATTTCAGTTACCTTAATTGCTGTGTAGTCTCATGGTATCTCACTGCCTTAACTTGAAAATCTTAGTAGCAGGTGATATTGAGAACCTTTGCTTATGTGCCATCTGTATATCTTTGATGAGATGCCTATTAAAATGTTGCTTTGGCCATTTTGTAATTGGGCTTTTTCATTATATTTGAGTTTTACGCGTTTCTTGTACATTTTTTATAAAAATCCTTCATTGGGTGTATGTTTCACAAATAATTTCTTCCAGTCTGTAATATTATTTCTAAATTCTCTTCCCAGTATATTTCATAGAGCACAGTTTTTTATTTTAATAAAGTCCAAATTAACAAATTATATGTATATATATATATATGTATATATGTATTTTGTGTATATATACACACATGTATATGTTCAGATATGTTCTCAATATATTCTTCTTTTTAATTTCTAGATATTCCTTCCCTTTTCTTTCTCATAGTAATGAATTATCTTTAGTTATTATTTTAATTTCCAGATCAGTCTTGCTAAAGATTTTTTAAATTATACTATCCTTTCTGAAATATTCACTCTTGATTTTGGGGATCTTCAGGTGTAAAGAACATGCTGTTTGAGTAGGGTCGAAGAGCATGAGAAGAAGATTAACATTAAACAGGGATGAGAGGTGGGAGGGGAAGGGAGAGAGAAGGGAAAAAGCATGGAAACGGAAGGAGACCCTCAGAGTTATACAAAAGTACATACAAGAGGAAGTGAGGGGAAGGGGAAAAATAATACAAGGGGGACAAACGAATGTCAGTAGAGGGGGCAGAGAGAGAAGAGGGGAGGGGAGGGGAGGGGAGGGGTGATAGTAGAGGATAGGAAAGGCAGCAGAATACAACAGACACTAGTATGGCAATATGTAAATCAATGGATGTGTAACTGATGTGATTCTGCAATCTGTATATGGGGTAAAAATGGGAGCTCATAACCCACTTGAATCAAATTGTGAAATATGATATATCAGGAACTATGTAATATTTTGAACAGCCAACAATAAAAAATTTAAAAAAAAAAAATAAAGTATATTAGTGACAGTGAAAAAAAAAAGAACATGCTGTTTCACTATTTTATATTTTATTAATTTCTTCTTATTTTTATCATGTTCATTCTCCAGTTTTCTTTAGACTACACTGCTTATCCTTATGTTTGTATCTTAAATTCATAGCTCATAAAATTTCAACTTATCCAAATTGAAAATACAAATTAAGCGATGGTTAAAAAATATTCCAAAGTTTCATCATGTGTTTGAGGTTAATATACACAGCAGCACTCATCTTTATTTTGCAATATCCATGGATTCTTTTTCTTCAAAGGCTTGAGATTCTTCAGAACATGTTGGATTTTGCATAGTGGTTTTTTGATTGAGTTTGTTATTTTAGCATGTGTGCCTTAATTAGCTGCATCAGGTTAAGCAACAAGTTCTATAAAACATTTATTGTTTGAAATTTCTAGAGGCATCATTATGATTATTCTTTATTTGCAAATATATGATTTGCAAACAGAAATCGTGAATTTTTCCATGTTATATTTTGATATTTATATATTTATAATATATTATACACAAGAAATTTCAGAAGAAAATAAAGCAATTTTTTTTAAAAAAAGAATGAAAAGTAAACTCTTAGAAGAGAGAAGAAAAATATCAATCCTCAAATAAAATGTGCACTTCATATGCCAATCCAGTCAAATAAATACAAAACTTGAAAATTTATTTGTATTGTTTTTCTCTTTTT
Source organism: Marmota flaviventris (assembly GCF_047511675.1). NCBI lineage: Eukaryota > Metazoa > Chordata > Mammalia > Rodentia > Sciuridae > Marmota > Marmota flaviventris. The sequence continues at coordinate 91,839,073 of NC_092500.1, read as the reverse complement.
TATCTTGATTTTTATTAGAAATGTATTAAAATTTCTCAGTGAATGAAATTAACATTATGTCTAATAATTTGTCAGGTTTGATTTGCAAATGTAAAAGGCATGCTATTTAGTATAGTCAAATTTTAAAATGTCATATCTTATTTGGATAGTCTCCATTTGATTACTATATTACATTCTTCTTTATTATCTATGTTTGATATTAATATTGTGGCAATGGGATTTAGGGCTTTTTTGTTTACCTGCCCCTCTCTCTATTTTGGATCATTTTCTCTATGGTCAATCATCTTCATTATTAATTCCTTCTGTCATAGTCTGTGAGTTGCCAACTTGCTTAGTGTTTTATGACTCACAGTTCATTTTTTTGTTATCTCCATGCATGGATAATAGCTAGTTCTAATAACATGCCAGGTTGTCTGAAGTTTTTATGAATTTGGACAATATCTGACTATTAGAATACTATAGACTATTAGAATACTATAGTATTCTAATACTATTGTTACTGGGAAGAAAGCTTTTAATATAATCATGCTGTTTTGTAAATAATGTAATTTCTCTCTGATATATTTTAACATTTTAATTTCATCATTAGTATTTATAATTTCACTTCTGTTGGAACACAAAGTGCATATTTGAAAATTCATAATTTTCTTCTATTCTGGAAGAGTCAATTTTCTATTTATTTATTTATTTTTCTACTTCTTATTCATTTTATTTTCTTACAATTTCTTGCATATAATATATTATTGTTCAAAATATTCACTACTTCTTCCTGTGGAAGAATTGATATATCACATTGTGTGATTTGCTTTGGTCAATTAACTTTAAGTGGGAGTGGCATGTGCCATGTTGTGTCTTTTAGATTTGATGAGTTTCTACTATCACTACTTCTATTTTGTTTTTCTAAAACAGATTGTATCTTTTTAAAATGAGAGGAAAAATAATCATGCATGAAAAATGGAAGCGGGGAATACAGACCTGATGAACAGATTTTACTTTTTCAACACTGTTCCCTATTTTCTAGTTCCTCTTTCTTCATTGTTGCATTATAACTATACATAATAGTGGGATTCATGGCTTTTGTTCCCCAGTTTTTCCCATCCCCTCTCCTCCTTCCTCATTCTCAATTCCCTTCCTCTACTATGTCTCCCTTCTATTTTTTTTCTATTTTTGAAATATGAATATATTGAAATATGAATCAGCTTGAAGTAACTTCCATTTATCAAATTTTGGTCAATTTGAATATAAAGTGGATAATGAAATTAATGAATGATAGCACAGTGAATCAAAACACACTAACTTTCACAAGATAAAAAGGGGGAAAAACATGAGGTTAGAGGAAATATACTAAAGAATGATAGAATTAGAGAACCATCATTTTATATCCATTAATGTAGTTTTAATGATTCAAACAAGGATAATCAATGGAACCTAAAACCACTGGTAACATGAAAGATTAAAGGATATTTACAAGATCTCAGAGTGTCACTCTATGTATTATTTATAAAATATAAAGAGAAAATGTGTCCTTATAATGGAGAGAACTGGATTTATTCTTGGCAATGTCAGCAGTGGAAACATCTGACATTACGTGCCACCAGATGTAGCACAGCAAGAGATATCCAACATCACCCACATGGTGTCTTGCCCGAAATAAACCACCTAAATCACATCGTAAACAAACATACTTCTTAGTACAAATGTAGGATTTCTATAAGTCAAAAGGCATGTAATCTGTAAAGAATCAAATATGAAGAAAAAAAGGAAAATTTTAGAGGATTTGTGTACAAAGAGAAACTGAAAGGAAATAACCAAAGATAATTCATAAATCTTGACTGTATCTAAAATGGGATAAAAGAAACTCTAGGAAAGATATTTTTGGTACAATGAGGAAATATTTTATGTTATATTGAGATTTTTAATTAATGCTTATTTTCTTAAGTGTGCTATTGTGGTTGGGTAAGACAATATCCTTGTCTTGGAAGATATATACCGAAATATGCAAAATGTCTTGATGTCTGCCAAATTCATTTGCAAAGAGGAAGAGAAGAAGATGGAACAGGTGGATAGAATGCTGTACTTGATAAGTGATGTTGGTGAGTGAGTGTATAGGTGTTTATTTTATTTTTTCAACTTTCCTTGAGCATTTGGAATTTTTCAAAATATAAATTTTGAAAAAGCTTAAAGCAAATCTCTAAATTTATGCATGTTTTTTATTTTTGAAGGCTGATTTCTCACTTAAATGAATTTGACATAGGTCCAAACTAATTATCAAAGCATGAGCCTTCTGAAGGGCACCATTAATTGAAATTCAAGCTGTGATACTATAAAATACAGAGTGCCTGTATTACGAGCAACTTGGTTTTTCCATAGAATCTGATCCACATTATTTCAAGTATTTTGTTCTTTGATTGAAACCATTATGGTTTTATTTAATCGTTGAAATTTTGCTCTGGCTTTAGAAACTCTAAAAACATAGATGACAAAAAATTAATTTAATATTGTAAAAATCAAACACTGATAGCAGGGTACAAACATCATAAGATTAGCATTTTCATCTCATCATGCTAGTATCATCTGCTAACTTCAAATAGATCCTACATACAAATATTATTTTCAAAGCATTCTTACACAAATCCTTAATTTCATATTGAGTTTTATAATAACATGTGGAATCAGTAAAAGTTCCAAGAAAGATGATCTTTACTTCTCAAAAGAAATGAGGAGAATTATGGTTTATTTATTTTTTAATCCATCTGCACAAAAAAAGGTGAATAGTATTCAAAACAGATGTTATGTGCCTTACCTCTTATGACTGGGAGTGCTTCCAAATACACAGTTATCTCAAATTGCTCAAAAACCATTACTTTAGTGAAATCTTGGAGGAAAATATTTCTTTTCTTTCTTCTCATTCCGTTCTCCCGAGCATGAAATAAAATGATTTTATTATACTAAGAAATGTGTGATGTTTTCTAAGAGTATTATGAGGGTGAAGATTGATTTTCCTGGCAGTTTCTCAAATAATTCTTTCCCTATTATTCAGCTTACAAAAAGAGGTCCATCATTTTTTTGTATTAAAAATATGTGGAATTTATTAAACACTTAAACGTGGGCTATTAAAATGAATTCCGCACATGAAATTTCTTTCCTAATAGCTTGCACCTTACTTTAATGTCCTTATAAAAATATATTTCTGATTAGTTCATGATTCCTTCAATTTTTCCTTCAACAAATATATACTGACACTGCTACACTTCAGATCCTGTATTGGCTTCTGGATTTACAAAAATCATTAAGGCATGTTCTCTGCTCTTTGGGGGATATTAAATCTAAGGGAGAGAGATACATAACAACAGATAATGGAAACACAATTTACAAAAGCACTAAGGAAACAACTGCAAAGAGCCATGAGGCCAAAATAATTGGTGGTGATAGGTCTGTCCTTATTTCAAATGCTAAATTTCTTTTATTTTGTGTAAGAAATTGTTATTAAGGTAAGAATAGACATACAACTCTTAACTGGAGATAAATGAATGGTTCTTATCAGAGATAAGTATTCAAGTATAAAGAAGAGAAAATAAAAATATAGAAAAACATTTTGCAATTTATGATTTAATAATCTATACTTACTTCCTTATTTTCATTTTTCCTTTTTTGTCAAACACAATCTATTCAAAGGAATTTACATTTAAACGTGGTTAGACAATTCTGAGTTTAATTCTTGAAATTGCTTGAAACTAGATGTTTTCTCTATTTTTTTTTAAATTCTAATATCACTGCATTAATGAGGTCAGGTATAAAAGAGAGAAAAGATCTCTAGTTAAAAAGAAAAGTTTAGGATCTGTGAAAACATCAAGTACTCTACCAATCATGAAGTCCTACTTCTCCTAAAATAGAAAGCATAAATTAACTTTAACCATAACAAGATACTCAGATAAATATATTTAAGAATTTAGGATTCAAGGAAATTCTTTGTGCTGAAATCCTGGGTCATGGGAGGGAGTGTGAGAGAGTTGTGTTGATGTCACCAACTTAAAGAATTTGAGCAAAGAAAATTAATTCATAGGCAATTTATGAAAGGCAGATGCTCATCTTATTGCTTCTATTTTGTTTTGTTGATATTTTCTTGTCTTAAAGAATCAGGAATCTATACCTTGTCTGAGAAGTGTCTTTCATTTGTGTTTAGAATTCACAAGCTGCTGCCTCAGGGATTAACTCCAGAAATTTCAATAGCCATTTCAATGCCAATCGCTGCCAAACCCACATCTCTAACCCAGAACCCTTTTCTGATACCAGAATCATGAATTTATGCTTTCTATTTGACATTTCTAATGGTATATCCTATAGTCACTTAAAGTTATCAGTTTGAGAAAGAACTATTAAATGCAATAACCAGTTCAATAAATTTTTTAAAGGACCAAAGAACCTGTATTGTGACTAAATAACTGGGAATAGTTACCAAAACTGTGGCATAGAATGACTCCAGGGAAGAAACTTCTGTCAACAAAATTGAACACTAAACACTAGATGACACTTTTAACTGGGAAATTGATCTTGTTATTTCTACCTTTGCTATGATGATGACTACTACTTCTACTGCTAATACTACTGCTGTTGCTACTGCTGGTATTACTACTTGAGAAGGGGATGAGAGGCAAAAAGAGAAACACTAACCCCACTTCTGGTTGATAATGTCTTCCCGTCTAGAGTCAAAATCCATTGTCAGAAATTACTCAAGTCAAGATCCTTTTAAAAATGAGAAAGTATTCATTCCAATAACAAAACTGAATTGATTATCCTCACCTCCATTTTCACTTTATTTCTTTTTTTCCCTAAATATCATCACTTTCCAGTCATTCACTTTAGTTACAAACTTGTAACTCTTAACCCATCTTTGAATTCTTGTTTTCCCATTTTCAATTAGTCCTGGTCCTATTCGTTAACCTTTGTAATATCTGTTCAATCCGTCTTATCCTTTACATAACTACTGTTATCTGTTTAAATTATGTCCTCACTATTTCTCATTTGGACTTTTCTACCAACGTATTAGCTCATCTTCCGGACTCCAATTCTTTCTCAACAGTCCATTCCTCTCATAATCAGAATTCTCTTTCTGAAATGAAAATCTTTCCAATACTTTCAAATCTATAATACATTAGTGTCTTCACCAGTCTTCCAGAAAGATGAAGTGAAAAGTCTTTCTTCAAACCCATCACTTTGTGCTCCTATTGTCTCTTAACCCTATCACTAGTCTTACTCATTCAAGCCACCATCACTACCATTATCATTGCCATTGCCATTACAGAATATATTTATTCAAAGTATATTAAAATGCATGTAGTGCCATTGCTAACATGCTTTTACATATGTTCTTCCACTGAACTGGGTAATGTTTATTCATCTTCCAAATCCCATCTTAGAAATCAGTTTTTTTTTTCTCAAAAGCCATCTCTTAATGTCAGCCTCCAATCACAAAGGTGCATTAGGCATCCATTGCATATTTTCAGCATAATAAAGACTTTGAAAAAAAGAAAACTCCCTTTCCATAACATTTAGTATATACGTTCCTGTGTGTAGCACCAGATTTTTAGCTGCTTAAGGGCTTAAATTCTGTCTTGCTCACCAAGAACTATTGTTTAATTCCAGCATTAGTCCTTAATGCTATTTTTCCAAATCATGATATTCATATATCAGGGAATACCTGATGATAGATCAAGACTTAAGTTAAACTGTGGAGTACCTTAGGATGATATATTTAGAGGGAATATGATATACACATGTAATATGACTGTTATATACTATAAATATATGTTTATATCACAAAAACTTGCATAGATTACTCATAGAAACAATATAATTATTTATATCAAACAATAAATAAAAATTGATTTCAATACTGAAAGTTCTGTACCTATAGATACTTGAAACATGCTTTTTTCTGCTGTTAGAAGATCTTGAAAGGCAAACTAAGAGTAATACTATGTTTTCCAGCATATTTGTTTATTTTTATTTTGTTTTTAATATTTCTAGGCTATTACAGAGACTTCTAGCTTCTCTTTTATTTATCTTATAGCATTTTGGTTATCTGCTCCATTGTCCTCCAATCTTTTCTCCCTGCATTCTAATCTTCTAAATGGCACATAGTTTTATTCATGTATTCTCAGAATACTCTAGGGATGATGCAGTCTACAGAGACCAGTGAACTGCACTTCCAGAAAACATCTGAATACATCCTTCAAATAAGATAGCATAGTAGAGTATAATTATACCCGTTTACTTAATCTGATTTTTTAAAAATTTAGTTATTGAAGGGTTCTGTATTCCTCTAGAACATAATAGAAAATAGATTACTGCAAAAACATAGTGACTTAAGAGCCATAGACATCAAGATCTATGCCAAATAAATTCATCTTTGTCCTTCAACTCTTATATCCAGCCCCTCCAGTTGCCCTGGAAGATTATTTGAACAAGCAATAATGGAAGCTACCCAGGGCCTTCTGCTTGTAGCCTGACCAGAGTTTCAGACGTGCCCAATACTGTGAATTCTTATTAATATAAAAGAAATTAATGTGTCTTCAATTTCTCTGCTGGATTTAGGAAGACAAGTTTTTTTAAAATATTAAATTAGTTATAGAATATCAGTGTTAATTATATTGTGAAATGCAGTAGAGTTAAGTAAAGTCCCTTCGGTTATGATTATTCCAAAATACCACAAAAGTATTTCACAAAATTTTTGTCCCACTATTTAGTTAAGTAACTGTATTCTTAAAATGAAGGCTCCCCTGGAGCCCTTTCTTCTCCCCCAGTTACTACAAATGTACTCTGATCTTAATTTAATATACTAGAGACTTAATGACATTGCTTTTATAATTATTTTTAAATTGCCAGAGAAATATTTTCTACATAAATACAGTTGACAGATATCTAAATTATTTAATGAATGAGTTTAAATTTCAAATAGTACAAGAAAATAATTCTACAATAAGAGTCAGAAATGTAGTCAGCACCTGATTTGCAGCTAGGATGATAATGTCTTCCTGTAAAACCTAGTTACGAGGACCTGTGATTTCATTTCCTGTACAGCTTAATTTTCTGGAGTCAATAATTGCCTCGTTTTTCACTGTCTTAATTTTCTATAAACATATCCCTAAATTTTCCATCTGTCTTGTTAGACCCAGCATTCAACTAACAAATTTGTTTTCCCTGAACATTCAAACTCATTAGATGATCATTATTTTTCCTCTTTTCCCATTTCAAACTGGACAAATTACTGTCAACATCTGCTGCATGTTTATAATCCTGAGGTTTCCTTTGATAGCTCTCCTGTGTTGAAGAGCCTGTTTGCTATTTCTATTTCCTTATTTTTCCTCTTTCTTTGTTTACTTCTTTCCTAGTATGCAGAACTGCTACAAGTAGTTGCCTAAGTAGAGGAAAAGTACTCATCTTAGTCCTTGAATGTCTGCATCTGTATTCACAGCTCACAATTGAGTAACTCTTTGCTTGATTCAGTATTATATAAGTTGATTTTAAGAATTTTGAAAGCTTTCTTGTCTCATCTGTCTTATCTTCTAGCATGTAAATCTCACTTTTACGAATACACATGCCATTTTTTCTTATTCATTTGTATGTAAGTTACTTTTTAAAAGTCTTTCTGTGTCTACCATAATTCTTAGTGTTCCAAATATTCATGATTTTCTAATTAGTATACATCTTTTCTAATCCAATTCTTTGGTAACTTAAGAAGCCCTTTAAAACCAGATTTTCTGATGGCAGCAAGACAGTGAAGTAGTTTTCTGGCATCCCCCCCGCCATGGTACAGTGATTTGACAACACTTCACCAATTGGAGTAACTTCAATAGCACCCAGAGTCCAGTGGAGAAATTCCGGAACACAATTGGAGCAAAAAGTAAATTAATTAAATAAATAAATAAGTAAAAATCTATAAATTGGCACACTGAAGAAGAAAAAAAAAAGAAAAATAGTTTTACTTTGTCTACATCCCCCATACATTGCAAAGTATCACAATGCAATGCCAAGAGACACCCCTTAGCACACATTTCTTTCCCAGAAAAAAGTAACAGAGTTGAAAGTGAATGCCTGGCTTCCTCAGCCATATGCAATTATATCCAAGTGTCCCGACCTACCTCTTTCTCAGTCTAGGTAAATGACTAAGAGAGGCTGAGAACAAGGAAGTGGAGAGTATTCAAAGAAACTAGGACTTAAAACTAAAAAAGGACCATGAATCCACTTAATGTTTCACAAACTTTTATCAGAAGGCCTGTCAAAAAGCTGCTTAGGATACATTGGCTGTGGAGTTCCCCAAACCAGACTGCAGGATTCCCAGACACTCGCTGTGTCTCATCCTTTCCTCCTTTGCTGTGGCTGGGGTTTTTTTTGTGTGTGTGTACACCCTGAATTATGAATGCACCTGTTGGCAGATGGTTCACAAGCTCAGAAGCCAATTTTATCGACTTTACTAGATTGGGAGAAGACACATGCCTGTGAACATTTCTAGACACCAACCTAGAGGGAGATTCTCAGCATCTAAATTGGCTCTATGGGATGGAGAAAAGGCATAGATGATCTAAAGAACCTCCACCACCACTATCAAGAGGGAACACCAGAGGTGAAGTGGGAGCATCCACAGCAAGGTCTGGGAGCCTCAGAATCTCTAGCCCTGATGACTGGGAAGGCGTTTTTCTCCCAAAGTCTGTTTTTAAAAGACTTTTTAAAGCTAGGAAGAAAGTATTTGGCAAAATGAAATATCATTTAATGATCATAACTTTTTACAAATTAACAATCAAAGGAATATGTCCCAATATGATAAAGGCCATATGTGACAAGCCTCTAGATAACATCATACTCAAAAATGAAATGCTAAAAATGTTTCTATAAATCTCAAATGAAAGATATATACTACTGGCACTTCTATTCAACCTAGTACTGAAAGCCCAAGATAGAGGAATTAAGCAAAAAATAGAAAATGGCATCAAGATTAAAGAGAGAGAGAGAGAGAGAGAGAGAGAGAATTGTTGAATTTTTTTTGTTTGCACATGACATGATCTTGTAGACAGAAAACCTTAAAGACTCTACCAAATAAGAACTATTAGAGATAAAAAGTGAATTCAGTTAAACTGTAGAACATAAAATCAACATACAAAAAATCAGTTGTGCTTCTATATAACAATGAGCTATGAATATGAAATTAAGAAAATCCCATTTATAGTAGTGTAAAAATAACAAAGTACTTGGGAATAAATTTAACCAAGGACTTGAAAGAAATGCACACTGAAAAAAATACAAGATCTTGATAAAATAAACTGACACCACAAATATAAAGAAAGATATTCCATGGTTGTAGACTTCAAGGATTACTACAGTTAAAATGTCCATACTAAAAATTTCTATCACCAAAGAGAAACACAGATTCAGTACAATCCCTATCAAAACTCCAATGGCAGTTTTCAAAGAAAAAAAAATTCTAAAATTTGTATGGAACCAAGAAAACCCTGAATAGATATAGCAATCTTGAAAAGAATGAACAAAATTGTATTTCCACACTTTCTCATTTCAAATTCTATTGTAAACCTATAGTAATCTAAATAGTATAATAATGTCATAAAAATAGTATAATACTGTCATAAATCAATGGAATCAATTAAGGAACCCAGAAATAAACTACACATATACAGCCAACTAATCTTCAGCAAAGTTGTCAAGAATACACAATAGGGATTAGATAGTCTCTTCAACAAATTGTGCTTGGAAACTGAATGTTCACATTCAACACAAAGAAATCGGATCCTTATATTCTACACATAGAAATCAACTCCAAAACTTCTAGAAGAAAAATGTAGGGGAAAACCTCCTTGACATCGGTCATAGCAATGAGTTTTTTTAATACAACCAAAAGCCCCAGCAACAAAATTGAAAATAAACAAGTTGGACTACATCAAACTAAAAAGTTTTGTACAACAGAGACAAAAATCAACAAACTGAAAAGGCAAAAAGTATGGAATGGAAGAAAATATTTGCAAACTATATATCCCAGATATCCAATAAGGATATCTTATATTATATTATATTCCAATATATAAGGAATTCATATGGATTTGTATATATTAATATATGTATGTATTATATATATATATATGTGTGTGTTCACACAATTCTATATCTAAAAATAATTTGATTAAAAATTGGCAAAGAACATTTTTCCAAAGAAAACATATAAATTGCATATAGGTATATGAGAATGTGCTCCATATACTACTCTTTAAGAAAATAAAAACCACATGAGATATCATCTCACACCTTTCAGGATAGCAATTATAAAAAAAAATAGAAAGTATTGTATTGGTCAGGATATGGAAAAAAACAGATCTCTTATAGACAGTTGTTGAAAATATAACTTGATATAATCATTAGGGAAAATATGGAGAGTCCTCAATAAAATAAAAAAAAAATTTAAAAAACTACCTTGTGATCTAACAAACCTACTACAAGGTATATATCCAGTACAAGTGGGAGTGGATCTTCCTGCGTTTCCTGTGTTCAGTGAAGCACGATTTACAATAGTCGAGACATGGAAATAACCAAAGTGCCTTCTGCGGACCTTGCCTATGTGTTTATATTTAGGAGTGAGGAACTAGAATATTGGAGAACTGTATAAGCAAGGAATATGCCCAGGCATCAATTTAATTTAGAATCACCCAATGGAGAGAAACACTTCATCTGGGCACTTTCCCAAAGTAGACTTCAGAGAATTGTCTTCTGCAGGACTAGTCAGTTTCTTCTGAGAAAAATTCCTCTGTTTACTGCTCGGAGAGTGGAAGGAGGAAAATGTGTGTATCCAGCCAACAGTTCTGTATGGCAAAGGTGTGATTAAGGGGTATGTGAGAACTTGCTTTAAGGGTCAAGGAGTGTCTTCCATGAAATTTATCCAAAGAAAGAATTTTCATCTCTTTGTGTCAATGAAGTGGAAGAGAAATGGAAGAGAGCAGGAGAGTGACTATTGCTCTGAACAAGAGTCTCATGACCTACATCAGATAGCCATCTGGAAGCTACAGTCTTCTACCTGGAGTTCTAACTCCCTGCAAACTCACTACTATTCCACAAATAACATTGTGCTGCTGTAATTATCCCCTTGCTGCTTGTATCACATTCTTCTTTTCAAAACAATTTCAAAAAAAAATTATCTTAAGTTCTCTTTTCAAACATTATTGTTACTTCCTTCGTCTGTGTGGGTTTTTTTTTTGTTGTTGTTGTTTTGTTTTTTTGTTTTCAATTGCCTTCTTTTCTAAATCTGAGTGGTAAATAGCTTTCATGATAAATGCTGCTTGCCATGGCTGCATGAAAGGCCATGTGGAGAGGGGTGGTAAGGCCATAACAGTTAAATAGAAACCAATTCTAGAGTTGGTTAGTGATGTTTGCCCTGGCGGAGGGAAACAGGAGTCTGGGGCTGATACTGATCTAAACTTTCCACTCCAGATCACAAATTTTTTAATGGAAATTTTTCCTGTTTTTATATTCCAACTCTGACGCTGATTAATTTAACTTAAAATGCTTTCTTTATCACTTTGTGGAAATACATGTTGCCTTATCTACAAGACGCAATTACATCATCTATAAAATGTGGGGCAATAGTTATCTATTCCACAGGTTATTTATGAAAAAAATGAGATAACATATTTTAAAAGTGCCCTGTAAATTTTCACCATCCTAAATTATTTATACTTTTTCAAGTTAAAAAAATATATACATTCATCTCACTTCTCTCAAGGCAGTATCAAGAGCAATGCTTTGCATGTGGTCAATTTATGATAAATGTGTATTAAAATTGAATTGTTTTCACTCATTTGCTCTGTGGACCTGGAAGTCAGTGTGAGTGTGTGTGTGTGCGTGTTGGAGTGATTATAATTCTACTAATCACTAATCAGTAAGTTATCATTTTTAAAAGTGACAATTTGGTGGTGGGGGGGAATTTCTCTTTTCTAATGTAGCCTCATTGGTGGCAAGGAACTGTGCCTGTTCCTAGCTAGCAAATTATATAAAAAATGTGCTATACTGTGGACATGTGATAAATAAAAATTAATATTGATGAATTAATCTGTGAAATATTCCCTAAGTAGCATCCTCATAAGACTATGAAATATGACTTCTCTGAAGTAAAAAGTAAAGGCTGCTAGTTCATTAATTCTCCCTCATTTTTTTTCATGTTGGGGTAAAATGACTTTCAGGACCATTAAGCTATTTGTCAAGGTTTCACTTTATTCTTTGACAGCTTTTATACATGGATTTGTTTTCAAGCCAGGCTCCTTCTACCATACTTGTAATATTTATACCAGAATGCTCACATTCAGAACTTACAATGTTAAAAAAATAAAAACAATTTTCCAAATCAGTGTTTGATTTCAGAGGAGAGAGTCACCAGTACATTTCAATTAAATATTACTATATCCCCTGACTCTCTGTGGGTCAATTCCACTCCATTTGATGCATTTTCAAATTTCTCATAATGAATCATACTTTATTCAGTCATTCATGCAATAAAGCTTCTAACCGTCCTTATATTTTCCTTCTCCTTGAAGACCACATTCAATCATGTACCAAGAGTTCTCAGTCTCACTTCCTGCACACATTTGACTCCATTCTCTTCAGCCCCACTGTCTCTGACTTCATTCAGGTCATTATGATTTTTTAGGAGACAGACTCTCAATTCAACTTTCTCTCCTTTTCTTCTCTTCAAATTATTGTAAATGATTCCCTAAACTCATCTTTCAGAAGCATAGGAACAATAGTGTCACATTCCTAATTAGAAACTTCTGACAAATGATCATTGCTCAAAATAAAAATAACAAATACTTCAGAATTTGGCCCTAATCTATCTTAATAACAACAGCCATATCTCTTCTGCCCTTTTGCAAAAACCAATACTCCTGCCACACTGGACACGTCAGCACTGTGTATTTTACACTGCTCTTCCTTGCACAATATCCTTCCCTGTGTTCATTATGGAATATCTTCTATGAATCTCTCAGGAACTTTAGACTGGTACCTGTTGAACAGATATAGTTTGAAGATGTTACCTGCTTGTTCAACAATATAAGCAAAACTAAGTTTGCATAGCTTTAGACATGCTTTAACTCTTCAGGGTCCTTATTTCCCACTGTTCTCCTGTATCCTATTCTGTTCTGATTCACATGTTTGTATTCCCAGACAAGCTTCTATGTGACTCCATTTATTCAATTGTAAAAGAAGATAACAATAGCCCTTATATTATAGAGTGGGCACATAAATTGCCTTATAACAATATCCCACACACAATAGTGTTAATGGCTGTTAGAAATAATATAATTGTTGTTATTGCTATTAAACATTTCTCCCTAAATGGAACTTCTTACTGAATAATTTTATGTTCTGGTTGATACCCCTTCACAGGTGGTCCAACACCAATCTGATTCAATCACTAAAAGTCAACATCCAAATCCTTCAGTCCCAGGCAAACCAGGAAAGTGGCTCACCCTATGAATGCCCTCCAATAGAATCAATCATTTCTACCTCTCACTCCTTTTGTACAGTGTTCATCCTTCTTTTAATAAAACTTTATTGTCACTGTCTCTTTCCCTAAGATTCAATTATTTGTTGAATTCTGTGTATGAACCCCCAACACTCAAACATATTTTTAGGGAATATATAAATAACTAAATGAACTCCACAGAAGAATTTAAACAACAAATTATGAGATAATGGCCTGGAAAAACATATATTTATTAAAAAGTATTTACTTTTAAGGACACAACTTTGATTAATAATTTCCTAATAGAATGAAAAAAATACGAAATAATTTGAGTATATGGTTCTGCCTTTGATGTGGATGAACATACCTGGATAGATCCAAGCTCAGTGTACCTGTTCCCTAAAATTTAGATTCTATCCCCCAATATTAACCCATATGAAGCATAAATGATTCTTTCCTATGTATTATAGATTAATTTAATTTTTGTTTTTACTGTGAAGAAACTGTCCATCTTAACTCTTCAAATGATCTATCCAAATTGTCACATGCTTCTCTATTGATGATAAGTAATTTAGGAAAAATTAAATATTTATAAATCATATGTGTTATGAACATATTTTAGTAAATATCATAATAGACCAATCTATAAAATTGAGCTGCCCATACTTTAATATCAATGAAACAAAATTTATTCTGAATCTGTGAGTGAAATATAGTTGTCATCTTTTCTGACAAACTAGTGAGAAAGAGGACCAAATTTTCTTGCAAGGTAGAAGAAGCCATGCTGTCACTTGAGGGTAATAAAGCACAGTGATCAGCACACTGCGTTCTGAACAGCTGGGGCATGAATTTGAATTCAAACTTATATCATTGTAAGGTTACCTGTGTAACCTTAGAAAATTCACCTATCATCTCTCTTGCTCAGTTTACACAGCTGTGAAATATGAATAGTAATATATATGTATTGGGATTTCAGTAAATTAAATAACATATTATCAACTAAGCATTTGGTACCAGAATATCATATAGTATATCCATGATAAGTTCTGTAGTTACCACTGTTACTATTTTATTTGAATTTTTTATTTACAATGGCTGCATAAGTATATATGATTATACATATGAAAGATCATAAAATGTATATTATATTCATTTCCTTGTGTCTATTTCAAATATCTAAACATTAAAATATTACTTATATCTTGCCAAATATAAAATAAATACCAATTTAAGTTCTAATTGAGCTTAAATTCTAGTTAAGTTCCAACTTTTGAATAGTGGGAATTGAGGACAATAAAGAGGAAAATCATACCTAAGGACCTTTTGTTTTTGAACTTGTACCATGCATAGCAAATTGGGTATTTCATATTTCATTCATTAGAATTAAGGAAAATAATAAAGGTGATAACATGTATTGTTTTACAGATTATAAGGTAGATTATAAGGTATATTTATAAATGCAGTGGCTTTAGGGTCTCAGTAGATGCCACTTTTATTTTCTCTCCCACACTTACAATTAATTGTACATGAGTGTCATAGATGACGATCAAAATATAGTTTTTTTACTGATAAAAATTGTACTGTTGCATATAGTTTCTATGTATAGCTATGAAGTACTTCCTAATCTTTCATTCTGGAATTAAGTTACTCTCCCAAACTGGAGGCCTCATCCTCATGAGGATAAAAGCCCAGTCCTGCATGGTTATCTTAGGATAGGAGCAGCAGATCGCATCATTAGCTCAGCGCCTACAGAGCACTGAAGTAATAACTCACTGCTATTCCCTTGGCAGGAAGGACTGAGAAAAGTATAGAAAAGATAAAGATGCCACATCCAAGATTTTCCTTCTTGGAAACAAAATGAAAATTCTCTTGCCTTGATGCACATGTAATTAGTTGGAGGAAAATATCTTTCCCTAATAATCTTTGTGTATCATTTATATATCTATTGACTCAAAAAGGATTTGTTTTTATTCTATGAATGCTAATATTATGTGATTAAAGACAGTTACTAGCCAAACAAAATAGCAATATAATCAATTATTTTACACTAGGATTATATAAAATCCTAATTGTGAAATAAAATTAAATAAGAGGAAGCTCACATAAATTATTTGAAACTCTTAGAATACCAATGTTCTGTTTGCTATAACTTTAAAGAAAGTCCACCCATCTTTTAGACTTACCCAAACCCAACAGCATTTGATAGCCCATAATAATGTTTAGCTCTCAGACAAAAATAAATAAATCCAAAGCATACACTTTGGGGGCTTCGAAGACACAGTTTACAAACTTCTATCATCCAGTCAAAGAGAGGGAGGAGAGTGGGGAGGAGATGTCAGAAAGAGGGAATGGGTTACAGAGGGGTGGGTTGTTCTTAGAGGAATAATGAATGCCTGCCCCTGTGCAGTGTGGGTTGTCCTAAGTGCTGACACAGGCAAACACTCCAGGGATGTGGGGAAATTGGTGATCTAGTAAAATATGGTCTTTAGCTAAAGGTCAAATGAAATTGTACTGAGAAACCTTGGGGATACTTTAAAGTGGGAGCTAAAGACAGAGGACTGCTCATTAGAGCTGTGCTTAAGTACCAGTTTCACTTTATCTGGGAAATTGTTCATTTGTGTGAGAGTCTGACCTCTGTCAGTTTGCCAAGCAGGCTGGGCCCCCCAGTGGTCCCAGGCTCACGTGAGCTTGGGAAAATTAAAGCTACCTGGGGACTACTTTCAAAGGACACTGCCAAGGTTAGCAGACCCAAATCCGACCTACCTCCTCTTCTTTTCCATTTATATCTGTTTGTAAAGTTCAAATAGTTCTCTTTATTTCCCAAAAAAGAAAGCGCTTCAAATGCAATAAAATGATAAAAGATTCTAAAAGGATGCAGCTAGAAAAAGAGAAGGTGAAATAAAAATGATTCAACTGAAAAGACTGGTTACTTAGGGAAATATAATTCAGATTGCTAGGTTACAATTATCATATTTCTTAATGTAGGTTACATTTATTTAGTCTTAAAATGTGTGATGCTGCAACACTTTAACCAGAAACTAGCATTATTTCTAATGGATTAATGAAAGAAAAAAGGAGGGAGGATTCTCCACAGAATTCATATCATCCAAAAAGTTAAAAATTAGGAATTTTTAAACTGCCCAAATATTTGGACCTTCTTAATACATATCAGTTGCAAAGGAAATACATTTAGTTGCAAAGGAAAAAGATGATGTTCATCATTCAGTGGCACAGATATATAATGAAAAAAAAAAGTTTAATTTTTTTTGTTCTAAATACTTTGATACATAAAACGCATATATGTGTGTGTGTGTGTGTGTGTGTGTATATATATATACATACACACATCATGTGATATTTTCATACCTGTATACATTGTGTAATTGGCACATTGCTCTCTTCAAATATGATCACTGCTTTTTGGAAAAAAATATTCAGAATCCTTTCTTCTAGCTTTTTTGAGCAATACAGTGTATAATCACAATCTGTAGTCACCCCACTGTAGAACAGAACACTAGAACTGCTTATTTCTAACTGTAACTTAATACCTATTAGTGAACCCTCCCCATCCCCCTGTCTTCTCTACTCTTCTCACCTCTGGTAACCACCATCTATTCTCAACTCCTATAAGGTCAACATATAAACACACACACACACACAGACACACACACAATTTGTTTTATATATCAATTAAAATTCCACATGAAATGACACAATACTTTCTGTACCTGTCTTATTTCACTCAACATAATGATCTTCACTTCCATTCACGTTGTTGCAAATGATAGGATTTCATTCTTTCCTTGACTGCATAGTATTCCGTTGTGTATGTGGAGCACATTTTCTTTATCCATTCATCAGCTGATGGACGCTGAGGTTGTTTCCTTTTCTTAGCTCTTGTGAATAGTGCTGCAATAAACATGGAGTAGAGATGTCTCCCTGACATATTTATTTCATTTTCTTTGGATATAAACCCAGGAGTGGGACTTTGGGGTCATACAATAGTTCTAAAACCTCTATACTATTTTCCATAATGGCTGAATTATCTATATCTATAGACCTATTGACCACTTTCAATTGGGTTGCTTTTTATTTTTGCTATTGAATTTTTGGAGTTTCTTATATATTATGAATATTAACCTCTTGTCAGATGTATAGTTGGCAAATATTTTCTTCCATTCTGTAGGCTGGCTCTTTACTCATGATTTTACTTTGCTGTGCAGAAGTTTCTTGGTTTGATGTAATCACGTGTTTGCTCTCTCTTCCTATGCATTAGAGATTTTGTCTACAAAATAAACCTTGCTCATTCCAATGTCCTGAAGCACTTTCCCTGAGTTTCTTCAAATCAGTTTCATTTTGTGGGGGCGGGGGTCTTACGTCTAAGTTTTCAATCCATTTTGACTTGACTCTTAACTGGTGAGAAATAGGGGTCTAGTTTCATTTCTCTGCATGTGGACACCCAATTTTCTAAGCACCATTTATTGAAAAGACTCTCCTTTCTCCAATGTTTTCTTGGCACCTTTGTCAGAAATTGGTTGACTGCAGATGTATAGATTTACTTCCAAGCTTTCTGCTCTGTTTCATTGATCCAAAAGTCTATTCGCATGCCAATATCATACTTTTTTGATGAATACAGTTTTGTATCATATTTTGAAGTCATGTAATATAGTGCTTCCTGATTTGTTCCTTTTGCTTGAGGTATTGTGTGTCTGTGTGTCTGTGTGTGATTCCATACAAATTTTAGAATTGATTTCTTTAGATCTGTAAAGATCGTCATTGCTCTTTTGATAGGGATTGTGTTGAATGTGTAGATTCCTTTGGATTGTATGTACATTTTAAACTTTTGATTCTTCCAACCCATGAACATAGTCTGTGATGTCTTTCCACTATTTTGTCTTCATTTTCTTTCATGATATTTTATAGTTTTTAGTCATAGAAATTCTTTATTTCTTTAATTAAATTTATATCTAAGTACTTAATTTTTTATCGTAATTTACTTTTTATTTATTTTTATTTTTTTACATCTATTACAAGTGGGATTGATCCCGTGATTCTATATAAGCTAATTCAATAGTTGGTGCAGAGCAATGATACCATTTTGTGTATGTTGATCTTGTATCCTGCCAGATTAATGAATGTGTTGATTGTAATAGTTTTTGTTTGTTTGTTTGGTTGGGTTTTGACGAACTCTGGGGATTTTCCTATATAGTTGATTATGTCATCTGTAAACAAAGACAATTAGCATTTTTCTTTTCAAATTTGGTTGCCCTTTAGGTTTCTCTCTTGCCTGACTGTTCTGACTAGGACTTCTAATACTATGTTGAATAAAGGTTGTTAAAGTGGGCATCATTTGTCTTATTTAGATAGCAAAGATAAAGACTTCAGGTTTTCCTTATTCAGTATTTTAGCTCTTGCTACATTATATTTGTCTTCTATTATCTTTAAGTACATTCCTTCTCTGATTTGTTCAGTAATTAATCCTGAGAATGTTGAATTTTATCAAATGTTTTTCTGTATCTACTGAAATAATCTTATAATTGCTTCCTTTAGTCAAGCAATATGGTATATATTTATTGATTTGTTTATACAAAATCAAAAAGTTACACTTCAGATATCTGAGTTAAATATTTATTGTTTGCTAAGATTTTTGGTTTTTATGTCTCACTGTGGAATTATTTTGTTTTTGAATGTAAATATTTGCTTATTATAGGTCTCTTCCTCCTAGTGTATATGCTTCAAGATGGAATGAACTTTGTCTTATTAATGATATTTATAAGGCCTAGAATATACTTGGAATAGTACTTGTTTGTAGGGTTTCTACATACTGCCTTTCGTACTATTTTATTCTTTTTTAATAAACAAAATACACATGGCAGACATAGTCATATGCATTATCTCATTTAATCATTTTAACAACCCATGACTGGTCAATTAGTAAAGTAAACTGCTGAACTTAATTGTCATATCTAATGAGTGATAAAAATGTAACTATGGCTTCTAATTCTATGAAGGTCTCACTATTATAATGAGGAATATTTTTTACTTATAATGAAAACATTTGTATTTAAGCTATTAGCCCAGAACCCTCAGCAATTTTCTTAGCATACTTAAAATTTCTGCAAGTCAAGTACATCATTAGGAGTTTGCACACATTAATTTTAATATCACTGGGGAAGGTAAGGTTATCCTGAGCTTGAAACAAGAAATATTCAGTATTCCATTGTATTAACCAATTTTATGTCACTGGGAAAAAATTCCCGAGAAAATCAACTTATAAACAGGAAAGATTCATTTTGCCTTACTTATACAGGGTTTCAGTCCATTGTCACTTGGCCCTGTTGATTTGGACCTGTGGTGGCTCTGAACATCATGGCTCAGAGCATATGGTGGAACATAGAAACTCACCTAATGGCAGTGGGAAGTAAAGACAGAAAGAGGAGTAGGGTTTCAATATCCCTCAAGGACCTAATTTCCTTTGACTAGGCCCCATTGTTGAGGGCCACAACCAAGTCAAGATGGCGCCTGGCAGTTTGCTAGGAGGAGTGGTTTGTGAGCCAACACCACTGAGCCATTAAGATGATGGAGATTCTTTATTGGCTGATTGCTGTATCTAGATGATGTGAATTGAAACAAGCTGTGTATAATCAGTTAGGTATATATACCTCTGCTGTCCTGCAATAAAGCGGCTCCCGCTGTTTCAATCTTCACAAGTTGCTTGTCACCTCCCGGTTATTTGCCCAGCCAGACTGCGGCACCCCATCTCTTAAAAGTTCCACTATGTCCCAATATTCCCATGGTCTGGTGACAATTTTTCAACACTTGGTCCTTTGAGAGACATTGAAAACCCAAATTATAACATCCAACTATTATCAAATTGCATGAGCAGTAATTTCATGTGGTTCAGTCTAATATTAATTCCATTTTTTTGGGGGGGCGTAATTTAAGTTTACAGAAATTAGTTATCAAGGTCCAATACAAGTAAACAATAAATGTAAGTTTTGAAGCGATATTTAATTACAAATCCCAAGCTCTTTCACTTGCTTCTCTCTTTCACTTGGCTGTATGTGGCTTTGGCTGTGAAATCTTGGGAGTACTGGATTCAGGGATAAATGTGATGCAGTATTTTGAATATTCGCTTTCTTTGAAAACAAAAATGGATTTATACAAAATAAAGTGGTAAAATTGCAGAAGGCACAGCATAGAGTTCTTTGCAGTTAGAAACTCTCTACTAAGAAACTATAAGGAGCTGAGGACGTTGCTCCTGGCACTCCCCTCCCCACCATCATTCTGCAGTGAAAGCCCACACTGACTTAGCCATTAATCACCACAATCATGTAATCTACTGGGAACAAGGGAAAGGTTATTTTCTTTGAAATATCTACCTGGTATAAATGCCATCCATATGCAAATGATTTGCTTCAGATAGAGCAGGGTGTGTTAAAAATATTAGCATATTTTCTAATAGTTGAGAAATGATTATACATAGATAGATGTGGCATATACTTAAGAAAGTTTTACTTTTTAAGATATTAAAAAAGGTATTTTCTCCATTTTCAATTTTTTTGTTAGTTATTATGTTCTTCTCTTTATCTCCAAACTTTTTAAAAGTCAAAAACTATAGTTTTTGCATTTTTATTAGGTGATAAATAATCAAAATGAAATGCAGTATTTCTGGAAAACGTTTATTTATCTAAGAGGTAGAATTTAATTTCTGGTCATAATTTAGGAATCAATGAAATCTTCAAAGTCTTTTGATATTTTTTCCTTTAAACAGCAAAATGAAAAATGTCCAAAATAAAAAATATCTAAAGATATAAAGAATTCAAAGATACAAAAACAACACTGTAACAGATAAATAGGGCAGTGACCCAAGTGTGATTTACTTAAGTAATTATTTCGATTGACCTTTAATGAAAAACATTTCCTTTCAATTAAATTTTTCAGTGGCTTGACATAAATTATTTAATGGACTGATTTTCAAGATTACAATCTTTCCATACAGCTTTCTGAGCAGTTTCACTTTCCTAAAATCACCTGTATTCTCTACAGACATATAAACCTATAAAAACATCTGAGACTTTGAAACCTGTGGTGTTTGGTTTTGCCTAAATTTCTCATTTACTGAGCAAAGGATTATGTTGAAGAAAAGTAAATTAGGATATTATTTTATGTTGTGCTGACTTCTAGAACTGCTGCTCAAATTTCTATGTAGCTCTTACTTAAGCAATTAGAAAACACATGCTCACACAGGACTGACATTTTACCCTAATACCTCCTTTACTTTTTAAGGATTTTCATCAGGAATTAGAAGGATTTTTATGAGGGAGGCAGAGTGGTATTTGCTTTTAAGTGGGTTTTATTGTAAAGGAGTAACTTTTATGCTCCTCAAAAGGGATACACAAGAGAGAGTTTTTTGTTTGGGGTTTTAGGTTCTCTCCCCCTTAAGGAGATAGCAAAACTAAAGTTGTGCTAACAGGAAGATCTGAAATGAAGTGAAGAACACTACCAGAGGCTCTGTTTTTCCATGGCCACAGCCATTTGGAGCTGGTTGCATTAGTTATGGTTACAGTGCCCTCCAGAGGAATTCTGCAGAAATTTGAAAGGCTAAGAAGGAAGGAAGAAAATTGAAGATTGGAAATGAACTGAAATACAAGCTTTCAAAAATAAAATGACATATTAATCTCACAGAGATAATTAATATGTTACTCAGTTTAAATTTGGTGCCAAAAGCCAGTACTATAACCATAGCAACAAATATCAAAAAGCATACATTTCTTAATACTTGAGGCCATCTGTGAATGTATATTTATATTTTGAATTCTTAACATAATGTAAATTTCTCATATTTCTCATTGAGTTAAAAATGAATTTAACTCAAGGAAACAGAATGACTGAGATTAAAGGGTTCAAAATCATGATCTAGTTATTAGTTTTCTTTCATTTTTCTGATGAGTTCATTAGGACTTGTTATGAATAAGCTGTAATCATATTAGTATCACTGAAATGAGTATACATTGTCATCATCAACCATTGGAAATACATTTAAATTGGGGAACCCAAAGCCCTAGATCATGGATAGCAAGCCAAAATTACCACCACAAAGTACCATGGGTTAAAAATAGATAATGAGATATGAAAGGAAAATATGAGGCTGCTTTATCTTTTTCATTTAAATATTTAAGCTTTCTTAATTTCAGAGAACACATAATGATTATTTCACATGATAACTTATTGTCATTATCATCAAAATTGCTTTTTCTATTTTATCATTCTAGGCAATGAGGCAAGTTCTAGGGAAAGAGAATTCATATTTAATGATTTGATGGTTTTTTTGCTTCACATACCACAATGATTTTCTGCATTTGAATTCTTGGAGGAAAAAAACAAATTAGCAGAAAGTAATTTCCTCTCAATAATTTACTAAAACACTAAAAGAGCTGAAGTTTTTATTTTAGAATATGATACCATAACATTAGATCTTAGAAAAATATTTTGTTAATCTGCTTGATGTAAGGGTAAAAGTAAGCATCAAAACCAATAATATTTAATATGTTCTAAATAACAAGAAGGATAATTATTTCTTGTATTGTCTTTAAGGAAAGAGAGAAAACAGAAATCATTGAAAAGGAGAATGAGAAAACTAGATTGGCACTAGTCCTAGAATCAGCAAAAAATTACCAGCAATAAAGGTAGACTAAGGGCACTGCTTATGTTACATAAACTAAAATATTGTTAATTAGGGAAGTTAGTTAAATATTTTAAGCATGCAGATGATAGAAAATGTATATAATCTGTACAGTGTACATATTACCCCAAACCAGCCAATATTACTGTATCGGCCACATTCATTCATCTTTTAAGTAAAATAAATAAAATATTAAATATAGAGTTAAAATGAAATATGCTCTGATATCCACCCTCATCCTGCTTCTCTGAGGAAATCATAGCTAAATGCAATGGTTTTGCCTCCTGGTGAGTGTAAAGCCAATAAGTACAACAGGAATAAAAGAGTGGAAAGAGGTTAATTGAGCAAATATGGAGACAGTTCTCGAATCAGTGATCTACCCAAAAATGGAAAGCAAGGTGCTTTTATGGAGGAAACGTGTACATACTCATGTAGGAAAGATTCATCAGCACAGGTAAAGGCAGGCACATTCCTGAGCATGCTCAGTTTGAGGTCATATATCACACATTCAAAGAAAATATAGACACAAATGCATCTGGGTAAAGAATCTGATGTTAAAATGAGCAAAGTTTACTCCAGGTCACCTATAAAGAATGAGTCAGAGTGACTTGGTGATTTTAGCTTTAGCGTGTTCCTTCTAAGTTTCTTGAAAGGGCTTTGGCTGAAACAAAACAACAACAAAACATCTAAAAAAAACATTAAGTCATTTAAAGGGGCAGCAGCTTTTCTTTCAAAAGTATAAGAGCTTCCCTCTGAAAGTGCCTGCCTAGCAGCTAACAAATTCACTTTTCTGATGTCAGTATGAACATCCCTATAAATATTTTTATATATTACTTAACGTTTTATATGATATTTCTCTGTATCATAGAACTTTGCATGTGGCTATATCCATATATATGTGTGTGTGTGTGTGTATATATATATATATATATATATATATATAGAGAGAGAGAGAGAGAGAGAGATCTATATATAGAGATATATAGATAGATATATAGATATAGATATAGAGCATGTGTATATGTATATATTATATAATAGTCCTTAATTATTAGAATTTATATATTTATACTACATGGATAAATTACACTTTCTCACTGAAGATTATATTTTCTTATTTTTTATTTTGATATATAAAGACAAGTTCATTTATTTATACCTACTCTCTAGTATCCATCTTTTGAATTAGTCACAGCACATTTATCTATTAACTTATCGGTATATTGTTAGCCATTGGTATTTGGTCAATATTGTAAACAAATTGCAATGAATCCTCAATATGTCTTTTTATATACCTTACAGAAAGTTGCCAAGGTAGATATCTAAAAGTGAAATCACTTTGTCTTAGAGTAGGCCAGTCATTAGCACTACTTAGTTGCTTGCTGTTGAAATTTGACAATTTATACTTCTGGCAATAATCTAAGAGATGAAGTATCCACTTCTATCTATGTCAACAGTTCTCATTAGACTTTTAAGTGGTTGTCAATTTTATGGTTACGGAATTCCAAACCAAAAATTTGGAAGGATCTTATTTTTGAATTAAGTTGAACACTGTTGCATATGATATTAACCAGCCAGAATCTTCTTTGAAATCCCTTTTCATATATTTAGCTTTTATTCATTTTGGTTGCTTTTTTGATAGTCTTAATTCTAGTAATTTGTTGTTGATTACATGTATTAGAAAATTCTCTCTGTAGCATTTCATTTTGCTTAAGGTGTCCTTTTTAATATACTAGTATGAATTATTTAAGTTTTGTGTTTTTTCTACCTTGAGAAATTATTTTCTGAATTTGACAAAATTACACTATGTGCATGTATAAATATACCACTGAGAATTATACATATATATAGCACCAACTAAAAATACATAACAGAGTAGAAGGTATACCAATAGAGTAGAACATGGAGAAGAGGGGAAAGGAGGAGTGGTGGGAAGCCAGGCAGGTAAATGAAAAGGAGCAAATTCTATCCTTGCATGTATAATTATGTGAAAATGAACCCAAGTATTATGTACAACTATAATGCAACAATAAAAGCAAAAAAATATTATTCTCCACCTTAATTTTATGAGACATGTTTTCTAAAAGGTCTTCTAAAATTTTAATGAACTATGGATGTCATAATTAATTTATGTAGATACTGCTTCATTTATGGCATGAAGAAGTGATAAATTCATCCATTTCTGAAAAATTAGCCAATTATGTGTCACCATTCATTGAAAAGTTTATTTTTACCACTGAATTATAGGAGCACTACATTATATATGCATGCACACATATATATGTTTATATTCCTAGCCACATTGTTTTTTTTTCTATGTTAATATAAATGGTATCTGTCTGTAGGTACATTTTAAAATTATTAATTACCAATAGTGGAAAAAAATATTTTTTAATTTCTCTGTAATGAGAAATTTTGTTAGATTCTTTATCCATTCTAACACTTTGCCTATAGAATCCTTTGGCTTTTCCATATAAATTATCACAACATCAACATATAATACCAATGGTTTTTTGAATTATATTTTTATGTCATTATTGGCAAGACCACCAATATAATGTTGAATCTGAGTGGTATTAGTAATTCAATATAATTTCTCATGAAAATATATTGTTTTAAATACTTCACCTTTGTCTAAGAACGATATCATTTATTTTTATCAGGTATTTTTTAATTACAGTGAGGATGTCTCTATCCATTCTAAATTTGCTGATTTTTCACTTTGAATTTCCTCTAAATTTCTCTATATAGTGAGAGAGTTGCATGACTTTTCTCTATTTGATTATTGACATGTAAGTAAATCATAAGAAAAATTTGATAGTAAAATATTCCTGGGTTAAAACTCAACTTGGTTATGAGTCAGCACTTGTTTTCTTTTTAAAATACTATTTTTAGGATTTTTTTATTTTGAGACACAATCTCCCTAAGTTGCTTAGGGACTCACTAAGTTGTTGAAGGCCTTGAACTTGTGATCCTCCTGCCTCAGCCTCCCAAGCTGCTGGGAGTACAGATGGGGGCCACCACCTCTGGCTATTCCTTTGTAGTTTTCTAATTACCAACATATTTAGATTTATTTCTACACCCTATTTTGTGCTATTTATCATAATTATAAAAAAGGTTTTGGGTTTTTTTGTTTGTTTGTTTGCTTTAGTCCACTCCTTTTCTTTCTTTTCTTATTTGACCTGACTTTATTCTCTTTTTTCTGGTTTGGAAATATACTTGTTATTTCTATTTTTCGTGGTCACAAAATTTTTTACATGATCATGTGACTTAAAATCTAAGATAAATCAATTGTTCAATCATAATACCAAAATTTAATTCTATTTCCCTTCCATTTTTCAGTTTATCTTTTATTTTACTTTATCTTTAAACCTTCCAGTGTTGGTCACACTCTTAATGTTATCACTACAGCCAACACTTACTCACCCGGATGTGTTTATTACTAATTTATTCTTTCACTGTTTCTAAAGACATGCCATTCCTTCCTATGCTTCCTATACAATATAATTTAGCATTTCTTTTAATGGCATTTGTTTGAAAATGCCCTGTTCCTTCCCACCCCACCTTTTCTTATAAGCTAGTTTTAATTTGTCATAAAACATTAAGTTTCTATCATTTCCCTTTGGCAATTTGACAATATTATTCTATTAATTGAATGTCTTCCTTTCTTATTCTTATAAAGTCTTTGCCAGTCAAATTTTTGCTTAAGATTACTTTTAAGATTTTTTTTAACTTATTTTTATTTACATGATTCACACTTGATTTGCTTTTTCAAAGCTAGGTTTCTTACCTTTTATCACATCTGGAAAAGATAGGGAAATTTATTTTTTTAAAATTTTTTTTTCTGAAAAGTTATCTGTTCTCTCCTATGGAAATTGTATGAAACATAGTCTACTTTTTAGGTTTCTAAACAATCTTAGATTTTTTACTTATTTTTTCCTACATCTGTGTTATCATCTGAGTGACACTCACTCAACTATCTTCCAGATCACTAATTATCACTTTGAGTCTAATTTTCTATTTAATCCAATTATTGTTTACATTTTATTGCAATTATTTGCTTTAATTCTATATATTTGTGTTCTTTTAAAAATCTGCTTTTCCCAAATATCTGTATTTTTAAAACATTTCTAAGATGATTGTTCCATATGATTCAGTGCATCCAATAGATTGTACTGACAAGAATACAGAACAGAAATAACATGTATAACAGAATGTGAGCACAAATGCCATCAATATTTATAGAAAAACTATAGAGTTTATACATTCACAAGGCATCTGAGTGACAGTACAGCCAATCTTTCTTACCAAGACAAAGTATTATCCTATAAGATGATAAAAATTAGCTGTCAATGATGATGCCAAATTACTATATGTTAGAATAACCTATTCAAGGAAAAATAATGATAACTGAAAAGGTCAAATAAGTAAGGAGAATGATGCAGAAATTTTAGGAATTGCTTTTAATAATAATTCATAAGAATGTCACAACATAGTTAACTTGAAGAATGCCACAGTGATGTTTTAGAGTGATGGCTCAATGTATTTTAAGAATAGATAAATTGAATTGTCAATTAAATGAAAGATTGAAAAACAATTGCCTAATATACTGTAATCCCTTTTCTAATTACTAACATTAAAGTAATGTAAGTTAACATGTCATTGTCACACACAGTGTACCAACTTCCATGCAATTTTTAGGAATTATAAGTGATATACACCATCAAGTTTTAACAACAACAAAAAAATATGAGCATGATTCATTAGCTTGGAAAATTTTAGCACATCTTAACCCTGTGAGGGCTCTGGGATAAATCATTCATTTATTTTAGTTCTAAATGAGGACCTTGTGTGTACATGTGTGTACATATTATAATATTATCAGAAAATATGTGTACATACAATATGTTAGTATTTTGAGGCCACTGAATGGTTATTCAGTTAATAACCATTGTATTATTAAGTTTTAAATATTTTATAGATAAAGAAACTAAAATTAAGAAGTTCAGTTTAGGAATTTACTTGAAATTAAAAAACAATTTTGGCATAGTTATTCTCATAGGTTTCATAACTCTGGGTAGAAGCTCTTTCTGCTAGTATAATTTGTAACAATTTGAAGTGTCATCTATAAAAGAGAGTCCCAAAAGCCCCTTCAAAAGGATGTTTGCTATTCTCACTGTAGATATTTGTATAGATAACACAAATATGATTGTGGGTTAATCAAGAAAAATTTCAATTTTTTCCAGTAGATATTACATTCCTTACTGGTATACAAGAATTTTTTAAAGTCATTTCCATTAAAAGTGAAAAATGGAAAAAAATTATCAAGTTTGATGAGGAAGTATAATCATTAATTTTATAAAATTACAACACTTGAATGTAAAATTTTAAATACTCTCTGTTATTACATGATACTTACATGGAATACACTTTTGTTGCATATCAAAGGATAAAGATTTTCTCTAGGAAAAGCAAAGGTGTAATTGTTTCAATGGAGAACTAAACCAACCTTTTTTTAGTGCAAAGAATACCATTTTCACTTGAAGAAATGATTGACAAACTATGGCTATTCAGACTTGGGCATTAGATGTTTGGTATACTCAAAAATGAAGCAAGATTGCCACTTCAAAGGAAACAATTGACTATTTACTGTTAGTAACAACATCAAATCTTGAGGGTGAAAGTTCAAATTTTGTAAGACTTTTATCCATTCCTCCGAGTTTTCTATGTTCTCAATAGTTAGGTCAATAGCAAAATTAACAAATGTGGTTGTTTGAGGATATTATGTAATAAAAGGTATCAATATCTGAAACATTATATAACACAGTAAATTTGAATTTTCCAAATAATCTATGTTTGATGTTCCAAAATCATACATGAGTTAAAGATCTACAGCAAGATAAACAAATAATTTTAATGTAATAATACATGAAATGTTTGCTGACAGGATTTCATATTCCATATTGCAATTTATATTTATAAACCTACCACTTGATGAGTTCTGTTGTGATATCAAGTGACAATATCCTCAATGATGTGCTAATGCTAGTAAAATATGTATCTCTTCCAAATAAGTTTCTAAGACTGGATTCAAAATAATATCTTGTATATAGCACCAAGGAATTCAGAAGCAGATACTTCCATCCATCTATTAAACCAGATTAATAAGTTTTGCAAAATGTGAAAAAAATTGCCAATATTCACCTTAGTTTGTTGTTTGCTTGCTTTGGAAATGACTTTTTCACTAAAATGCACTGCCATGTAAAAGCTGATTGCTATTGTTTTAAAATAAATTAATAAATGCTTTAAATTTTTCTCAATATCAATTTATAATATTATAGATTTTAATAGATAAAGGCCATTCAAAGTATCTTCTGAGGTCTTCACAATTATACAAAAATTCTTGAGACCAAAAATTTTGACAGCTATGGCAATCTGAACTCCATACCTTAAAACAATGAAGGTAGTAGTCTTATAGAGAAATATATAACAAAGAGACCTTGCTAAATCATCAATGTGCTATTTAGATCTTAGGCAGTCAAAATAGAATGACAGCAAAAGAGGGTGAGAACCAAAAAGAAGATAATTTTACTAAAATAAGTTTATAAAAGTCTTTTTAAAGCCTTCTTCCTCTTTCCCAGTTCTTGAAATATTGTGAAAAAGGGAGGTTTAAACAACTGGGTGATTATTACTAGCTGTTTACTTATATAAAATGTGTCAATAGTAAGTGTTAATGTAAGAGATTATGGAAAATGTTTTTGATAATTGTAATGCCAGTCTCTCATGGTACTCAAACAAATCATAGGGACATGGAGTTTCATTTGTGCAGCAAGCGATAACACAGTGAACAAAACTCCTTTCATAGTGTTATAGTAAATCATTAAACATGAAATGAGCTTCTGAGATCACCTTATGGACGTTTCCAATGGTGAAAGAAATTCAACTTAAAGAAGAAAATATAGGGTAAGTAATTCAAATGTATCGTGTGTGTGAAATACATTATCTATCATGAAATTTTTAATATCAAGGATCCTTGTTATATATGATCTTAGAAATGCCTGAATAATTTAATAATTATTAATTCTTAGAGTTAGAATTCCATAATCAAAATTTTCCTCTGTGTGTGTGTGTGTGTGTGTATGCACGCGCGTGTTAACTTCAAAGATTGTTCTTCTGGATAACAGTTGTTGAGAGAATAGGGTAAAGCAAAAATAATTAGTAAAACAATTTCATTGTTAAGAATCTTGGATCAAAACTCTGTTTTTAGAGGGTATCGTAAAACCAAGAAAAAGTTAAATTATATAGTCATGTTAGGGAATCTGACTTTCACCTGTCCCAAATTATAATTAAAATTCAGACAGAAGGGAGTAAAATAAAAACATAGATAACTATAGATGTTTTAATTGCAATTAGGATATGTAGTTAGGGAACAGCAATTACGAATAGTGTTCAAGTAACTAATGGCAAGAAAATAAATGTCTTATTACAGAGACATCAATGAAGATTTTTCATTTATTACTTTATAAAACTGGCTTTCATATTTAATGCATGCTCCTATTTCCTATGATTTCCATTTTCACATAGGATTTCAAATTCAGAAACTCAACATATGACACTGAGCTTCACACTGAATCCTTCATTCTAGTAATGCAAACTAAGTTTATAGGAAAAAATAAACTAAAACTTCAGAAAGTATTTAGAAGAGATTCATAAAGTGCTAATATATTAAATGTTCTGTGGATGTATTTGTGCGAGGTATTACAATATATAAAAGGAACACCAAAAAAAATTATGACACAGACCCTGCTTTCAAGATCTTGTTCAGTAGAAGGGGGTAATGTGATAATTATAGTACAAGGAACAGCTTCAAGACAACTGTGCGACACAGAGATTATAATACCTGAATTTAATGTGAAGTAGTGATAGAAGAACATAAAGTGCTGATGAGATCTTGATAAACTGAGGATTAAATCATGCAATATAACTTCATCTGCTAAAGCAAATATCTAGAAGAAAATAAATCTTCCTCAACTGTGTAATATATAACAGAGTTGAAAACTACATGCTAATTAATAGAGGTGATATGATAATCCTAAATTAAGAGCAGAAACTTAAAAAGAAAATTATGTAATCTTAAACTAATTCCAGAACAGTCAGCTTAGTTAAACTTTTACAGAAGAGAAAGTATGGAGTCAATCGTAGGCAGTACAGCCATCCCCCAGTATCCTCAGGAGATTGGTTCCAGGATCCCCACAGATCCCCAAATGTTCAAGTCTCTTATGTAAAATGGTATAGTGTTTGCATATAGCCTATGCACAGTTTTCCATATAGCTTAAATCATCTCTAAATTACTTATAATTCCTAAAGCAATGTACATGCTGTGTTAGTAGTTGTTATATCACATTGTTTAGGAAACAATAACAAGAAAAACCTGCCTGTACTCAGTACAGAAGCATTTTGTAATTTAGAATGTTTTCATCTACTAGTATTTCCTCTATTCTTAATTATTGATTAATTTTATTTCCTGTTGGAAACTTTTCAGCTTACATCCTTTTCTTATTTTAGAAGACAGTTGAAGTAAGATAGTTTACTCAGCTTAAAGGTTATCTGCTTGCTCTTTCTGTCTTTATGCTTTTTTAAATTTCTTCATAGTTTTTCTTCTCTCTTTTATTTCTTCCATTATCCCCTCTTCCTTCTTTATGAAATTCCTAGAGAAAAAAATTTAATCTCAAGTGAAAATTATCAATAAATTAAATTTTAATTATCATATACATGTGGCCTTCAGTTTAAAATATTTAGTAGGGTTTCTATATTATTAGTATCTATATATCTGAGGAATAAAGTAGAGGGATTTCAACAGGCAACTAATTGGAGTTAAAAGCTTCATGAGGAAATATTTGAGAAACAGAAAATTAGAAAGGAAAAAAGAACAAAAGAAATTTCAGCATGTAAAACTTAATTCTTTGGAATATCTCACTACAATATTTACTTTTAATAAGCAAAAATACTTCTTTTAAGAAAAATAGTACACAAGCGCTCTAAAAGTAAACAAAGCTTTTAACTGAGAAATAAGCCTAAATTATAAATTATTAGAAATATATATTTAAAATTTGAGCCCTCCATAAGATTCATCGAGCTTGTAAGAGATGCCTTAAGCACCCCTTTCATTAATAAACGTGGAACTGGCAAAACTGAAACCAAACCAAATCCACAAGTGGGCATCTGGACACTTCTAGTGTATGGCAGCTGGCTATCCACAGGTGGCTTCAGAGTGAGGCCCACCTGTTGGAAAGTACCAATGTAAAGGATCAAAAGGTACTACCAATGTGGGCTTGGAAACATCCCTTTCTCATGGGAAAACACAGAATAACCCTGATTGTAAGTCTGATGTATCCAATGGAGTCCAATTTAATAATTTACCATGAGCAATGTGACTGTCATGCACACCTAATTTGCAGGTCTAGACAACCTCTCCTCACAGGAAGATTTACATGGGAACTCAAATTTTAGGATTGTTGGCAGTCTTATGTATAAAAGGAGAAACATTATAATTTAAATATTTAATGGCAATATATAATAAGAATCATTTGTTTTTATGTGGAAAATAGTTAATGCCAGAATTTCCCAGAACATATCATAATAGTGTTGTGAAGAAAAATGATGTTATATAAAACATGGTGGGTACTCAATAAATTCTAGGAATTTGCTTCTTTACCATAGATCTTCTTAGCATTTAGTATGCCAATGTCCATTACTGATACCTCTGGGTCCCAATAGACGTCTTTGGTGGGAGTGGGGACATCTATTGATATTTACCAAAACGAGAGAACCAGGAAACCCAAGTTTAGGTGTTGGAATTATAATATTCAAGAGTCCTCAATTTTTTCTTCCAAGACAAATATAAAAGCAGTTTATTTGTGGCATGCCCAATGTCTATAGGACAGGGAAACCAAGGCAAGCAGATCCAATGACACTCAAACTAATGAGAATTGTTAGAATGTGGAAACTAACATTGTGTATTATAAACTAAAGAAATGGGCTGGGTGTGGTGGTGCACCCCTGTAATCCCAATGGCTAGTGAAGTTGAGCCAGGAGAATCATGAGTTCAAAGCCAGCCTCAGAACCTTAGCAAGGCCCTCAGCCACTTAACAAGACCCTGCCTCAAAATGAAAAATAAAAAGGGCTGGGGATGTAGGTCAGTTGTTAAGCACTCCTGGTTTGGTTGGAAGGAAGGAAGGAAAGAAAGGTATCCAGAGCTTTCAAGGTCACCAGAGAATAGATCAGAAAAGACTAAAGCAAAGGTGAGAAGGAAGAAAGAAAAACTAACTCCTGGTGGGTAGCTCTGAATTCTTAAATTAAGCAGCATTTAAAATCAGTGGTACCCTTGAATTTTAAAGTTATATAAAACTGGAAAATCTGTAAATTCTCTTCCTTTTCATATTCTTTTTGTATGCCCAGGACATTTAACATATAATAAGACAATACTTTGGGCATCTCTTACTTTTATTATCTCTTTGTCATTAGTATGGGTTTTAAATTTATTTTTCAACATTAATTTGTTTAATTTGCAAGTTTTTGATTATTATCCTCTGCACTACTTCAGGCAAAATCATGAATTAAATGCAAGGTTCCAATGACCTCCATTTTTGTACAGCTTTCAGATCCACTGAGATAACTTTTTGTTTTTAGTACTCCAGAACACATCCTCTGTGTCCTAAATACACAGAAGTATGTCTGGTACTTAAAAGGCTTGAAGATTGTTGGATCTCTTATGCAAAGTCATCAGTCTGCTATTTTCTTTTCTCATGTCATTAGCTCTTCAGAGTACATCCTGTGCTCAGGAATTCAGCCTACTTCAATTCCCCTGCCCCCATCCAAGATACAGTGCTTCTAAGGTGACTAATGTTTTTAGGTTATAAGGCTGATAAAATTGATAATGACTGGAATAGTATTATACTTTTAACCTTTCAAGGATATATATTGTTGAATAAAAAGAATTATTTTCAAAAGAATGAATATCTTGTTATGGGATTTAATTGAAGATACTTTGAAATGATAACTCCTATTTGCCAACTTAAATTATATCAAAACAACAACTACCTTTCCACCTTTTCTAAAGAATCGGTATTAGCATTGCTCTTCTTTCTTCCACACTTGTACCAGAAGTGTGTTTCCTTTTCATCCTGCTCATGGTCCCGCTGGACTCCAGATAACCAGTAAGCTTTATCTCATTAATGAACCATATTCTGTTGAGAATAGCTGTTTAGAGCAAAGTATTACATAAACCACTTTCTGGCTCAGGGAGAAATAGAGCCAAGATCAGCTCATGGTATCTGCCCATGGGCTCAGGTGCAATCTATTTTCTCATCCAGATGCAGTGGAAGAAATGGGTGGTATTTCTCCTCACCCCTCCTAAAGGTCATGTCAAGCACTCCTAGAACAAAAGATAACAAGAGAAAAGCATAACAAATCTATTTAATCAATGTTTTATGTGACATAGGAACCTTCAAAATGAAGAACCAAAGACCTAGGAAAACTGTCATTTTTCTGCTTCGATTTGATGAAGAAAGGATAGGTGGGTAGAAATGTGTTTGGACAAAAACTGTCTCACTTAATGTAAAAGGTTGAAGGGGGAAACTCAACAAGGCCTGTCTGTTCAGACTCTTCTTGTCTTCCCCATGTGCCATTTCTTCCTCCTAATATAGAAGGAAAGGTCTTCTGAAAAGAGAGTCTTTAATCTACCATCAGACAAGGGAGGTCAGAGAATTTCTGTATAACCAGATTTTACACAATATCTTAGCTATAACAAATTATAAAGAAAAGTAATTTATAAAGACAAATGGTTTATATTGGAACACAGTTTTAAAGGTTTAGTTCAAGATCAGATGCATGCATGGCTTTGGGTTTCTGGTGGGCATATCAGATGTCAATTGCAGGGAGACCACAGCAGAGCAAACTGCTCATGTTTTAGTCAGGAAGCAAAAAAAGGAAAAAGAGGCCAGGGTCCCACAATTCCCTTCAAGGGAATGCCTCCCACTATACCCAACCTCCTAAGGGTTCCTCCACCTCTCTGTATGCCATCCTGGGAACCAAGCCTTCAACACGTGAACCCTTCAGGGACACTTATTCCAACACAGCACATAGAAAGGCAGGGGATGATTAGTGTTTTTAGGCTATATGTCTTTCTTTAGGTAAAGGGATCCTAGTTTCTATGATCCAAGGCAAGAAAGAGAAATTCTGGTTTCTGTTGACTTCCTTCATGGGAAAATAAAGGATGAGAGAAGAGCAAGGCAGAAGAAGGTAAGGGACATACTGGTTCAGAGGCTACTTCTGCAGCTTTCCAATGTCCTTCAGGTCAAAGTATTCAGCATAAAAACAATCCTTATTCTTGGTACTATTTTCTGAGCCTTAATATAGATTTAGCAAAATACTTGTATGATATTATTAATATTATCTGACTAGCAAATCTTTATGTACTTTTCAAGCAACCAGAATTACAAATTAAACAGAAACTAGAAATCTAAAAATTTTCTGCTCACTCTATTACAAAAGTAAAACCTTAGCTCTCTTCACATTTTACAAAACAAAATTTTAGAAGTAGAACTCTCACTTTTTAATTTTTATCTACACACTCATTTCCAGCAAAGAAATTCAATAGTTCTTTTTAAAAAAAACATTTTAATAGTATCAGTGAAAATAATATTTTCTTGAATGTGTTTTTTGTGAGATATCCTGAACTCAAATCTGAACTCTTAACTAATTATAAGTTTTGCTAACTCATAGTAGTTAAGATTAGTCAGAAAAGTTTGTATCCTGTCTAGGTAAACAAAATGAGAGTTCATTCATGATGCCAAAAATGCTGTTATACATGTATATGTATGTTACTAGATATAAAAAATGCATTTTATGAAGCACAATCATTTTGTTTTTTAGTCCTAACAAAGGAAAAAGTACAATGGATAGAGTTATATTTCAATATAGCAGTCAAAAAATCATTCACTTGTTCCAAACGTGCCAATCACCCGTGCCGCCTTTACTTCCTCAAGGAGAAGAAAGGCAATATTTGAGTGAAAGAAATATAGAGTTCTCATGATGCATGAGTTTTCTCAGTATTACTATTCCTCTACCCACAAATGCAAAGAGCAGCTTCTTGACATTTAAAGAAGCATTTCATTTCCAGAAGGTGGAGCTGTAGAATAGTGAAAACCCCAGGTCTGCATCCATTTGAAACAAAGCAGATGTGCATTCATTTAGAGTTTAGTTCACTGAAATTCTGAAAACACAGAGTGGGTATTCAAATCAAATAATGTCCTGCTGCCCTTTCATTACTAGCATTTGAAACTGCAAATATTTTCCTATATCTGTGACCTAATTGACAGAGAGACTACATCACAACTGTTTAGATATTGCACCATTAAAACAAAATAGATGGGAGTATAAGATATGTTAGAAAAGTAGGTCAGTTTTACATGAGAAAAATACCAACATCTGTTTGGCTTTTGAAGACAAATGAATTTGAATAACAATCTATGTCACACAATTGCATCATATATAGAATATATGAAAATCAAAAAAATAATAATTTATCATCTACAAAATCAGATAATAAATTAGACATTTTTGATCTCACAGTGGTTGTTAAAAATACATCTTTAATAAGCATATGGAAATCTCAACTTTAATAAGCATATGGAAAGTGCAAATAAAAGAAAAATTACAAATTTTTTTCAGAGAAATTAAATTCAATTAATTTGTGAATTTTCCTATATAGGGTTCTTAGAAATCTTTATCTAGTGAAAGATATGTAGCATTATGAAAGTAATAAAATTTGGTTTTAATAAATTATATATTTTCTATGCAAAGACAGATTGAGAATCTATGTGATGTCTGTGATTGTGAATATTTATAGCACATTTACTTATTTGTGTCAGGAATAAGAATTTATTCAGTAGTCAAGTGAAAATTATTATATTAATAAGGAAAACACCTTTTAAACTGTCAACTAATTGTTTTCTGGAAAAAGCGCAAGATTTAGTCATAATTATTTAAATCCTGAGAGGTACTTTGTCTGGGTATTATTAATCAGTCATTACCTGACACAAACTACATTTGCATCCCTAATGCACTGTAAATATGTGATAATACTAGTGGATGGCTGGAAACATATTTGAAACTCATCATGTAAATGTATTTAGTGCAGCCTTTAGAATCACAAATGGATTGATAAGTTTCACTCTTACTTTTGTGGAGTTATTTTTAAGGTACCCCATAGTTTAAAATGTATGTTGAAACTGAAATTGGAGATCGCTCTCACTTAAATATTGACAGAGTCATCCTGTTATATTTAATGTATTTTTCTTAAAATATGTCACAATAATATTTGGATTGTCCAAAATTAATCATTCTTATTTTCAGAAAATGGATATTTTAATAAAAGAACATTCAGTTAAAAAAATGAGGGATGTTTGAAATATGTCTGGAATTAATTAGATCAAGTATTCAGAGTCAAATTAATATTTTTAGTTCAGAGGCAAATACAGATATAGATCATTACTCTAAGCAGAGTGCAACAATTTATTCAGGGGATAAAACTAAAGCTATATAACTGATAAGATATATATATGGACTCAGTTTTGCTCAATGAGCAGGGCTAGTTTATCCTCCACTACCACAATCAGGCCTAAAATGATCACAAACTGAGACAGCACCATATTCACTGCATGACAGAGTAAATTAAAGATTCTTCCTGCAAGGCAGCATAACCTAGATCTATAAGGATGGAAATAATATATTATGATAGCATAAGGGAGGAAAAAGTAATATCTTTATATCAAGGTTTATGTCCGAGACACCTATAATAAAAGACAGATTAACAAGAGAAAAGCAAACAAATTTACTTAATAAAAGTTTTTACAAGGCACAGTAGGCTTCTTAAATGAAGATCCAAAGAAACAAAGACCCCTGAATATTTTTATGCTGTTTGATGAGAAACTGGAGAGCCATGCAGAAGTGTCACTGGGGAACAGAAGGATCTGACTTATAATAATAGACTGGGGGACTCACCAATTCCTATTTGTTCAGATTCTATTGTGTGTGGCTGTGTCTTGAGAGACAAGGATGCTTCTTTCTTCCCGAGATGGGGAAGGTACCTCTCCAATGAAAGCTGTATGACTGTGTAAAGAAAGGGTGAGTATTTACAGGAAGGGAAGATTATTTCATTATCTACTTCAGAGAGGAGGCAAGAGGTTAGCGAGTGACTTTCCTGGTACTTCTGCTTCCTCAAATGCCATACTATGGGATAGCATGTTTTGAACCCCATCGATAGAAATTTGGGAGTGATTACCTCTGGGGGAGGAGGGGTGGGACTTGTCTTAGAAGATGAGTGAGGAAGCCTTCTCTGGGAAGATGGAAATATTCTGTACCTTGACAGAATCATACAGGACTGTCTATATGCTTCTTCAAAACTCATCTAGCTGTGCACTTAGATCTATGCATTCCACTGTATTTAAACTATATATTAGAAAAAATAGAACATTTTAAAATGTTGAGCTACAGATTTTCACAGCATGGATGATGAATTTCCTTCCTTGCTGTACCAGCTTTGTCTGTGATGGGCAGCAAATTGAAAAAGGAATAAATAAGATGAAAAGTGAAAAATAAGTAAATTTTTACTTTTTAATAAATGCATATGGTTAAAGTAGAAGTAATACACCAAACTTATGGAAATATAAATTGCCGAAAAGTGGGATTAAGACCCATTGAAAACTAGTTGTTCAAAAATTACTTATTAGAGCTTATTAGGTTCAAGAAGCAAGAGGATTTGGGTAAATACGAATTCATATTATAGTAGGAGAGTAATACATATCTATGTGTATCTCATGTAGATACACATAATTTATAATTATGTAATATTATATAATATACATATTATATATAAAGTCAGAAGTTAGAAAGTTACAAATGCCACAGGATCTGTTTACATAAAGAGCAATGTAATTTCAGAAAACACATTAGAAGGGTTTTATTCAGATCTTAAATCTTAAAAGAAAAAGATTTACAAAGGAAACTAGCCATCCTGAGGTCTGTGGCAGCTGTACCCATCAGTTGTAGCTTGAGGATATCCTTAAAATACTAGACATTCATGTATTTCCCAAATGTCCATGGCATAATTAGTTTGACTATCACTGTCCATTTTTTCTATATTCTAAATTGTCTGGCAGGTATGATAACACACAATAATTAGTAATAAAATTAGGCAATACCCAATATGGTGGCTTTGACTGTTCTCTCTCATTTTCAAGAGAATAATTAGTCTTTCACTTCACAGACTGCACATTGTGTTTTGCTCTCACCTGGGAACCCTCCTAGCCAGAAAACAATGAGGATTTCTTGAGATTGCAAGAAAGGGATAAATCTTGAGTAAGAGAAAAAAAATGCATATGAAGGGCCTAGGTTTAAAATTTGAGGAAAAAACAAAACAGTTTACTCAACAGACTTGAAGATGAAGGAATACATTTGGGGTTTTTATGTTTTTATTTTTAAAGAATTCAACTTTCTCACCGTTTCTCACCATATTCAGAAAGTCAAAGTTCCTTTTAAATATAATTATTTGGTGGATTACTTCTACTTTAACCATATGTGTTCATTAAAAATAAATTATTTATTTTTACTCTGTATTAATTATAATTACCCACTAATTTTACATAGAGTTAATGATGTAGGATTGTTTGTCATTTATTACTGTTTTACTTTCAAGAATGGAACATTAGACTTTAGGAGATCACATTTCAATTTTTGCATATATAACTGTTGTCTTGACTTTATACCAAACTGCATGGAAGTTGTAATAGTCTATGATGTGAACATGTGACAGGATGTTTATTAAAATGAGTCTAGTGATTAGTAGCATCAATATTCATAGGATGAATTCTTTGTTTGTCAACAGATACATTTTTATAAACTTTTAGAATATCTATCTTTATTTTGGATCTATATCTGGAAATAGTTTGAATCTATTCTCTCTCTCTCTCTCTCTCTCTCTCTCTCTATATATATATATATATATATATATATATATATACACATGTATATATATATTTGCAAATAATGCAAATGAAATTTTAAAAATAATTATTTAAATCTATGATCACTGTTGTAGTTTACATGATTTAAAACTAATGTTTGTAATAAAGATATCCAAAATGCACCATTCTTTTTCTTTCTCTCCCTTCCTCTTTCTCCCTCTTACTCCCCCCATAAAAAAAAAAAAAAAAAGATTATAAGAACCAGCAACTCAGCTTTGTCATTCTCAGCACAGGGTCTCCTTACTACCTTCCAGCTGGTGTTTGTGTTGGGAGTTGGGTAGTAGACAGAAGGGTACATACATAAATTTTTTAAGGGCACACATGAAAGAATCACACATCATTTCTCTTCGTATTATATTGACTAGACTGGTAACTTGTCCACATCTAGTTGCAAAGGAGGCTGGGAAATAAGGTCTTTGCCTAGCTGACCACTACTATGGGATGACAGGTTAAATGATACTGCAGTCTACTACCCAAGTGTCCAGGTATACACAGCTCCACTTATCTGCCACTCTACACACATAGACAAGCAGTATTAAAAAGTCCCACTCAGAAAATGGAAGAATATGCACTTTGATTATTGACATATTTCAAGATAATTATCAAATTCTATGAGATAGGAATTTCAAATATTCCCTGCCCTAACAGTGAAAAACTGTATTCTCGATTAAATCCCACTTGGGTGATCTGGGAAGAATTCTTGTGTCCCTTATCATTTATGGTTCTGATGGTGCTTTCTCTTGGAGATTCTTCATCACTTCTATAGTGATACAAGAACTAGTTTGTTGTGACCGATTGATTTATACTCATCTTCCTGGTGGAATATCAATACCTTCTTAAGAGAGAATTGAAAAGTATTTACTCATTGAAAGTGTCTACATTTTTGTGGTTTGTATTCTGTAAAGCCAGTTGTAAGTCTCCAGTGTTGCTTTAAATGTCAAATGCACTGGCTTTTGCAGTTCAATATAATTCCTTTAAAAACTTAGCATGCTTTCAGTCTAGTTGCTTATAGTTAGATCTGTGAGCAAATAACAGTAAACAAAGATCGAATGTAGGTAACACTTTTGCACTTACAAAGTACCTTCTTTTAGTTACTGGTTTTCTGGCTCAGCACATTCTACTCTCCCTCAATTTAAAATTTCTACTTTCAAACTCTTTGAAAATATTCATTTAGGTAGGAAAGCATCACCCTTAATTTGACCTTTCAAACCGGAATGGGCCCTGTGTAACTGAGAAGTTTTAATGCTGGCACTTAAAGAAGCCAGATGACTATTTACTTCTAAGGCAGCTTCTCTAAAATAACTTAACTAGGCTACACACATCTCATCATAGCTCTTTGCTTAAGAAACAACCTACATACATCAGCATTCTGTATTTTTTCACAGTTCTGAATTTTCTAAAACAGTTCACAGAAGTTACCTGTTCTTTTGGCAAGAACTCTACCATTTTAAGGATTAAAAGTGACAGTTTTACCAAATGTCTCATCATAGCATAATAAGAATTACCATCCAGCCTGCACTATCCTGGCTCTTGTCACCCATTTCTAAATGTCAAACTAGTGCCTCATTGTTTTGTTTTGTTTTAAAAAACCCACTTCAAGTAACCAAGTTATGTTTTATTTAAGATTAAGATGCTATTAAAAGAGAAGGGAGAGAGCCTAAAATCTGCATTTTAAATGAAATAGGAATTCATGTCTCATTAAATACCAACTGGTAGAAGGGTCACTGTTGCCAGGACAGCTCCATCATTCTCAACATGTGACTTCCATGTCTGGACTCAGAAGCTATTTGACCTTGTTAACACAATGAACGATCAGAGAGATGGAAAGGTGCCAAGATACTTCACACTCTAGCCCCTACAGGGCAAAATCCAGAGGAACCAAATATAGCTTCTGTTTAAAATTCCATTGTTTAGAACCTAGACACATGGTCATACCTCTCACAAGGGAGGCTGAGAAAGGCAGCCTTTAATTGGATTGGCATGTGACCAGGGGAAACTTTATTATGGAAAGAGGCTGAGAGCAAATATTGGGTGACAACTCCCAATCCGACATGCTACTGTGTTATTCAGAAATCAATCTAAATATTTAAAGCAGGAAAAATGAATTTAACATAGAGGATAAAACCCTTTTGGTCATAAGGAAAGGAAGAGCCAAAGTTGTGAGCTCTGGAATGAAGCAGAGAACAACAAAACTGAAAAGCCAGGAAAGGAGACAACCACAGGATCTACTGATACCAGCATTGTACTTTAAAGGGATCCCCAAATTAGAAAGCTGGAAATTAGCTGTCATCACAGTGTTTGGTACAGCTGCTTCACAACATGAAGTGAAGAATATACACTGAAGTATTGCTTTAGAAACCAAGATGTAACTTGCCAGTAGGAAAAAAAAAAGAAAGGATGGAAGGAAGGAACACAAGCGCTCTTTGCATCTACCTTTCAAAATTTGTGCAAATACATTCTACTAATAGACCCTGATTCCCATCCTGACTTGGCTGCAATTTATATGGAAAGTGGTATGCTTATCTTTTCAGAAGTTGTACCTCCTGAACTGTAGTGAGGTTTGCATACGAGGCAGTGGTTGGGATGGTGCTTCCTGAGCTAATCCACAGCATCCATCACCATTCTGATGAACTCTGGGCCCCTCAGTATAGCAGATACTGTTAAAGCATCATTTTATCTCAGTAGAATAATGAAAAGCAACAGATAGCAGCTCCTTTTTTATTGCATATATATCTGGTATATAACATGATGTTTTGAAATATGTATACATTGTGAAATGGCTAAATCAAGCTAATTAACATATACCTTACTTCACATACTTCTCTTTTTTGTGATGAGATCAATTGAAATCCACTATTTGTAGTTTTCAAGTACACATCACATTGTTATAAACTGTAGCAATCGTGTTACACAATACTTGAATTTATTCCTCCTAATTGAAATTTTGTATCCTTTGACCAACATCTCCCTAATTTCCGCAGTCCCAGCCTCTGATAACCACCATGATACCTTCTGCTTCTATGAATTTGATTCTTTATATTCTTCACATAAGTGAGATCATAAATAGTATTTAATTTTGTCTGGATTATTTCACTTAATATACTCTACTATCATCCCTGCTTTTTGC
The DNA here is from genome assembly GCF_047511675.1 of Marmota flaviventris. Lineage (NCBI taxonomy): Eukaryota > Metazoa > Chordata > Mammalia > Rodentia > Sciuridae > Marmota > Marmota flaviventris. The sequence goes on along the minus strand of NC_092500.1, from coordinate 91,795,661 downwards.
AAATGATAGTATGACCTTCCTTTAGAAAGCTGAGTAATATTCATTTTGTATATATACTCAATCCATACTTAATGAAGCTTTCATATGTATTTATCCTTTAGTAGCTGAATAGCCTTCTAAAATAAAATAATTGAATTCATTTCACAAAAATGCTTGTGATCAGTTTATATAAGGTTTAGAAATATCAATATCAATTTATTTCTCCTTTATGCTAGATTTAAACTGTGTTTTGACAGTTTAAGTTCTATTTTTAACAACACTTCATATTCTATTGATTCATTGTTTACTTCATCTCAAGCTAAAGTGAATGAAAAGACATTCAATTTACTTTTAATAAAGGAGAAATGCAGCTAGCACTTAACTTCAAAACTTGACCAGGTATTTCCCTTTCTTTTTCAGTTACATATATTTGAGATAGAAGTATATAAATAGCTGCATTATATCTGCAACTGTCTTTATTTGTTTTTCAACAAGATACCAAGTATTCAGATCACTCTATGATAGGATGGACAGGAAGTGGGAAGTTGTATGCTCTCAGACAGTGTGGAACTTATTACTCTTGTTCACCACTCTGTCTCCAGTCCCAGACTCCTGTAAATTCCCATTCCAGTAGAGGAGCTCTCAGAATTTTTTTACTTAATAAGTGAGATCTTACTTTAAAAGGGGTTTTGTATAAATAACATTAAAAATGGAATGAGGAAAAATGCTAAGTATATATGAGACATACAGGTAGTCAAGGTCTGGATCATAATCCTTTCTTTTGAATTAATAGATGGCGCTGTCAAATTCTATAACACTGTCAAGGTCAGTGTTGAAGAATTGTTGCCAGGTTTAGAGCAACAGTGTAGGCTGATTAGCCAGGATGTTGTTTATAGAACATATCTTGGAATGTTTGTTCTGAAACTTAGGAATTTTGAACAAAGAAATGTATTTGCTATAGAGTGGAGGGAAATAAACATTTAGAAAAAAAATTAGAAGGTTATTTGCTCTTCCACATCTAGGTCATTGATTTCATTTCTTCTCTGCGTGTGTGTATGTGTGTGTATGTGTGTTGCTGAATTGAACCCAGGGGCTATCTACCACTGAGCTATATTCCAGCTCCTTTTTATTTTTATTATTTTTAAACTTTGAGACAGGTTCTTTCTAAGTTGCTAAGACTGGCGTTGAACTGAACTTGTGATCTTCCTTCCCCAGCCTCTCAAATCGCTGGGATTACTGGTGTGTGCCCACAGGAATGACTAGGCATTGATTTTTTAATGCAATGAGCAAAAAGAAAAGTTAACACTTTTTAACTTTGCATCTTGCGATGAAATGCATAGACAGAATAACCTAAAGTAATATTAACATAACAGAAGATATTGAGTAAACCAGTACTATAAAGATTGTCTTGTGCTTTCCTTTGTTTTAGTTTCACTACTAAAGGACAATTATTGTCTTAAGTGTTTTGTCTAAAAACTGAGTAGACTACTGTCAGATAGAGGTAGGAGTAAAGACATTACTTGTTTAATGTATAGTATAATTTGTAAAATGTAAATTATTAAAGTAGCATAATTGTCCACTTGATTTTATTTTAATTAAAAGTTCTACTAACATGCATGTTATACAAGGAAATATATAGCATTGAAGGACATATTGTCAAAGGAAACAAAGTACAAGGTACATTTTGGTAGCCTTTCTTGTTAATGAGTATTGTCAAATTGTTCTAATTCCAATTTTTAGTTTTATGAAGATTAGATTTTCCCTTTGAGCTTTCTTAGGTCCTCTTCCAAAATGGACATAAGTCTACTTTAATATGATGAGAGAGGTAGGTACAAATATTTCCAGTTTTGCAAGGAACTGTTTACTTAATATTGACTCCTGTTAGGAATTCATCCAAATAGAGTTTGTGCTTAGCATAAATGTACGGAGGAACAATCACTACAAGTAAAGCTATTTTTTTCCTCTCTCGCCTTTTTTAAAATTATTTTTTATTTATATATAACGGCAGAATGCATTACAATTCTTACAAGTAAAGCTATTTTTAAAGCCTTTTGCTTCCCTAGAATTTTAAACTTAAGAATTGGAATCCAGACTATTATTAAATTATGAAGGTATTACCAACTGCCTGTGAGGCACCTCTCTCCAATTCTAGTTTGAACTTCCAGTCTGCTATAAACTCTCATACTGCTATAGGTTGGATCTGGAATAACCCCCAAAGCCAATGTGTTAAAATGTTGGTTCCAAGCTGGTGATGCTGTTGGTGGATGATGGAACCTTTAGGAGGTGGGGTCTGGTGGGAGCAAGTTAGGTCATGGGGGTGTGACCTTGAAGGGGAGATTGACCCTGCCCCTTCCTGTCTCTGTTTCCTGGCTGTCATTAGGTGAACAGGCCTCTTTTGCCATCTGCTTTCATTGTGATTACTGTGCCACTTCAGGACTAAAGCAATAGAGCCAAGCAACCACAGACTGAAATTCCTGAAACCATGAGCCAAAATAAACCTTTCCTCATTAACAGTTGATTTATCTGAAGCATTTTATCACAGTAAGAGAAGATTAACACATACACCACTGTAACTTATCAAAGAAAAAGTGCAATTTTGAACCTTCAGCATTGTCAATAGGCAATACTGAAAATGTTTTCTATTCTCTACCCTGCAACTCAAGAAATCAATTTAGGTAAAACTGTCTTAAAATTTTAAAAGAGGCACAAAGAGAAAAGAACAAGAGGATCCTAAGACACATTTTGGTAACAAAAATTGACCCAATTTATTTCCCTTAATAAAGCAAGCATATGTCGGGCTGAACCTAGTTTACTTGGATCCAGTTATACAGTCCCTTACATTGCCTGGAGACTTCCAGGTGTTGTAAATTGCTCAATTTCAACAGTACTATACCAAAACATCAGCAACAAATAACAACATCTTTCTTGCTAAACTTGTGAATTTTTTTTTCACTATTTCTTTTGAAATTTACTATGAATTCCGAGGTTGTGAAAGAAGAGTTTTTAACATTTTTCTAAGTACGGGAAAAAAGAGAACTTGTTAAATTCTAATTAAATAGAGTAAATATCTCAATAGTTTAAACTCATAAGTTCACCCTTCCTTCTGGAAATTGAGACACTGGCTTCCTTACTCCCAACCACTCCAACATTCCTATGCAAAACATGAGCAAGCATAATTTGAGGAAATATGTGGCCACCTCACATATTTTTCAAAAATATATTTCTTTTGTGTATTGTTATGCAGTACCATTTAGCACAAATTCTGCTTAGCACAGAGAAGCTAATTTGGCTCAGATCCCGTATTCATATTGCCAGTGCAAAACAATTTTTTCCATATAACCCTCCAGGGTTTGATGAAAAATAGATCCCTGAACATGCCAAACCTGCCAAACAGGAATAATAGTTTCCAGAGGAAACATCATGTTCCCTTGAAATAGAAGTGTTTTAGCTTGTATGAGCACATTTGACTCCTGAACAGAGTAAGATCATGTGTCACTTCAGGAAGATGTATGCTTCAGGTAAGTGATTCAAACCAAATATTTTCTGTATTTAACTAACTACATAGGCATATAATTCAACTGAAATGTATGATTGTGAGAAAGTAACTTTTTAATCATAGTGTGAAAACAGAAATGATAGATGAGTTTAAAATATGAGTAAGTCTGTGCAATATTTTGGCCTGTAAATATTCCTAGTCTACAACTGGAAGATAGATCTTTTCTGAAGAACTGATTTATTTCTCTTCTTCCCTCTCCCCTTTCTTACCTCCTTTTCTCAGGCTGGTTAGTCATTGACCCCATAGATTTCATTGATATCATATTATCCATATCATCATCTAATCGCTCACTTTCACAATCTTGAGCTAATTTCAGTTCTGTCTACTGGTAGAATTCTTTAAGCACATTCTTTTTAGTTTTGAAGTACCATTAGTCTATAGACTGGATCCTTTGTTCAGTGGAAGTAGTATCTTGGCATATAGGCTCCAAACAGGTAACAATTGCTTCTGGAGAACCGTGGCTGTTCTAATTCTATTCTGTTACTCCATTCTGGGCTCCTGCACTGACCTTTCTTCTGCCTCTTCAATAGAGTGTTGTTTCATTCTTAGGATGTTTCCCAATTGGCCTCTTATTTCTTACCTGGCAAATAATTGTGTTTCTGATGTATAGGAATGAAGACAGAAATTAGATAAACATCACTCTTTAAAACTAATCCTAACATGTGACTTGTATGTAGTGTTAATTTTTAAAAATGTGTCTTCTAATGTAAAATTGTATATCAAGGAAAGATATACTCTCTTGGCTCCCAGTGAAGGCCAAAACAGGGGTTAAAGAACACATAACCATCATGTCATTAAGAACATCATTAAGAGCTCTGATTTAATCAAATATTCTTCTTTTGACTCAAGGCCTCTTTCTATGACATGCTGCTCTTCCTCCTCGCATGTCCACCTGCCATTTGGGCCAGGAGGGAAGCCAGTCTGTGAACTGAGCATAAGGAATTAGAACCATGATTGAGGTGGTAAAGAATGAGACAGTTTCATCTACCTCTTCTAGAAAATGGTCATATAAAGTAGATGAGTCCTCACTGAGTCACTGACTAACAAACTCATGTGTTGCCATTGCCATTGCCCTAGGCTGTGATTTTATGATTTTTTCATCAAAGCTGGGAATATGTTGGTTGAGTGAAATCCCTCTTCAAGTGAGCAAAAAACAGTAGAATATTCTTTTAAGAGCTTAGAAAAAAGTGACAAAATACTAATTTCCTATGTAGAAAACTATTTCCTGTATTTCTAATTAAATTTTATTACTATTTTTCCAAATTTATGGACTGATAAAACAGGACACAGATTATCATAGTAAAAGTTGAATCATTGCAATTATTTAGGCATAAATCCATTTTAACCATAAGCTTTCAGCAATAATTCTTTTATGACACAATTTGTGTATTTTTCAATTATTAATTATGATTTTCTGTTGGCTGGAATATTTTCAACAATTAATTTCAGCTTCAGAATAAGAATATATATCTTTGCATTTAGACAAAAAGATGTATTTTTTTCCTAGAAACTTCATTTTAATTTCTAAATTTTTCCAAATTTTTTCCCTTTGTGAGTTACTACTGAAGTTTAAAAACATAAATTGTGAGTTAGTATTGATATTTAAAAACATATGAATTCTTGTGTAAATTATTTTATTTTTTAAAATTTTTAAATGTATCAACAACAGTCTGTGTACTGCCCTTTGAGTATGTTAAAAGTAGTCAAAAATATAATATATATAATATATAGCCAAATATTTAAAAAAATTAGTAAATAAATATTCCCCTTAGGATATAAAATTTCAGTATTCTATGTGTTTACTAAACTACAGCTTGTTAAAAGAATTTTTAAAATATTCTATATAATGATACTTTTGTCTATCAATAAATGAAATGATGTGAGATTTATATTATTCCATGAAAATGGTACATTTTTCAGTTCCTCCTTGTAGCACTATAAAGTGATGCTATATTTTGAAGACAAATTGAATCTTTTCCTCTATAAATTATTCCTCTTTTCCTATATTTTTTCTTTTTGCTGTAAGCCTGATTTGTCTGTAATAACTACATCAGCATATTATTGATGTTGCTATTGTTAATAATTACCTGGAATATCTTTATTTTTAATTTGAAGCAATCTATCTTTTTGTTTCTAATAGATCTCTAATAATCCCCACTTTTTTTCTTTTTTACACATCAATTTATAGATTTTTATGATATACCCAGATCATTTATTTTTATGTGTTTCTGATAGACATTTTCATTCCTCTATCTTAGAGAATGTTTTATTTCATTCTCTATATGACAAGGTAGGCATTGGTTTTCAGCTGACTGAGGTCAGGGCCTTTTTACACCTCCCCTTTAAGTCCTTCCAACTTGATTTGAGGGATTTTTTTTTTTAATTTTCCCTTCTCTTACTATTGGCAGCTAATATTAATAGTTAAATATAAACCTATTAATAGTTAAATCTAAAACTTTTAACATGCATTATTCAGAAATCTAAAGCTGTGTCTACCTGTACTTCTTCCTGGACAATATAAATCACTTTTAACGTTGGATACCCCACCCTCATTAATACAGTCTTTTGGCCTCAGGTTTAATTACATCTAATTTACTTTGCTCTCCAAATAGGAACCGTTATTGTCTATACATACAATATGATTTTAGAATCAGCCACATATTTACCAAGTACCCTTCCTTCTCTTCAGACATTCCCTGGGATCATTTTTCTACCTTTCTAAGTATATTCTTCAAAATTTTCCTTTAATGATCATATTCTGGAGATAAACTCTTCCAGCTTTATTTATGAGAACATATTTTTTTTCCACGCCCTGAAAGAATTTTGCTCACATTCTTCATCTGATTCTTTGCCTTGGTCATACTGATTTTCCCCTCAGGTTGTAATGTTTTGCAGAGAGTTCATTCTCATTGCTCTCTCATTAGTGTGCATCTTTGAATAGCAGTGATTTTTTTTTCTTTTTTGTGTCTTCTACCTTTTGAAGGATTTTGTGTAAAGCTGAAATCAAGAAATTGTCTGGTGCTGTCATCCTGGATTCAGAATGACTTGCTATTTCTGAATAATTCCTTGCCGACACTCTACCTTGATAAATCTGCTCATGGAAGGAAAGATATACTCTCTTGGCTCCCAGTGAAGGCCGATTGGCAGGTTCTAATGGGCTTGACATAGCATTTACCCATCTTCAGCTGACTGAGATGGTGTCACCACTTTTTCCTTCTTTGCCAGATTAATGGCTTGCTCCAAAGCACATACAAAGCATCTGAACACTGATTCTCTCACAACCCTTTTTCACAGTTATTTTGAGAACTTAATGAGGGTTTTCATGATGATGTTCTGCATAGTATCAAAGTAGTTAGCTATTTGTTGTTGTAATATGTGCATGTGTTTCCATATATTTGTGTGTATAAATATATGACTGTATAGTCAATCTTAAGAAGAGCCTTCTCTGCAAAATTTAGTGGAAAAATTTTCTTTGATCTTGATCTGTACTCTGACCATTTGGGATCTGGTTGAAGTTTCTCAGATACGTCCTGGCTGTTTTCCAGTTTCTTATAAGCTTTCAACTTATGCAAGTTTATGGAACTAAAATGGAATAATTTCACATGCCCACACACACACATAGCTCAAGACAATACACACACACACACACACACACACACACACACACACACGTGCACACACGCACCCAATCAGCCTTAGTAAAGCCTGTTCTCAGGAGGATTCTGTCTTTGTCTCAAACTCAAACTTACTGTGGTTTTATGTAAGAATACTGGACCTTCTTAGATAAAATTTGCCATGATTTGTCACCCTGATACTACTTTGAAGCCCATTATTTTCACAGTCTTAGAATTGATGAAGTGCAAAATAAGTCTCTTTTTCTAACACAAACGCAATATTCACAATCACTTGCTAAAAATATCTGTATCATCTTTAAGACTTTGAGCACTATAAGAGAAAGTTCATGACTGTGACAGTCACTCTCGTCTCTATAGTATCTAGCTCAGGCTTTGGCACAGAAACCCTGTTTCTGTGTTTGATAAATGTTTATCTTGTGAATAAGAGGACACAAGGACTTACTACCTTAAAAAGGAGAACACATTAAAAGCTGTAATTTTTTTTCCTTATATTTGAGACAGAGAAGGAAACATAATAGAGATGACATTTCTTATGCCTTTCATGTGAACTTTATATAGCTGGTCTTTTTGGTAATTAAAACCAATCCATTATAGTAAAGTCTGCTTTTCCTGTTTGTATTAATTTTCTTTGCCCTTTCAAATTATTTTTAAACCTCTACTTAAGAATCACCAAAGAGTTTTTCTTGGCTAAATGAACAAAAGGATAATACAAATACTACTTCTTATCATAAAGCTTGAAGTGGTGAAAAAATAAAAATTAAGATTTAAAATACCTAAATGACATACAGTTTGAAAGTGTAATACTTGGTTTGCTCATCTATTCAAGAAATCAATAAAATATATTTAATTTTTCATATGGTGCTTTGATACATGTCATAACCAATAAAGAATTTCTTTTAGTATTAGTTGGACAAAAGATTATATCATAACTTTCTGGCATCAGAAATGGATTATTGAACTGATCTTTTATAATACAACTTTTATAAAAATAAATTGATCCCAACTCTTTTTCTTTCTAGCTATGTGAATTCTATAAGATGCTTACATTCTTTATAACTCAGTTTTTTTCTAAACTGAAGATATTAGTAATGCCCATTCATAAAATTTTCATGAGGATTAAGTTTTGTAATAAGGATTAAATAAATTAAAAATATAAAGGACTTAGGTCAATGCCTGACATATTCTAAGAAGTCAGTATGTGTTAACAAATGTAAATATTAAATAATACTTTTGTTCTTATTCAACATTTTCAAGATTATATTATTTTTTCTTATTATCATTTCTTTCAGATAATAAAGAGTTTGGCTAGAAGAGGTGCAGTTTTCCTGGGCTTTTATTCTCCTGATAATGAACATAGGAATAGGTGCATGATCCAGTCTAGGCCAATCCTAATACTTAGCCCTATGCCTGTTGCTTAACCCCTGTGGTTTAATCAAGAAATATGCACAGGACCCCAGCCAGGTCAAGCAGATTCCTCCCTAATTTGCTATGCATGCAGAAATGTTTCCTAGAAACCTTTATCCATGATCTCTATTCTTGGAGGAAAATCCCATTTTTGCGATAGAAAATTAAGGAGCCAGTAAATTTACAGAGAAGCCTATTATCTTTTTCTCTCCAAAAAGAGAAAAAGAGGCTTAGTTTTGACTGTTGGCCTCCCTACTTCATATCATATTCTCTTGGCATTGACTTCTGCCATTTGTGAACAAAAGTCCTGACTGTAACAAAAGCATTTCAAAATATACCTTGAGTAATAGCTTTACAAACACCACATACTGCACTTCACTCTTCATACTTTACAAAGCCTACTATGCATTCAAAAAGCACAGTAAAACCTCTATGTTTTTCTATAGTTAAAAAAAAAAGATCATGCTTACCTTTCAGTAACTCAGAATTTCTAGATCATATTTGAGCCATTTCATGACAATTTCTTGTAATGTGATGATCTTACAGTCACAGAACATCAGCTTGTGTTTCACAGTGGTTTAGGAAAGCTGATGAAGATGGTTTTAATGATTTCATATTTTAGATATTTTGATCCCAATAGAATTTAACAATTTTAATCCAACTTCCTTTTTAAGTGTGTGAAATGAAATTCGTGAATTCTTCCAAAGTGTATTAATATTTTTATGATTTTATACCTTATGCTTAAATATTGTGTCCCCATATATTCAAAGGATTTAACACATTCTTCTGAGTTTAACATATACATATATATGACTATAAATACTGATAGTCATTTCCACTGGTTTACCCTCATTTATCTTAGTATATTAGGTATAATTCTTAAAATTACATGATAGAAGTAATATTCCTAACTTAAATGAGAAGTCATGTAGTAAAAATTGAATATTAACATGCAAAAATGAATTTTTACTATATTTTTTCATTTGTAGTTCTTCATTTAAGAAATCACAAATGAATACAAAATTGAATGGAAAAATATTTTTCTGGTATTGCTTATTGATGAACTGTTTATTAGAGGAATCAATCTAACACATGACAAAGGAAAACAAAGCATAAATATAAAATTGAATATTAATAAAGTTGGTTATAAAATCACAGAAGTTTTTACTAATTCAAATTTGATACATAATTATATAATTTGATAAAATCCCTAGTTCATCATAACCTCTTTAGAAATTTCAATAAAATGTCCTTAATTAAGCCTTTTGCCTTGTATTCTATTGTCAGAAAGCTTGTCCCAATTCATTTTGTCACTGTCTGTGTGTATCTGTGCAGGGGGTGAGCATTTAAGTAATATATTTGGCTTTACTTTTTCCTTTCATACTTTTCATGTGTGTGTGTGTGTTTTTTTGTTTTTTTTTTTTTTTTTTTTTTGCAAAAACTGCACAATTGAAAATTATACATTTGGATAAGATTTTTGATCTAATTAACTACTTACAATTAGAAGCCATTGATTATACTCTGTTTTCTGTTCTTAAACAATTTTAAATTTCCTATTTTCCAGATGCTTACTAGATGTCAAATTTTGATTCTTTTAGTGATTTGAATATTATAAGCTATTTTTCTTCAATTAATATCTCTGTAATACTTAAATACTCTATGAATAGCTTTTTTATTTTAATCAGTGGTGAAAGGAAACAGTTTATTCCCCTTTCCTTTTGTAAAACAGAAAATTTCACAAGCCTTTCAATGTTCTGGGAATTTTTCACCTGGCTTCTTAATGTTGAGTCATTTTTATATTATAATATTTTCAATAATTATTTAGACTAAGAGAACATAACTTTTATTTTTTAAATAATTTTTTTTCTTTTTCCCTAATTCTTGAGTTCTTGTTTTCAGTAAAATTTTGTCAACTATGTAATTTCTCATTGGGTGGATTCAAAGATTTCTGAGCACTTACATTTATTCAAATTGTTTTAGTTTCTCATGTATAAAAGTCAAAATGAATGCTTGGTATAAAACATGTTTACCTTCAGAACTGTGTAGATGTTGCTCCATTGTCTTAAAGCAATTAGTCTTTAAAGATAAAGTCTAACTAAGTCTCGACTGACTTTTTTTTTTTTTAACTTTCCCTATAGCTTATTCTGGTTCCTTTCAGAGTTCACCTGGTTGCTATTAGAAAGTGTTTCTCAGATTTTCATCTAGAGAAACAGTAAACGTGAATAGACTTTATCAGTTTTCTGGTCACTAAGAGTCACTTAATTTCTCTAAATTCTGGGCTTCATCTATACTGCTTCCATTGTTTGGTTGACTGCTTTGAGATGATAAGCATATTCTAGGAAATTCTGAAAAACACATAGTTTTTTTCTCCTGGGAAGTGGTCTATTTCTTTATTTTCTCAGGGCATTTTCTTTTCATTTACATCCCCAATACTTATTTCTATTCACAAGTAATGCAAACTAAATGCATAACATTTTAATTAATGAAAATCTTAGTCTTAGAAAGCAATGAGAAAGAGAGGGTGGTGATAAAGTGGCCCTGGCTGCTAGTGAAAGATGTTGCATTTCAGCAGAGGGACAAGGAAAGAAGTGGTCAGAACCCAGATCTCCCAATCAATCAGCCAGTAGCACAAAATCAGTCATCTCTTGCTGTTTTTCAGATTGAAGAATTTGAGTTCCTTCAGATGATAAAGTAAGTGCCAGTCACTGTGTGTGTGTGTGTGTGTGTGTGTGAGAGAGAGAGAGAGAGAGAGAGAGAGAGAGAGAGAGAGAGAGAGAGAGCATGCGTGTGCTTCTTCCATTTCTGCTCCATCTTCTTTGACTTCACCTATGCTAAGAAATGGGTTGGCTGAATGGTTGTGCCTTTGCAACTGGCAGTGTAAACTTATAGGTGGTTTTTTTTTTCTTTTAAAAATATTTCATAAGCAAGTCACATATTGCCAATCAGACACCATTATAAATAAAGACAATTGGATTGATCTTAAAAACCCTGGTAATAATGATGATGATGATTCCAAGTTTAGGGAACTAAACTCAATCACCAACCTGAGCCTCTTCCACCAGCTTTTCTTTTTTTATAATATATAAGCTTTTTAGTTTTTTTAAATTTGTGTTCCTATCCTCCAGTCTTTCATTCAATATTTGCATTCTAATTCTCTTGCCCTGTTGATTTTCATACATGTTCCTATTGTATTTCCTATAAAGTGAATCACATGACATGTGACTTCCAGATACCTGTCTTAAATAGTGAAAACAAAATGTACATTAAAACCATACATACTAGCCATAATTTTTAGAAAGAAATTCACCATTGTATATATCATCTAGCGTACTGGTAAGTGGCCTTAGAAACATTAACATGACCAACACATTCATCTTATTATTGGGTTTTCCTACACTTGCTTTTTAAAAGATTTCTAGTAAAATTTGACATTTGTCATAACAACTTTGTCAAAGATAGGGTTGAAACTTTGGTTGTGAGAATCTATACCTTGTGGCAATTCTATTAATATTAAACATCATAAAGTAGATATATCTTTCTGTTTTGATGTTTTGCATATTTAATTCACTTATGAATTTAAGTTTAGTGAAAAACATGCACATGTGTCTATCTCTAGAAATAATGATCAATACCATGTGATTGGGAGACCCTCTTTCCTCTCTTTTCCTCTCCTCTCCTGCATGAGTAAACAGTAGGAATGCAGCATTACCACCCCCTAAGATTTGCTCAGCCACAAAATTCTTCTCCAACCATGTCTTGGGAAGACATTACCATATAACACAATTTAGTTTATGAGGTAGAACTATTTACCACTTTGATTTCAGATACATATTAGAGTTCCCCAAAGAAGAAATTCTTATTGAATTATTTTTTTCTGCTACTTACATTCTTAGGCAAATATTTACAAAAAATAAGGGTAGTCTTTTTCATGCATGGAAAAAATTATCAATATGTTAATATTTAACAATGATACTCAAGTTACATGGAAATAGTCTAAGCTCATCTATTTTCTCTATAACCCTGCTATCTAAGACTTATGTGGATCTGAAATTTTAATTTCATTTCATGGAATTAAGTGGAAACTTGAGAATAACATTAAATGTGACCCAAAGACTGTTATTACTTTTCAAGAAAATATTTAAGGGTTTAGATTCTGGGTCAGATAAAATTTAATGGTCAAAATAGTCCAAATAATTTTGAACCAGGATCCTGTGAAATTTGGCCCAGTTATACAGCAACTATTTGTGGCTTTACTGTAACTCTAGATTAAAAATGACAGACAGCAATCTATTGCTGCTAATTTATAATGAAAATATACAATGCTTTTGTAAATATAAATCATTTTAAAGAATGGTCTCCTTTTCTAGAAATATAACTTTGATATGCCTAAGGTTACTTTTTAAAAATATATGTAAATTAAATGCAAAATACAGTTTTAAGAGTTATAGCTACTTTGCTTAACTAATATTTCAGTCTATATCTTCTCAAAATAAGCAAAGTGACAGAAAATTGCAACAAGTAGGAAATATCATGGTTGTTATTTTTTCCAGCTGAGTTATAATCTGTACAAAATTTCATTGGTGATTTCATTCACCCTCCCAAACCTTTCTCCTAGCAGGAAACTGGGCTGTCCCCTTGGACTCTGTTCCTTTGCAAGACTCCAATGCAAGCTGTAAATTCTTCCATGCCCCACATACCAAAGGACAGTTCTAATTTTTTGCTACAAAGAATGGTTCTTAAGGGAAGTGGGGTGCTATAATCATTCATTTATTTTATCTGACATTGTAAACAAAATATTCAGAATATAACCATTCTACTGCAACCATTCATATGATTAATAAAAAGCATTTTCCAAAACAAATGTTTCTCTTCATTTCTTTACCTTTCCTTAAAGTTGAACTGTCTGCATTGTCAGTGCATATAACCATATTCAGCTATCTTCATCATCTCTTTCAAGTATCTCAGTTATCTAAGAAAATATGTATATATTCATGCATATACCTATGGCTTGGATATGGTTTGGATATGGTTTGTGTATCCCCTAGGGCTTCATGGTGTTGAAATTTAATCCTCATTATGCAATATTAAAGAGGCAGAAACAACCAACTGTGGTGGCTAGAAGTGCAGCCTTTGGGAAGTGATTGAGAGTAGATATTTGTAGGATGGAGTCCCATGATTAAATCCTAGTGGTTTATAAGAAGAGGGAAGAGACACACAGACACACCACACTGCCTTTTTCTTGTTGTGTAATGCCCCCCACTGCTTGAGACTCTGCCAACAAGTCCATCATGAGAGGAGGCCCCTAGATCTTGCATGTCTAAATCCATAAGCCAAAATAAGCCTTTTTTTTATAACTTACCCAATCTGAAGTATTGGTTATTAGCAATAGAAAATGGACAAACACATGCACCAACAGTTTTTGTGTTGGCACATCTTTGTTACTTTGTTTCTATGAAGATTATT